>NC_045442.1:18167458-18321546 GCF_002776525.5 Piliocolobus tephrosceles
ACAAATATACAAGAAAAAAACAAACAACCCCATCAAAAAGTGGGGAAAGGATATGAACAGACATTTCTCAAAAGAAGACATTCATACAGGCAACAGACACATGAAAAAATGCTCATCATCACTCGCCATCAGAGAAATGCAAAGCAAAACCACAATGAGATACCATCTCACACCAGTTAGAATTGCAATCATTAAAAAATCAGGAAACAACAGGTGTTGGAGAGGATGTGGAGAAATAGGAACACTTTTACACTGTTGGTGGGATTGTAAACTAGTTCAACCATTATGGAAAACAGTATGGCGATTCCTCAAGGATCTAGAACTAGATGTACCATATGACCCAGCCATCCCACTACTGGGTATATACCCAAAGGATTATAAATCATGCTACTACAAAGACACATGCACACGTATGTTTATTGCGGCACTATTCACAATAGCAAAGACTTGGAATCAACCCAAATGTCCATCTGTGACAGACTGGATTAAGAAAATGTGGCACATATACACCATGGAATACTATGCAGCCATAAAAAAGGATGAGTTTGCATCCTTTGTAGGGACATGGATGCAGCTGGAAACCATCATTCTTAGCAAACTATCACAAGAAGAGAAAACCAAACACCGCATGTTCTCACTCATGGGTGGGAACTGAACAATGAGCTCACTTGGACTCGGGAAGGGGAACATCACACAATGGGGCCTATCATGGGGAGGGGGGAGGGGGGAGGGATTGCATTGGGGAGTTATACCTGATATAAATGATGAATTGATGGGTGCTGATGAGTTGATGGGTGCAGCACACCAACATGGCACATGTATACATATGTAACAAACCTGCACGTTATGCACATGTACCCTAGAACTTAAAGTATAATAAAAAAAAAAAGAAAAAAAAAACATGTCTTATATGAATAGGAATATTTTATAATTTTATAAATAACATTTTATAATAGAAATATTAGTTTATTATTATGAATAGTAATAGAAATACATGAATATGAATTAGAAGGCTCAATATCATAAAGGCAATAGTTGAAAATAAATTAATTTATAATTTTAACTCTAACAATAAATATACCAACAAGCTATTTTCTCCAGAAAGTCACAAACTCTTTATAAAATCTATTTAGCAGAATAGTTATAGCAAAATAATACATAATAAAATTATGCAAGCAAAAAATGAGAAGGATCCAGCCTACTAGAGAGAAAATGTATTGTAAGGTCTCAATACTTACAACAATGTTGTAGTAGTGCCTGGATGGGTAATCCAACAGAAGCTAACAGCCCCAAAATATATGGGAATATAATATGCAGTAATAACAGCATCTCAAAATATGGGGGTAAAGAATGTATTAATAAATAAATAGTGTTGGAATGACCTAATAGCTATCTGGAAAACAGTAAGTTGAAACAAATATTTAAATGTATGATGGATCAAAGATAGAAATTCTTCATCACTGCTTCCGTCCATGAAAAAATAGGACAATCCATTTTTCCACACTTTTGTGTCTGAGCTGGTCCTATACTGATTTTGTCAATATAATACAGGTGCATGTGACACTGTGGAAATTATAGGTCTAGTCTATAAAAGGACTAGAAGCTGCCACTTCCCTCCTCTTAAAACAGCTGCCATGGTATAAGAAAAGCCAGCAGCTATATGGATAGACCCATATGGAGGAAAATTGAGGTCCTTAGCCAACAGCCTGAGCTGAACTCTTAGTTAATGGGGGTACAAGATTCTCCAACCCCAGTGAAGCTGACCCAGCTGATGCCATGTTGGGGAGAGATAAGCTATCCCTGCTGAGCACTGCTCAAATTATGAACAAACCCTATGCTTGGGTTGCTCGGGATGGCTGAAATCAACTGAAGGCTCAAACGAGAGCTCATGTGGAGTCCTAACTGAGGGCTAAGTTGAGGTCACTCTCTAGTAGTGTCAGCTCTCTGGATACAGGCCTCTTTACTGAGGAAGCCTTCATACATGGTAGCTAGATTCCAAAAAGGAGCATCTCATTAGTAAGCTCCGAAGAGGGAAGAAAAAGAACTGTCAGTATAATTAAGGGCTAAACGTAAAACTACCAACACATCACTCCAACCACAGTTGACTGGTCAAAGCACTCATAGCCCCCATCTACAGTCAACATAGAGAGTACAGGTGGGCATGAAAATCTGGATATTGAGGTCACTGGTGGGGTGACCAAACTAACAGTATATACAAAATGTAAAAATGAAGCCGTAACTGGGTAAAATCCTGTGTAAACTTGAAGTAAGCTGAGTCTTTCTACCTATGACTCAAATTCCAGAAACCATAAAAGAAGTTTACAAAATTTGAAATCAAGCATAAATATATCTTCATGTTTGCTATGGTCAGAAAGTTTGTATCCTTCAAAATTTCATATGCTGAAATCTTAATCCCCAGCATGATGGTGTTGGGAGGTGGGGTCTTTGGGGAGGTGTTTCGATCATGAGGGCAGAGCCTTCATGACTGGAATTAGTGCTTTAATAAAAGAGATGGCAGAGGCCAGGTGCGGTGGCTCATGCCTGAAATCCCAGCACTTTGGGAGACCGAGTTTGGGGATCACAAGGTCAGGAGTTTGAGACCAGACTGGGCAACATGGTGAAACCCCATCTCTACTAATAAAAAAGAATACAAAAATTAGCCGGGCATGGTGGTGTGCACCTGCAATTCCAGATACTCAGGAGCCTGAGGCAGGAGAATTGCTTGAACCCGGGAGGCGGAGGTTGCAGTGAGCTGAGATCGCACCGCTGCACTCCAGCAGAAAGCTAGCTAGCTCCTTTCACCATGTGATGATACAGCTGTAAGGTGCCATCTATCAACCAGGAAATAGCCCCTTGCCAGACACCAAATCTGCTGATGCCTAGATCTTAGACGTCCCGCCCTCCAGAACTGTATGAAATATACTTCTGTTTTTATAAGCTACCCAGTTTATGGTATTTTTTATAGCAACCTTAATAGAGTAATACATTGCTTTAAAAAAGAAGTATTTAAAGAATTAAATGGTAAACGGAGAAAAAATATTTACAACTCATACCAGAGACAAACGGTTATCCTACTCAAGGTTAAAGAGCTTCTAGAAATAAAGAATAAAAAGATCAACAATCTAAAAGAAAAATGAGTAAAGGACATGAATAGTTTGCAGAGAAAGAAAATACTGCCCTTGAACACTGGAAAATATTTTTGGCTTTGCTCTTCTTCAGGATGTGCAAATTAGAACCACTTTAAGACATCATTTCTCACTTATCAGATGGCAAAAATCCAAAGTTTGGCAAAATACTGTTCATGCAGTTGGTAGGAAAATAATGTGGTAAAACCCTATAGAGGGCAATCTGCTAATAGCTATAAAAATTATAAATATATTTTCCATTAAGCAAGCAATTCCATTTGCAATTTATCCTATAATTATATCTGCACACATACAAAATGAACAATGTACAAAGTTCATAACAATGAAAAAGAAAAACATCAAGAGTCTGTTTATAGGGACTAAATAAGTTGGGGTATAATCAAACTGCAAAATAGAATGCATTTATAATAAAAGAAACAAAAGAGGTTGGCAATGGAAAGATATTCAGTTATATTGGGAAGTGACAAGAGGAATGTGTAGCAGGGGGTACATACCACATTTCTTCAACTCTAACAGATGAGGTTTTTCACATTTTAATATTTCTAACATTGCAATGTACTTTATAATCAATGTGGTCACCCTTTAATTGCCAAGATTTTTTCTTTCTTGATGTTACATAAACATGTGCAAATTGTCTGAACTCAGGTTTAATGAAATATGGAAATATATTATTTTTGTATAATAAAGGAGGGATACAAGTTTACATATTTGCATATGTTGATATTGGACTATGCAATATGATGATAAAGGAAACCTGGAAGGATAGATAATAATCAATTGTTTATCTATGAAGGCAGGGAGGGAAAGTGTGGACTAGGTTATCGATAAATGTAAAACTTTTAAATTTATAACTTTTTATTTTTTCCTAAATTTGAATTATGTTAATATATTATTTATTTTAAAAATTAAATTAAATTGAAATAAAACCTAACACTCCAAAATCAAATTTCGTTTTTAGAAATCTAGTATAGAAGAACCTACATTTGTTTTTTATGCACTACCTCATATTCTAGCTAAGATGAAAGCTGAGTTTTTTCCAAGCATTAAGAACTTGCTGAGAGCTTTATATTTAGAATCTAAGTTCTGGCAAAGATACTTAAGATAATATCCAGTTCACATAGACACGAACATACATGCTTTATGATCAATATTACGTGAAAATATTACTACCAAAGTGATGTTGCTGGCATTTAAAATCTTTAATAAAGCAAAAAGAACATAGCTTTAGTAATTGGGCATCCTATTTTCAATGGATATACTTAAATTGTTTAGCAATCCTGTATTCAGATAGTTAAATTAATGTTAAATATTAAATTTTTAACATAAAAAGATGAAGCCAATTATAATTTATTCTGTATCTTGTGAATTTCAATATTGAGTAAAGACTTCTCTTTTTCCTCTAGCTGAAATAACACATATCACCATGATTCAATAACCTGAACAAAAGTGCACTGGCCACTTACTATGTATGACAATAACTTCTGCCAGGCGTGATTCTATGTACCCACATTCATAAAACGTTTTATTCCACTGTTATCGTTAACTGCCAGCTTTCAGCAACAAAGTCACCTTCATTTGAAATCCAACAAACATTTATATTGAGAAAAAATAGGAAGTAATTCTAAGCACAGTAATTAGACATATTAAGTAGAATAACAACTAGATAAAGGATGACAGTACTCAGGCTGCCACCAAATATTTCACTCATCAGGTAGCAAAACTATACAGGTTTTATAAAGGTTAAACAAAAAGAGATCATAGACATTGTGACTGTTGCTTATTATGCATTATTCTCCTTGCCAAGATTTTTCTGGAGAGTGTATTTGGTTTTCACCATTCTCATTAAACTAACTGTTATTAAAATACCTCCTAGTTGTTCACTAATGAGCAGGTAATTCACTAATTAGGAAACATTACAAATAAGTACATTTTAACAAAATAAAAATGTTCCTGCATTATTCTAAAATTACATCTCAACATAGAATTTGAATCAGTATATGATTAAAATTTTGGATTAAAAATAGACTAAAACTATCAACAATGACAGCAAAAGTGAAATGAATCTTAAAATTCTTCATCTTTCAATAGGTTGCCAGCATGCATGGCATCCCTGGCTAAATCATGTGATATGTACTTTTAATTAATATAAATTTCTTTATAAAAGAGATCTGCAAAATTAAGTGGAAAACAGTTTTCACCAGGCAAACTCTAATTTTGAATTCATCTTCAGGACAAAACGAGATACATTTTCATTTAGAAAAACTTATTTCAATACACATCAAAGAGTAGCTAAAACACAGTAGTTCACTTTACCACACATATTAAAAGGAAAAGAAGGACAGTAGTCTAAAAAAGCATTACTTTTAATTTGTAAAATATTAACCTCACTAAACTGTGATTTAATACGTTAAGATTCTGGATAATAATCAACTAGCTACATAACATTTCACAGCTACCGTAAGATTCTACACTCAATCTTTATTATAAAATTAGGAAATTTTCAGTTTTAAAACTAAATGCAACAGTTGTTTACCCAATATTGGGTACTTGCTGAACAAGTGTGTTAAGCAAATAGGAGGTTCTTGACAAATACTTATTGTTTGTCCTGGCTGGACAAACAGGTATATCATTTACCACGCCTTCTACAAAATTGAATTTCAGTTGCTAGTAATTGGAATATGATTCATTAACAAGTGTGCCATTAAGTGATGATAAATGTGTTGATACTCATTGTTCTCGAGCAGCCTCCTGGGGTGTGTGTGAAAGCCCCTGGGCAGAATACCTACAGCCACAATCAGCCTCCTCTACTAACCTTAGTGTATCTTGCAAACATTATTTTAATATGTACCTTAATGTGAAATTGTCTAGGTATCATAATACAATAACAATTTTTTATAATTAAAGTTTTTAATTATAATCTTATATAGTTTGATTGACCCTGTATAGATTTGAAAATTTGGATGCTAAATATAGTATATGTAAAAAAAAAATTCAATAATCTAAGTATCTAGGCAATTTTTCTTGTTTCAGCTGACTGATAAAGTAACCTAAAGTAGTCCATAGAGGTTATAATTTAGCTTTCTTACATACTCCACTCAGATTCCTAAAATATTCATAATAGTCTCCATAGTATCATTTAGCAACTCAACTGTCCTAAAATAGTGCATTTTAATTAGATTTTGCATTTCAAAGCACATTCTACATAGAAAACAATTTTATGCAACTTATATCAATACCCTAAGATAAAAGAATAGCCAAAGGTTATATGTAAATTACTAATTATCTAAAGGAAGCAAAACTGATTTACTGCTTAATTTATGTTAGCTCATCTGTTAGGCAAATAACTATTCTGAAAGTAATAATAAATTGTCCACATCTACAGGAGATACGTGTTTCATATTAAACTATATAATACATAACCAGCTTCTAAGAACAGCATATTTCTTGCACTATGATTAGAAAACTACGGCTCTTGCCCAGGTGCAATGACTTACACCTGTAATCCCAACAATTTGGGAAGCTGAGGTAGTAGGACTGCTTAAGCCTAGGCGTTCAAGACCAGCCTGGGCCATACAGCAAGATACCATCTCTAATAATAATAAAAAAGAAGAAGAAGAAAAAAGAAAACTATAGCTATCATATAGAATTGTTTAAACAATTATGTGTTTTCTGAAAGTCAAAGATAGTTTACCAATTATAGACCTCATTGGAGTTCACAATGTCAGTACTTCAGCATGAATAGAAATAAGAAATAAGAAGCTAACATTTTTACTCAAACAATTTTAGAGAAATAGACTGAGAAGAATCTTGCTAACCTGTATGTTTAAGGAAATTAATGTTATTTTATGGCAATAACTTGGCATTTTTAAGAACAAAATATACTTTTATACTAGTAGAAAAATTTAGGATGGCAATAATAAATAATAAAAATAATCAAATGGTAAATTTGCAAAATATATAATGATTTTTAAAGTTTTTAATTATAATCTTATATAGTTTGATTGACCCTGTATAGATTTGAAAATTTGGATGCTATTGTACCATAAGCTATTACTAGTTGATGACTGTGTGCTTCTAAGTCATTCTAAGTCAATTTCCAAAGCAAGCCATTAGGACCAAAATAGTAAATATTAATTGCTGTAAATGCATAGGTGGAAAGCTAGAACTTGAAGGCTGTAAGTCTGTACCGTTACTTAATAATATGGTACAAAATTTATACTTGCATAATACAATAACCATGCAATTACATAGTCTTTCTACACTAATATAAAAAGCAGTTACACACACACACACACATACACACACAAACTCACACACACATTCATTTAAATGAAGGAAAAAGTAGCAGAAGCCTTTATTATTTTATATTAATCATATTTCATAGAATTTATAACATGATCTAAAGCAGTTTGCCAACATTTTAATTTAATTCTGTAAGACTGTAATTTAGCTTGCTGTGTCTTAAATTTCCTACTGAAATTCTCAGTCATTTTCCTTATATTACTGTTATAAACTTGAGTTAGAGCCATGTAGTTTTTGAGAGTACTCCACTGTAGTGTGGTTCTAAAAATTATTTCTCAGAATTACATAGCTGGACTGGCATCCTGGAATTCTTAAAAATGTCTCTCTAAAAGAATATTCTAAATGCATTAGAAATGCTCCACTGTAGAAATAAATAGTAAAGAGAAATAAAGATATAAAGTGGTCAAAATGTGACTATAATGAAAAAATACATTTTTGACTTCTCATCAATAGATGTGAAATATTTTTATATTGCTAAATAATTCAGAATTATAATAATTTATTAGAACTTTACAGTTACATTAAAAAATATACAAAAACAGGGTATAAAGAATATGCTATTATTAGTGTAAGTAATGTAGAAAAAGATGTATATTCATATTGCTTCTGTATGTATAAAATAACTTCAGAAGAATATACACACAAAGAAAACCCTGATAACACTGATTGGCTATAGAGGGGAGGAATAATTGAGTGGGTGGGTAATGCTGGTGGAAATGTTGAACTCTGAAACCTACAGACATATCACCTATTAAAAATAGATATGAAAACATGTACAAGGTATAAAAATGATGCTTGATTTGATAGCAAACTGTCCATGTTTATTTCCAATAAAGAGGAGATGACTTCTAAAAATCTCTTCCATTAATAGAATAAAATTTTATAATACCAAACTGCCAATGAAGGGAAATACATAAATCTATTAAAAAGAGATATAAGAAAAAAATTATCTTCAATTCTAGCTACTCTAGGAACTAGAACAAATTGGCCACAGAAAATGAGTTTGAATGGGCTGTGGAAATACAGAATCAAGCTCCGATTGACTGCCCTTGTTCAAAGTATTGGTTACAACGCTTCATAATTGTTACAACATAGTAACAGTGGATTTCAGACTTGAAATAATTAATACACTATAATAGTTAACATTTTCAATATTACATTCATGCATTAATCTAATACCATGTTCATTCAATATACTCTAAAAATGCTTTACCTAAATATCATGACTAAAGTAAATGAATCATTTCAGTGAATGACAATAAACTAAATTAGACCATAATTATGCTGGCATCAAAATGATTTAAAAATAAATAAATACACTATGCAGCAGGAATACCCGGTAATTTATAGATAAGGACAGTACAGGTTGAACACCAGTTCAGCATGATTTCCAGTACAGATGTGATTCTTGGACATGAGGAGAACAGGATTACTTATCTAATGGGGATATCAAAATCAACCAGACTAGGCCTCTTTTTCTAATTATATTTTAAGACATCCTCTTTGGATGAGAACCACTGTTATAGTGAACCACTGCTAGTGATGGAGTATGCACAATATCTATCACTCAGTATATTACCTATTTCCATGTTCCTTATAATGTGGTTGAATTATTGTGAAAGCCAATTATCCAGGATGCTATTATTGCAAACATATTTTTATTCTGAGATAAAATACAAAATAGTTACTAAGACAACTATGTATTGTTAAATGACTAAATTTATTTTCAGAAAATTAATAAAGCATTATAATAACTATGTTCAAATCACAATAAAATTATTTTGTTTAAGGTTTTTTTTCCTTAAATTAGAACCAGTAGAATATATTTTAAAAGCTCACATGACAAGAAACTTTAGTTCATAAATAATATATACTGCTGAATTCTGTATTAGGTTTAAATCTGTATGTAAATGCCTAACTGTTAACAGTATATACCTAGCAAACAAATTCCCCTGCAAGGGGAGGTGGGTGGTGATAGGAAGAGAATTGCTCAACACGGATGTGCGAATTATGGAATAATTCTTTAAATGAAGGAAATTATATATTTTAAGCAACAATTTACAGAATGATGACTGAAGTTAATATGGAATGTAGGTAGCATTATCACCTGCAAACTCAACTTTTAACATGTCAAATCCTGTCAACAAAATTCAGGGAAACTATATTACTATCATTCCACAATAATTTATGCAATATAAAGAATCTTACACTGTTGCTTTAATAGGCGCTCACCAGAAGCAGATACTGGTCCCATGCTTCTTGTACAGCCTGTGGAACCATGAGGCAAATAAACCTTCTTCCTTTAGGTATGGTCCTTCATAGCAACACAAAAGAACTAAGAAACACACTGTGTAGTATAATAATACCATCTTGATTACGATAATTTTCTGGTAAGTTTGAATTCAGGAACTGTAAATTTGTTCTTTTTCAAAAACGTTTCTGCTAGTTAGGGTCCTTTGCATTTCCATATAAGTTTTTGAATCTACCTGTTAATTTCTAGAAATGTATTAGCCCATTCTCACACTGGTTATGAACTTAAGCCCAATTTGTGCAAGACATATTACTCAATTAAGCCTGAGACTGGTAGAGGCTTAATTGACTCACAGGTCAGCATAGCTAGGGAGGCCTCAGGAAACTTACAATCATGGTAGAAGGGGAACTAAACATGTCCTTATTCACATGGGGACAGGAGAGAGAATGAGTGCCCAGTGAAGGGGGAATCCCCGTATAAAACCATCTGATCTCAGCCGGGCGCAGTGGCTCACGCCTGTAATCCCAGCACTCTGGAAGGTCGAGGAGGGTGGATCACCTGAGGTCACGAGTTCAAGACCAGCCTGGCCATGGTGAAACCCCATCTCTACTAAAAATACAAAAAATTAACTGGGCATGGTGGTGTGTGCCTGTAATCCCAGCTACTTGGGAGGCTGAGGCAGGAGAATCACTTGAACCCAGGAGGCGGAGGTTGCAGTGAGCCGAGATTACGCCATTGCACTCCAGCCTGGGCAACAAAGGTGAAACTCTGTATTGAAAAAAAAAAAAAAGAAAAGAAAAGAAGAGAAAAAAAAACACCATCTGATCTCAAGAGAACTAACTCACTATCATGAGAACAGGATGGGGGAAACCGCACTCATGATTCAATTATCTCCATCTGGTCCCTCCCACGATATGTGGTATGTGGGGATTATGGGAACTACAATTCAAAATGAAATTTGGGTGGGACACAGACAAACCATTTCAACAAAGAAGCTTGTCAATTTCTACAAACAAATTTGTAAATCACCCATTTAGAGCATAAGATTCAATAATATTAAATTTTTCATAAAGCTGTTCAACAATTACCACAATCTAATTTTAAAACATTTTCATCATCCCAGAAAGAACCCATGTACCCATTAACAATCGTTCTCCATCTGGCCCCACATTCCATCGGATACCCAAGCGCAGCCCAAGGCAACTGTGAATTTACTTACTGTCTCTTTAGATTTGCCTAATGTTTTCAAGGCTCTTTCATTGTTATAACATGCATCAGTACTTCACTCCCTTTTAATGTAGAAAAACATTCTATTTACCAATATATCACCTTTTATTTGTCCATTCATCAGTTGCTGGGCATTTGGGATATTTCTACTTTAAAGCTGTAATGAATAATGGTGCTATGAACATTAATGTAAAAGTTTTATGTAGACCTATGTTTTCATTTTTCTTCAGTATTCACCTAAGAGTGGAATTGCTGGGTCATATGGAAACTTTAACATTGCAAGAAATTGTCAGACTGTATTACACTACAAAGTGGCAGTTTTAAATATCCAACAACAATGTAGGAGGGATCTAATTTCTCCATAGCCTCACCAACATTTTGGTGACAACTGGTGATGATTATTGGTGAATAATAATAACAGTATTATCGATCACAAGCATTTAGTGGTATCTTATTGTAGGTTTGATTTCTATTTCTGCAAATGCTAATGTTGAGCATCTTTTCACTTTCATGAGTTGCTGACCATACACACACACACACACACACACAGACACAGAGTCGTCCCTCGGTATCTGCAGGAGATTGGTTCCAGGATCCCTGCAAGAATACCAGAATCCACAGATGCTCAAGTAACTTACTTAAAAATGGTGTCATAGTGGCATATAACCTATGCACATTTTCCCATTTGTTGTAACCAACTACACCACTAACAATCAATGCCAAGCCCTTACAGCATCCCTAGATTACTTACAGTGCCCAATACAATGCAAATATTATGTAAATAGTTGTTATAATATATTTTTATTTATTTTATATTTATTGTTATATTTTTCAACATTTTTTCAGAATATTTTCAATCCTTGATTGGGTGAATCCACAGATGTGGAAACCATGACTACAAAGGGCAAACTGCATTTATTATATGGAGAAATGCCTATTCAAATTCTATATTCATTTTAAGTGTGTAATTTGCCTTTTGATTACTGACTTGGACTAGTCCTTTGCATATTTAGATACAAGTATCTTATCAGATATATGATATGCAAAAGTTTTCTCCCATTCTGGAGGTGGTATTTTCATTTTCTTCATGGTGTCTTTTAAGCAGAAAGATTTTAATTTCAATGAATTCCAATTTTTTTTTCTTTAATCACCTTTTCTTTTGATGTCATGTCTAAGAAGATTCTGAAAGATCAAGAAGATTTTCTTCTAAGAGTTTTATAGTTTAGGTCTTACATATTGGTGTATTGATTCCTATTGACTTTATTTGGGTATGGTGATATGAGTTATGGGTCCAACTTCATTCTTTTGCATGTGGCTACCCAGTTGCCTAGCTCCATTTGTTGCAAAGATGAATCTTTCTTCCATTTAATTGTCTTGGTACTCTTGTAAAAAACCAATAAACTATAAATGTAAGAGTTTATTTCTAGATTCTCAGTGACATTCTATGGATCCAAATATCCAGTCTTATGCCCATATCACACCATCTTGATTACTACAGTTGTACAGTAAGTTTGTAAGCTTTGTTCTTTTTCAAGAATGGTTTTGCTGTTTAGGGCCCTATGCATCTCCCTGTGTATTTTAGGATATACTTGTCACTTTCTACAAACAAGCTACCTAGTATTTGGGTAAGTATCATGTTGAATTTGTAGATCAGTTTGAGAGTACTGTCATCTTAACAATATAAAGTCTTTGAATCCATCAACATATAGTATCTTTCCATTCATTTAGGTCTTCTTTAATTTCTTTCAACAATGTTTTATAGTTTTCAGAGTGATATGGTTTGGCTGTGTCCCCACCCAAATCTCATCTTGCATTGTAGCTCCCATAATTCCCACCTGTCATAGCAGGTACCCAGTGGGAGGTAACTGAATCATGGGGAGGGTCTCTCCCATGCTGTTCTCATGATAGTGAATGAGTTTCATGAGATCTGGTAATTTTAGAAAGGGGAGTTCCCCTACACAAACTCTCTTGCCTGCCACCATGTAAGATGTGACTTTTTTCCTCATTCACCTTCTGCCATGATTGTGAGGCCTACCCAGCCATGTGGAACTGAGAGTCAATTAAGCCTCTTTTCTTTACAAATTACCCAGTCTTGGGTATGTCTTCATTAACAGTGTGAATATGGACTAATACACATAGTATATGTTTTCTACAGATTTTGTTAAATTTGTTCCTATGTATTTTGTTCTTACTGATGCTATTTTGAATTGAATTATTTAGTTTTATTTTCAGATTTTTAATTGTTAATGTATAGAAATACAACTGATTTTTATATTGCTCTAGCATCCTTGCTAAATATCTTGCTAAAATTGTGTATTAGTTCTAACAGTTTTTTTAGTGGATTTCCAAGGAATTTTATTTACAAAACATGTTATTTGCAAATTGAGATAGCTTTACTTCTTTCTTCCCAATCTAGATGGCTCTTATGTCATTTCCTTGCCTAAATACCCTGACTACAATATACAATAAAATGCTGAATAGAATTAGAGAGTGGACATCCTTGATTTGTTCCTGATATAAGTGATTTAAAAAAAGTTAAGTATGACGCCAGATGTGGGTTATTGGTAGATGCCTTTTATCAAGTTGAGGATTTCCTTTTTGTTCCTAATTTGCTGGATGTTGTTATGATTAAAGGTTGTTGGACTTTGTCAAATGCTTTTTCTATATCTATTGAGATTCTCATGTGATTTGCATCCAAACTCCTTTTATTGGTGAATGGTATTTAGAAATCAAAATCTAGGCAATATGTATGCTACAAGAAAGGGAACCAGAGATCCTTGGAGAAATGGCTAATTCTAGGACTGGGGCAAGAAGTATACAAGCTAATCCTGAAGTTTCTTATAGTACCAAAACATAAGAGGGGGCATGCACGCACTCTCACACACACACACCAAGAATGAGAGTATGTTAGGAATGGAGGAACCATTGGAAAGAGTTCTCTAATATTAGAAAACAAGATCTGGGTGCTAGATGTGCTTGCTGCAAAGAGAATGTTGATGTATCTAATTGGAAATTTAAAAATAACAAATGCAATCTCTGTGCTTGCTATAGGTTTATTTAGATTTTATATCTTTTTGAATTGGTTTTGCTAGTTAGTGCAAGCTCTAGAGCTAATGATGGGGACAGTGGCCCATAACTCTCTTAAATAATTTTCCTGCTTCATGAGCAGGGTGTCCAGCAGAGGTGTTACTTTTTTGTATTCTCATATTATCTCCCCAGTCACGAAATCTCTACCCTATAAGAAAGGTGGAGAGAGGGAGACTTGGGCCCTGTTATTATCAGGCTGCTATGGCTTGAGAAGAGCTTCTTGCCATACAAGTGGGGCTCGTTAGAATAAGAGAGCCTCAGGCCTCAGCTGATTTTGTCTGGAATACAGCGACTGCAAAAGGGAGCTGGGGGGATAAGAAATGCTAGCCATAGTGAGTTAGGAGGGTGTAGGAAGGGAGCAAGTTGAGGCTCAAATGCTATAGATTTGCTGTTCTTACTGAGAATTAGTAGATTTTCTTAAACAAGTGTGAGGCAGGAAAATAGGGTCTGCAGACAGGGAACTTAAGGTCAATTTGAGCAAACTTCTAAAAGAGAAAACACCAAGGTCTAGGGGCAGAAAATCTAGGGCCAATTCATGCTGACTTCCCAAAACTGGATCAAAAGGAAAACGCCTGGGTTTGGGGGCAGGGAACCTGAGGCCAGTTAACACCAACTTCCTAAAACTAAACCAATAGGGAAAAAAAAAAAAACTCTCTCCCCAAGCTGAGTAACAAAGGATCAAAAACTACTCTCCCTATAGCCCTCCCCCTTCCACCACATCTCAAATGGAAAGGGAGAGTGCCTTGGATAGGCCACAGGCCAAGCAGGAACCATCCCTTTATCTGCATGGGGTGCCAGTTCACCTCAGCCTTTAACTAGTCACAAACCAAAACCTTCTTCTGAAAGAGATCAGACACATTCCTCAGCCCTGGGCCCGACACAAACACATTCCTCCATATATCTCAACTTCCTGGGCCCAACACAAACACATTCCTCCATATATCTCAACTTCCTGGGCCCAACACAAACACATTCCTCCATATATCTCAACTTCCTGGGCCCAACACAAACACATTCCTCAGCCCTGGGCCCAGCCATATATCTCAACTTTGGAAAAACACCACCTGGAGAGTCCCCGATAAGGTCACAACCGTTTGTGGTTTTACTGAAAGCGCAGGAACCAATAGAAAACTGCTAAATGTGTAACTTAAAATGTTAACCAATTGTAATGCTGTAACCAAAAGAATTCCCTTGTTCCTCTGTAACCTTACATATACTGTTTTCATCGGGCTATAAAAAGCGAGCACACGCCTTGTTCGGGGCCCTCTTGTATGCTGTGGAACAGAGGGACCAAGTTCGAACTTGCAGTAAAGATCCTTGCCGCTTGGCTTTGACTCTGGACTCTGGTGGTCGTCTTTGGGGAATAAACGGTCTGGGCATAACACTTCCAGATAAGGGGTAGCCAATAAGCACCTCAAATTGGGTACTTAAAGTCCAGAAAACTTTGCACCCAGGCCCTTGAGCAGCTTGCTCAGGCCTGCTCCCACTCTGTGGAATGTTTTCTCTCTTTAACAAGTTTCTGCTTTTGCTGCTTCTTTCCTGCATTTCATTCCTCTGCTACTTTGTGTGTTCTGCTCAATTCTTTGCCCAAATCTCCAAGGACCTGGGCAACTCGTAGTCAAGACCCTCCACCTGTAACAAGTGTTTGTTTTCCGTATGCACTTAAAACTATTTCCAGATATTTTAAATGGTTTTTATTTTCTTTTTTTTGAGATGGAGTCTTGCTCTGTCGCCAGGCTGGAGTGCAGTGGCTAGATCTCGGCTCACTGCAACCTCTGCCTCGCGGGTTCAAGTGATTCTCCTGCCTCAGCCTCCCGAGTATGTGGGACTAGAGGTGCGCACCACCACACCCAGCTAATTCTTGTATTTTTAGTAGAGAGGGTTTCACCATGTTGGTCAGGATGGTCTCGATCTCTTGACCTCATGATCCGCCAGCCTCGGCCTCCCAAAGTGCTGGGATTACAGGTGTGAGCCACTGAAACCAGCCGGTTGTTTGTTTTTTAAAGATTTTTCACTAGTTAATGTTGTCTGTCTGGGGAATAGGTCTCAGGGGCTCCTCTTGCTGTCACTCTAGAAGTCATCTTGTTCTATTCTTTCTCATCAAACTTCAGTCAAACTTTTGCATCCATCAGTCCACTATAATTGCTGTTGTTGGGGTCAGCAATTATTTCTAAGTGGCTAAATGCAATGGTCAATTTTCAGTTATTTCACTTGAACCACCAGAAGTTTTTGGACAACTGATAACTGTTCCTTTTTATACAGTGTTTCCTTGGCTTCCAGAAGCTCAGGGTTTTTCTCCACCTTCACTGGTAGCTGCTTTCCAGTATTCATGCTGGTTGCTTGTCTTCTCTCTGACTTCTTAAATTTGAATGCCTCAGGGCTTAACCCTCCTCTCTGTGTAAATTTATCTAGTCCCAGGGTTTCAAATGCCATCTACATGCTGAGATTCCCAAATTTAACTTCCTACTCAGCTCTGTTTCCTCCTGCCAGATGCAACTCCTGCCTCCTCGATAGATCTAATTAGATGTCTAGTAGATGTACCAAACTTAACATTAAAAAATTAAAAACTCCTCTCCGTAAACCAATTTTACTTGGACTAAGCACAGAAGCACAGTGATCAGCTTAAAATCAGATCCTTTTAACTTAGATATCTTTACAAGTTTGTTGGAAACCCTTCAATAGTTTCCCAGCTCTGTCAGAGTAGAAGGTAAAGCAGCGTTTCTAGGCCAATGGTGCATATTAGAACATTTGAGGGCTTTAAAAATAAACACACTTGGCTGAGCCTCACTCATAGAAATTCTGATTTTGTATATCTGATGGGGATGGAACAGTAGAATGGCATGTAAATACACACACACACATGTTTTAAAGATCCACAGGTGATTCTCCAGGATCTACTAGATTGAAAACCACTGCATTACAGTAGAAATGGAGGAGGAGTCCAAGATACACAGGAGTTGTTGTGAGTAATATTCATGTATAATGCTGATCATTCTTTGTATGATATATCAGTAACAGCTAACATTTATTGAAGTCTGTTAGGTAAAATGCAGTGGGGTTATGCATTAATTCGCTTAGTCTTAAACACATTATAAAGAAGGTTCTACCATATTTGATTGATTCTAAGAAACACTATTTCACGTTTTAATATCTCTAAACTCTAATGTGTTTTAAAGTCAATGACATTGTATAATCACTGCTGGCCAGATGACAGTTGTGATGTAGTTCTCATTGCCTGCACAGACGTAAACTTGATTATTGTAGTCAATGATACTATGTGAAACATACAATATATTTAGTTTAACTCAAAAAGTGATTTTTAAAAACTTGGACTATGAAGGTGAATAAGTCGTAGCAAAACTTCACCCAATTTATTTTGCTTTTATTTTCCTCTCTGTATAAATATGAATGACATAACAAAACTATATCTAAATAATTATATAAGAGCTCTTTCAATATGTAGAAAATACATATTCTCAGTTGGAAGTGAACATTGTGCAATAGTTGAATAAGTGTCATGTTTTCTCTGTAACTGGTACATCAAATAATGATTGATTGTGTCATAATATTAGATGAAATACAACATATTTCCTGTACAACAAACAGATGCATAAGTTACATTATAAGTGGTCCATTATGAAACCAACTTGTTCAAACTCAGGCTATCGGTAAAGTTCTCTGTATGGTTCAGTCTGACAGACTTGGTTTTAAGTTACAGCTTCTTCTTTTACTAGTTGTAAGCTTTGAGCATTGCACTCTAGTCTCCTCAAATTCCTTATATAGGTAAAGGGCAAATATACATATTTTTAGTGTGAAAATTAAATACTATTTTTATTAAGGAAAACGCCTTAAAATGTTAGGTCATATTCTCTCAACTTGCCCATTATTTGACTATTTGTTTGCATTATAGTTATCAAATAACATAGTCATTCTTCTTTATCAAATACCAACAGACCCATAATTTCCATGCACGTTATGCTTGTGCATGTGTGATTGATACAAATAGAAACATCAAAAAAACTATGTCATGTATTTTCCAGTTAATAATATAGATTTTCAGATCTGTAAACATTTTTGAGGGCTGGGATTTTATTTGGCTTGTTCATTGCTGTACTTGTCTAAAAATGTGCTTGAAACAAAAATAGTTGTTCAATAAATATTTGTTGAAGGAAGGAATAAACTAATTTAATACTAACACAAATATGCCTCATTCTTTTTTTCAGTTACCTAATAAGAACACAGAACTTCTTTCTAGAATCTTTTTTAATGACATGAAATAGTTTTGATATACAAAAATCTCTCTGTATCTATAAATGAGTATACTTTGAGGCATACTCATTTATAGATATAGATATCTATATATAGATATATATATTATATGAGGTAGGCAGGTATATATCTTTAAGATATATTTTCAGAAATCTAACTAGTGAGCCAAAGAGTTTTTAATTTTGGTAGATAATATATGGAGTAAACATCTTTTATTTTTGCTTGCCCAGCATAACTCCCCCTTATTTTGAAAACAAATCAAGATTCTACTTTAGAGAATTATTCCTTTTTACTTCTCTCTTGAGTTCCTGTGGATTTTATGAGGTTGAACCCACCCTTAAGCTCCAGGGTGAGCATTTGTGTTGAAAATAAGGTTGCCAGATTGAGCAAATAAAAATACAGAACACTTGGTTAAGTTTGAATTTTAGATAAAAAATGAACTTTTTAGCATAAAAACACATCTATACACATAAACATCAGACACATATATCGAGATATACATTCGTTTGAGTATATAAGACAGATAAGATGTTGTGGTTAGTGAGACTACATTTTTTAGAATAAATCAATATAATGTTTTAGTCTAAGTGACTGGGTCTAAATATAAAGATAATAGCATATAATAAAGAAAAAGTGACTTGAGACAAATTTGTTATATTGTACATATAGTAAAAACAGTGCCCAAAGTTTTTTGGTTTAGGGTTTTTTTTGAAACTAATCCTGTGTATAATTATGAAACAGTTCACATTTACTTCCATTACTGATCTAATTTCCAGAAAACTTTTCAATATATTCTATTTCCCTATTCATGACATCACAATAAAGTAAATCCAGGTGCTCCCCTAAGAACTCTGTATGTGTATGTGTGTGTGTCTGTCTGCCTCACTGAAATGTTTTAAAACTATAAATTCCCCAATAATGGGGTCAATGTCTTTTTCTTTATATCCTCAGTATTTATCAATTTGCTATAATATAGCAAGAAACTGATATACCTTTGTTGAACAGAGCAAAATGGAAGCACTATATTTACCATAAGGTCTTAGGAAACAGGTTTAAAAGGCATATATCAGTTACTTTTCAAATCTCAACCCCATACATATTTGACTTCTCAATTCAAGTTATTTTAAAGTAAATTTATGTTAAAATTTTCAAAGTATGATAACGCAATAGGCATGCTGAAGACCTGTAATTTCTAGTCTCACAGGATAAAGGAAGAAAATTAATACAATAATAATCATTTTAGTTTGCAATTCAATAAAAAGCAAATGACAAGCAACAGTAAGTTGACATTGTGGCCATTAACTGCAAAGACATTTATTTGAGTGAAATATTTACTAATGAATTTTAAAAAGTATGTGTTTAATGGAAAGCTTTATCTATATTTTAAAATGTTTACACATTTACAAAATACAGAGCTTTGAAGTGCTGTGAAATTCTACAAAAGGTTGTAGGCAGTACCTAATCAGTTAATTTGAATTTATCCACCTAAAATAACACTTTCACTGTTTCCTTAATGTTTTTATTCTGTGCCCAGTCCTCTTTGTGTAAATATATTTAGTGTCTCAGGAGAAAAGAGTAGTTCAATTTGTAAAACACGGCTACATTGCATTAATATTACTTAGATGAGAGTCTATTTATCACTATTTACCATGTCAGAGAATATTTTATAACTAATTGGTTTATATACCCATAAAATGTCATTATTAAAGTATAGTTTAATATTATTACTTATGTCTGGTTTTGTAACAATAAAACAGGTATAGAAGGAAAGAACTAACGTATTTGCCTCTGGAAAACTAGTTTGTTACTCAAAGCTACTAAAACTCTACTTGTGGATATTGGTTTATTATTTTTAACTCAAATTTAAGGGTGATAATAAAAAATACAAATCTAAGTTTATGCTTCACGATTACAAACTGTGCAGGGAGATAGGGTATTATGAACATAAATTCAATCCCTCATTGGACATGTCTTATCCTCCAAATTTTCCTATATTGATTTTGAAGCAAAAGAGAAGTCTAATATGTAAGAAATAGTAAAAAGTAGTGTGGTCGCCGGGAGCGGTGGCTCATGCCTGTAATACCAGCACTTTGAGAGGCCAAGGCGGGTGGATCATGAGGTCAGGAGATCGAGATCATTCTGGCTAACACGGTGAAACCCCGTCTCTACTAAAAATACAAAAAAATTAACTGGGCGTGATGACAGGCACCTGTAGTCCCAGCTACTCTGAGGCTGAGGCAGGAGAATGGTGTGAACCCGGGAGGTGAAGCTTGCATTGAGCCAAGACTGCACCACTGCATTCCAGCCTGGGCGACAGAGCAAGACTCCGTATCAGAGAGAGAGAAAAAAAAAAAAAAAAAAAAAAAACAAGGCGTGTGGTAAAGTTCTACATTAAAATATTTTTAAACTTTAAAAAAACTGTAAATTTACAAGAATTAAAAAGGAAAAAATTGCTATCACATGAAATGTAGTGATCATTCAAATACTCAGACTCACTAGTAATATGAAGTTAATGTAAAAATAACCCTTCCTTTGCCTATGGATCTTTTATTCTACAGATTTTGCAGTTAAAGTTTCACTGAGACATGCTACATTTAAACAACTCAAAATGGAAAAAATTAGCTTCTTGTAACTATTAAAATATGCATCATATTTGCACACATCATAGTCAAATATATGATCAAATCTCTTCATTGCAGTGAACAATTAAATATCTTCAACAATTAAATATCTTTACACCTTATGATACCTATTAAAATTCAAATTTCAGATTAAGAATGAAGATTATCAAGCATAAAAACAGTTCAATAGACTACTTTTAACATATACTTGCTCCTGACAAATATTTTAATAATGTGATGACTATAACCGAATGTGCCACTGAAGCTAAATGTTTTTAACACCTCTGTAAAAAGGACAAGCTATATAAATGAATTCATCTTTCTAATGTATTATAAGATTTCCACTTATCAATATACACTTATTGTTTCCATTCATTAGCGCATCCCAAAAGAAAGTTTTCATCTTTTTACCATGGTTACCATAGAAATTTGTTTGGGGTTAGTGTATGAAGGGGTCATATCAAAATTGAAGCCTTTTGTAGTTTCATTTTTTTAAATGTGTGTTTAAGAGCCCCTGAATTCTCAAGGGTGTTATTCAAAAGTCATAACATGACTGTCCTCTGAATTTAAAATTATGCCACAATAAGTATATCTGTGTTTATGAGAACAAAAATTTAGTTAAAAAAGTAACACACCTAGTTGAATGAACACAATATGTTAAAACATTTCCCAAGATTATTTTCATTTTAAACTTTCATTACATTTGGAAACGCAACTAGTACAACTGCTGTAATAAAACCAAATACATTCTAAAAAGAAAGAATCCTTTAAGTAACTTTCATTTACTGTAACACATAAACTGTCATTTTACTAATCAAAGGTGTCCTCTGAGCTTTACAATAATTGATCTCTTCAATGTTTTGAAGAGACAGTAACATTCACATAAAGAAATAATAGTGGGTTATTTTCCTTTTGGAAATACTACAGTTAATCTAATATTTAAAACTGAATAAAGAGAGGATTAGACATAAACATATTTTTACCTCCACTCACATGAAGTCTATAAATGGAATTATCACATAACTACAACTAGTGTGGTTAAAAATCTTCGGGTCTCTTAAGACCAAAATGAAAAACAATTTCTTAACATAGTAGTTCCCCCCTAAATATGTTTCAACACACCCAGGGTATGCCTAAAACTGTAGATCCTACTAAGCCCTATACAGACTATGTTTTTCCATATACATACATACCAATGATAAATTTTCATTTATAAATTAGGTACAGCAAGAGATTAACCACAGTAACAATGAAATAGAACAATTACAATAATATGCTGTACTAAAATTTATGTAAATGTGGTCTCTCTCCCTGTCACTTCCCACCTCCCCCCAAAATTTCTTTCTCTCAAAGTATTTTAATGTTTTCGGACTCCAATCGTCTATGAGTAACTAAAACTATGGATAAGGGAGGATGACTGTAATATAAACATTACTAGCTAACAGCAGCTCTCTAATACTCATCAAAGTCAATGTCATCTTTACTTTGGACATCAATATATGAATAGTTTCTAAAATATTTAGGATTTTACATTTAAAGGAATTTATTAAAACTATATTTGAGAAAATTCCTCACACTATGTTTTAACATGTAATGCTATAGCATAACAGAAACTCTCAAGATACGTTTTCTTTTTTGGAAGCGGTAGCAAATTAAATGCAAACACTATTATATACTTTAATAGAAAGAAGCACTACCTGGATGAGTTTTGGAAAGAAGGGCATTATATTAAAGGAATTTCCAGAGGACACAGTAATATTAATAATACAGATATAAACTAGAAAGTGATCCTAATCTAGCTCCCCTCTACTATTTCTCTTTTATCCTTTCCACATCAACCATATATATTGAATGATTCTGACTTCCAAAAGATAAATCTATATTAATATTTTAAAAATTAAAGTAGTATCAGCTTGCCAGAGCACCTGTTTAGTATGTAATAAACAGCATTACTACACTGAGATAATACAATAGTAGCCAAAATCAATTTGTCATTTTGAGAAGTATGAAAGTTTTACTGCTAAACTATTCATATTAGTTTTAACAAATATTAAATATCATTTTTAAACTTTAGTTACTACATGTAGACATTTATAGGTCTTGAAAGACTAGACCACAACTGAGAATTAACTCTAGGGTACAAATCCTTCTTTTAAGAGGTAAGGAAATTTAACTAGACCACTTACTTATATTCAGCTGCCAATTAATAGCAGAGTTACAAATCGATATTTTCACAATGCTATATTTACATACACACATTTTATGAAGTTTAGAGATCAGATATTTAAATAGTGCTCCTCATGATGCAATGGGAACCGAGGATCCCTGACTGATTCAGCCTTCTCTTCTAATGATTAAGGACATAAATTGTCACTTGCCCTATTCCATTATGGAAGGAAGGCCTTCACACTACCTGCCTATAATTATGATTTTTCCTTCCTGAATCTATAATTTCACTGTAATAGATCATCTAACATGTCTAGATGATTGTTTACCTCTGCAGAGAATTTGACTTCTTGCCAAATATTTATATATTTATATTTAATAAGCTCGTTTTCAATTGGATTACTTTTTAACATGCAGTCATTCCAAGTAAACCTTCACTGATGTTGCACTGGCCATATACAGAAAATCAGAGAGGCAGAGAGTATTAAGATGAATGATTTATTTGAAGGCAAGGAGGGACTCCAGTTTACAAATATATTATACATAGGTACTGATCTTTGATGGGTGCCTAAAAGTAGACTAAGAAGAACTCATGTCACTTACTAATTCTATAGCTTAGAACACTCTGGATTATTTTTACATCTTTAAATATTATATTTTTTTACGTGGAAAAAAGAAGGTAAGCAATTATACTGTCGTTTTATATTGTTACCAAAAAAAAAAAAAAAAAAAACCCATATAGAAATATATGGAGAAATGCAATAGCAAATAAAATACTAAGATTAATACTAATAAAATATAGTATAATAAAATAATACTGATAAAAACAGAAACTAGCTTTCTGAATAAATGAGATATAGAAGAATAAATCTACTGCATACTTTTGCTCCTCAGATGATTTTGTTTCTTCGTTCCTTTCAATTAAAGAATATACACAATTTACATAATCAGTTGTTATTTTCTAAGAATATTATTGTTTTCCTCAATTTTAGGATTATAAGAAAAATAATTAACTCTAATACAGAAATTTATCCAATGGATGTGCTCTTTAAACATAGTTGGATTATTAGATAATCAAAAAATGGAAAAGATTTGATTCCCAAAAAGAGAATGTTATAATAAATTTCTAGGCTATAAAATCTTTTTCAAAACCAAAAATATTTATCACCCAGAATTTTAAATTTCAACAGACACTTATGAAAAATAAATTATGTCTTTATAGCATAACTAAATGCCTAAGTTAAATATATTACAAAATCATTTAAACATAACAATTGTATTCACTATAAATTCCAATACCATTTTTAGAAACTGTTTGCAACACACCAATGCTTTTACAAATACTAACTTAAAATTACAGTGATAAAGTTTGCTCTACAGCTTAAAAAATACTAGAGTGATTTTTGAATATTAGTATGTAAAAATGATTTGAAATTCTGTATTCCAAGACAGCATGTTAATTAACAGACAATAGAGATTCATTTATTTGCTTAAATCTCTACACAAAAGATTAAATAATATTACTGATACCTCTCTCCGTCGAGAAGCCCAACAAGTTTGTTTGATCTTCCATACCACAGCAGCCACCAGCAATAAGGAAAGGAAACAACTGGAGAAGAAAACACAAATAATTTTTGCTCAAAACTTATTTGAACTATGTAATGAAAAAACTAGTACCTGAAAGACTCAAAAATATATATAAGTAATTACTTTGTCTAGGTAAACAATCAAAAATAGGATAAATTTCCAATGTTTAAAATGTTCTCTCAAATAAAATAAAAATGTACAGGTAGAAAAAATATTTATATTTCTTGCTATAGATTATGGTCAATATTTAGAATTTTCTCTGTCAGAAGGAATATAAATTTATAATTCCATTGGTCTTATGAAGCAACAGAAATCACAACCAAAATCTATTTAGAATTGCTATTATGAGTCATAAAATATGGAAATTTTATAAAACCAAATGTCACACATGTACATTTATATTATTTTTATCACTATTTTATATATGAACATATTCCAGTGGTTCCCAACCAAAGATTATTTTGCTCCCTCCCCCTAGGGATCATTTGGCAATATCTGCAGCCATTTTTGTTTGTCAGAACTGGGAGAGGAGTGCAGGAGTGTTGCAAGAATTCTACAACGCTGAAGACTGTCCTCAGCAGCAAAGGATCAGCAATACGAAATATCAGTAGTACCGAGGCTGAGAAACCCTGGCATATGCTAATGTTTACATTAAGAAATAAGTCAGTTACAATGTTCATACATGTGGTCTAATATATTAGGTATTATATGCAATAAACTATGATAATGCAGGGTACTTTGTTAGAAATAACTCAAGCCTGACAAATCTCAAAATGACAGAGATTTACATGAATCTCATTAATCAATTGCAACCCTGTATCACTGTTTATTTTCCCCTTATTTGCTCTGTGGTCATAGATTATGCTATGAGAAGATCCAGAAGTGAACAGAACTGGGCCATTACAGATTCACTGGTTACTGGACACCACGAGAAAAACCTGGTACTCATCCTTAATTGATAATCACTGTGTTCATCACTTGAGTCACTCATAAGCAGTGGCAATTTTTGACACTTTCCACTCTTGTCAAGTCTTCAATATATTTTTTCCCCTTGCCTATGCCTCAATTAAAGCAGAAGACCTTAGAACACCCTTCAGTGACAATGATAACAACAATGTCGATTTTAACATCTATCCATTGAGTGCTGCACACATTCCAGATGCTGTGCTGGATATATCACACCGATGTTTGGATTTAGTCTTAGAAATCCTTCAAGATAGCATGTATTATTCTTATTTGAGAAAAGAGGAATCCAATCCTCAGAGATTTTGAAGTTCATTGCTTATAGTCACACATGGAGTAAGTCGTAGTACCAAAATACAAATCCAGCTACTTAAGCCTCAAAGTTTTTTTCTTTCCATATGCTGGCAGCTCTGAGTGTGCCCACTATCTCATAATCATTCTGTTTCAATATCTGTTCCCTAATCCCACCTGCAGAATCAAAGGAAATCTATTTTTTTAAAAGTCAGTGATACTAACCTTTCCAACCATAGAGGTGATTTTAACATAGGTACCCTTTATGTAATATTCAACATTTTAAGGGACATTTTTCTCAGAATTTGTTTTCAAAAGAAAGTCACCATGATTTTCTAGAAATTATATAAACTGGTGTTTTCTCTACTATCAGACTTTAACTTCTCAACTGACAACACTAATCATTCATTCTTTAAAACTCTCTCCTGAATACTTTCTTTCATTTTGTTTTGTTTTGTTTTGCTCAATACTTCCTAACTCAATATAGGTTCAATGAAAATAGGTTACATTCCAAATTCCCTCTTTTAAATTATGGACATTCCTTAAAATTCACTTCATGCAACTGTGCTCTTCTTTTCTCTTGCCCTCAAAGAGAAAGTGCAGTTATTTTCATGATTTCAACTATGACCTCAATTGAAATGATTTCCAAATCTGCATCTTTACATCTGTCAAAATGAGAGCATCTTATCCTTGAAAGGGATATAAAAGATTTCTTAGTTCCAAGTCCCTCTCAGGAAGGAAGTTCCCAGTACAGCTCTGATAGTGATCCAGCACCTAATTAAACACTCCTTGTAGCTGCCAAGTTGAGAAGTTGCTGACTCACAACTTAGTGCATTCTATTTCTAGTTAATTCAAATTTTGAAAATATTCTTTTTTTTTTTTTTTTTTGAGATGAAGTCTCACTCTGTCACCCAGGCTGAAGTGTAGCGGCACAATCTTGGTTCACTGCAACCTCTGCTCCCGGATTCCAGCAATTCTCCCACCTTGGCCTCCTGATTAGCTAGGATTACAGGCATAGGCCACCACCCTGGCTAAATTTTTTGTATTTTTAGTAGAGACAGGGTTTCACCATGTTGGCCATGCTGGCCTTGAACTCCTGACCTCAGTTGATCTGCTGGCCTTGGCCTCCCAAAGTGCTGAAATTACAGGCACGAGCCACCATGCCTGGCCAATATTCTAACTTCTATCAATCAGTGCTGTGTCTGCCTTCTAGGTTACACAAAATCAGCCTGCTGTATGCTAAAACTTCTTTATATATTTAAAGAATAGACAGGTTTTTTTTTGTATGGAGGATTGCCTCAAGTCCAGTGTCTCTCAACAAGGAATGTTTTTGTTCTCCAGGCGATACCTGGCAGTGTCCAGAGACAATTTTGGGTTTTACCACTTAACAGGCATCTAGTGGGATGCTACATAAATATCATACAATATATAGGTCGCCTTTCCAACAGTATTTTCCCAGCCCAGAATGCCACTATTGCCAAGGTTGAGGAACCCTTCTCCAGTCTGAATTATCATCATAGTGGTTATAATTCTGTTGTTATACCCAGATTAATAGTGTAACTTTTTCTTTTTTTTTTTTTTTTGAGACAGAATCTCACTTTGTCGCCCAGGCTGGAGTGCAGTGGCGTGATCTGAGCTCACTGCAGCCTCTGCCTCCCAAGTTCAAGCAATTCTCCTGCCTCAGCCTCCTGAGTAGCTGGGACTACAGACGCGCGCCACCACGCCCGGCTAATTTGTTTTGTATTTTCAGTAGAGACAGGGTTTCACCATGTTGGCCAGGATGGTCTTGATCTCCTGACCTCATGAACTGCCTGCCTCAGCCTCCCAAAGTGCTGAGATTACAGGCGTGAGCCACCACGCCCAGCCAGTGTAACTCTTAAGATGTGGTACTGAGAATGGACACTGTAGATATGGTCTGAGGGTTCATTTACCTGAATTTCAGACCATGATACCCTTAAGAATTATGATAAAAATATTAATATCACCTCAAACCTACCATGTCCAAGCTTAACCATTAATAATGTTCATGATTAGAAAAGCAACTAACATCTATTGGGTAATATGTACCAAGCACTATGCTGAGTGTTTTACATGAATTATCTCTTTAATTCCCATAATTACAGATGATAGATCACGTATACTGTCATGTGGTCGTTGAAAACATGGGAAAGCTAAGTCACAGAGAGTTGAAGGATTAATAAATCCTCTAAGGTTCAAAGTATTAAATTGCAAGTTGTTCCCTTTGCCCTCACTTCTCTGTTTCACCATTACCTTCCAGCTAAAATGTTAAAAACAATTTACATTTCAATTATATCATCCCTTACACCCAGATACCAGATCCTGTCAACTGTTTCTTTCAGAATATCTGTTGTAGTAAAAATAGTATATATAGAAAAGTTACTTATATTCAGTAAACCCAACTTAAATACCAAAGTGTATTTTTATTTGATTAATAATTCACAACATTCCTCTTCCTTAAGAGTTACATAATAAAGATTAGTTTAAGACAGGAATACTAATTGAATTTCTCATGAGGAGCTTAAATTCTTTCTTATCTAAACTTTATGACTCAAGTGAACATCATTTTTGTAATGATGTACAAGGACAGCATAAAATATACAACTTTCATAATTTCACTTTGTTGAAACAAGGAGTTATATACTTTAAGGGTTTGTATCAGAAGCTTTCTATGCTAATTCCTATCAGGTTAGCAGTAAAAGAGCTACCATGATGTAAAAACTTGGCTGCTAAAATCAATAAACAGTGTAAGAAAATACTTTTAAAATAATTTTCTCATAATTTCCAATAAATATCAAAAATCCAGTAAAATATATCTTACTACTTGGCATATAATAGTTATCAATACATTTTTGCTAAATAAATGAGATTTTTATTTTATTTTATTTTTTTGAGACAGAGTCTCGCTCTGTCGCCCAGGCTGGAGTGCAGTGGCGCGATCTCAGCTCAGTGCAAGCTCCGCCTCCCGGGTTCACACCATTCTCCTGCCTCAGCCTCACGAAATTGGTTTTTTAAATGATTTGAATAACATCATTTTTTCTAATACTGAATGTCTCATTTGGCATTATTATCCTTATATAGGGTAATACTTTATCAATGTTCTTGATTTCTAATAAATTACATTGCAAACAAAAGTGACAGTTCCCTTAAAAAATATACATACAAACAAAAACCAGTTTATTAAGAACACTTGCTTTGTTAAAAAGCAAAACGAACAAGCAAGCAAACAAACAATAAATATTTGTCATATTTTTTCAGCATAGTTAAAAAGTCACATTCTTCCTTTGGTGATTACTAGAGAGTCTCTGTCTTTATTGACAATCTTGAACACCTGAAGAATGACAGAATTTCCATCATCTGAATTTCTTGAATGACCATGTGAAGCAGTGTCCTGTATTCCATGCTATCCCTTATGATATAGTTTGGATATTTGTCCCGACTCAAATCTTAGGTTGAAAGGTAATCACCAGTGTTGGAGGTGGGGCCTGGTATTCGGGTCGGGTCAGGGGAACAGATCCTTCATGGCTTGATGCTGACTTCACAATAGTGAGTGAATTCTCCTAAGATTTGGTCATTTAAAAATGTGTGGCACTTCTCCTCCCCTAACTCTCTTGCTTGCTCCTGCTTTCGCCATGTGACAAGCCTGTCCTCACTTCCCTTCTACTATGATTGATGGGACAGAGAAGCATTGCAAACTTTTATTATGTTAAGTGACAGATTTGTAGGTTTGTGTATCCTAGTTAGCGTTTCTCTATCTCTTAAATCAAAGGGTTTAATGGGTAACATTGAACATTACTATCTTTTAATTTGGTATTGTGGCAAATTTGTCAGAAAAATATAAGTATTTACTGCTTTCTTTCAGGTCTTCTTTTTTTATTATATTATGCAAAAGCTTTTATATTCCATGATATAGATATTGGTGGGATAACTGGGCTTTCTTTTTTAAAAAAAAAAATATGCTGTATGATAATAATATCAAAAGATCTGAAAGGTTCAACACCCTTCAGTACAATCCGCCCAAAGGAAATAGGGAGTAAAAAGAACAAAGAAAGAAAGAAAGAAAACAAACATTAAAAAGAAAGTACATCAGCTACAGTAATAAAAAAGGGAAGCATAAAAACGTAGGGAGAGATATTTCAAAGATTTGATTTTATTATTCATAAAATGGTCATTTTGAAAGGATTGTTAATGTAAAACAATTACATTGTTAATGTAAAAAAAGGATTGTTAATTGTTAATGTAATAGAACATGGAACTTATTAGGTAATCTCATTTAGGTAAAATTAAAAGAATTCAATATAAGTAACATAGTATGCTGTAAGGTTACATTGTAATGCAGGTTGCTAGTGACAAATAAATACCCTCTGGTGGTAATCTAGTTGGCCAACTGCAAAAAGAGATAATATTGTCGCTATTTTATAGCAATTTGAGGTTAACTGATCATAAAAGTCAAGTCTTAAGTACATATTTTAAAAGATGGTTTGGACATATTATTTTATTTCACTGAAAAAGTTAGAAAATGAAGAAATTTACCTCTTAATAACCGTTATTCCACAAAACATCTTTTAATTTTATACCTTCACAACATTTAACGGATTTTTTCTTACTGACTAAAATATTAACAGAATACACTTCTAACTTAAAATGCAATAAAAGCTATGAATATTAAAAAGAAAAAAATTGCTTATATGTTCAAGTTATCAGTTTGAAAAAACATGAAAAATCAAAAAAGCCCAGTGGTTGAATGTGGTAAATAATACACTCATAGAAAAAATTGGTACAAACTTCTGAGGGTTGTTAAGCAAGAGTTACTGAACCTTAGGAGCACTATCAGTTAAGATTATTTCAAATGCAAGTAACAGAAAACCTAATTCAAACTGGTACAAAGAAGAAATCTACATGAAGTTTACATTCTCTGGTATGAACTGAATTGCGTTCTCAAATTCATATGTTGAAGCCCTAACCCCCAGTGGGCTGTATTTGGAGAAAGGGCCTTTAGGACATATTTAGGTTTAAATGAAGTTAATAAACATGGGATTCTGATCTGACATAATTAATGTCCTTAAAGGAGAGGCACCAAAGAACTTGCATACTCTCCCGCTCTTCCTGCATGCATGGAGGAAAGGCCATGTGAGTACACAGTGTGAAGGCAGGCATTTGCAAAGCCAGGAAGAGAGGTTTTACCAGAGACCAGTAATTGGCAACCTGAACTTGAACTGTCTACCCTCCAGAACTGGGAGATAATACATTTCTATTGTTTAACCCACTTAGTCTGCGTTATTTTGTTATGGCAGCCCAAGCAGACTAAGACACTTCCCAAAGTCCAAAGGAAGAAAAGTTCCAGGTTTGGTGTGATCAGGGTCCTAGCTACATTTTCTTATGATTCTCTGGACTATGCATAACACTACGCACCAACTTTATTTTCAGGCTTGTTTAACTCTTAGGAACAAAAATGATTGCAGCAGTTCCAGGGTTTATATAATACACGATTATACCTACCCACTCCTTACCAAACACTGACAATGCAATAAATGGCATTGGCACAACCATGAATCTGGTGAGAGATAAATCCCATTCAAATTGGATGGTTTGCTACACAGCCACATGGAAGGAGTTAAATGAAGGCTGGAAAAGAATACAATCCACTAGGCATCATTTATGAAAAATTTATAGAAAACTACCTAAATTAACCTCCCTGCTACGGCTCTGTAACAGATTTTGAGTCTACAGAGCATCTTTAGTAACTCCTAAATTTTTTCCTAAACCTCTACAGAAAATAGAGTAGTCTCAAGCCTCATCTGATGGAGTATTAGAAAGACTCATATCTAATAAGGAAAATCTTCCTGGGTAAGTCCTATTACAAGTAGCCTACCTGGATGATACCTTATTCTTTCAAACTTGCAACAAAAAGTGACAAAGGACAATGTATACAGTGTTTCTTCCTACAATGTATACAGTGTTTCTTCCTATATTAAATGTGTTTTGAAACATATCTTTTAAAACCATATAGTTAGGACAAAAGTTTTAATTATTTTGAAAACCTTTCCTAAATCATTAGTGTATAACACAATAGAGAAACCCTAACTATACAGCTCAATAAACTATCACAAAGACAATATACCACCAGCTTGAAAAAACAGAACTTAATTCAATCTCTCCTTCTCAAAAGGAACTATCACATTTATTTTTAATGCTATATTTTAGTTTTGTCTATTCCTAAAGTTTTTACAATATAACACTATCATATTTATTTTTTGTTGGACACTTGGATATCTTCTTTTGTGACATGTATGTCAGTTTCTTGTCATTTTTGGAGGAGTTTTCAGACTATTTTTAATTGATTTATATGAGTTACATAGTGTGAATATAAGGCCTTTGCCTTTTATACAGTTTGCAAAAATTTCATACCACTGTGTGACTTGACTCATTATAATGTGAATGGTGTCTTTTGATAAGAAAAAGTGTTCTTTTTTTTGTAGTCTAATTTTGTTACAGTATTTTATGTGTCCTGTTTAAGAATCCATTCTATATTCTAATGTTATGAAGAATAATTCCTACATTACCTTCTAGATGTTTCATTGCTTTTACGTTTCCTCCTAGAATTTATTTTATATTTGAAGCAGGGATCAAATGTCACTTTTCTCATATGCATAGGTAATAGATCTAGTACCTGATGAAAATTTTCTTAAAGAACTAAACATTGAGAGATAGTCCTTGACTTGGTAATTAAACTTAAGAATGACTACTTCCATTAGAGCCCTCTCCACTGCTCTTTCTTTTTTTTCTAGATGGAGTTTTGCTCTTGTTGCCCAGGCTGGAGTGCAATGGCATGATCACTGCAACCTCCGCCTCCCGGGTTCAAGCGATTCTTCTGCCTCAGCCTCCTGAGTAGCTAGGATTATAGGCACGTGCCAGCACTCCTGGCTAATTTTTGTATTTTTAGTAGAGATGGGGTTTCACTATCTTGGCCAGGCTCGTCTCAAACTCCTGACCTCGTGATACACCTGCCTCACTCTCCCAAAGTGCTGGGATTACAGGTGTGAGCCACCACGCCCGGCCTCTGCTGTACCCTTTAATCCATCTCTCTTGTACTACCTTGACTTTAAAAGGGATTGAGGTCTTGTTTATACTCTATAGATAATGTTGATATTCTCTATAGAGATATTTTGTTTTATCCATCTGGGGGCTATGGTTACAAAGTATCCAAAGCTTTGGAAGTGCTTCTTGAGTCTGTCCAGCAGGAGGGTCACCCACTGTTCAGTCCAGGGCCAAAGCAGAGTTCTAACCTATGAGCTCAGTTCTCAAATTCTCTGGTATGATAATGTTAATTAGGATCAGATTAGCACACAGGCAGCTCAGGGGTGATCCCAGAAGTTTATAAAGCATTTGATGGGAAGGCTTTTCTATCTCCATTATCTCTCAGGCCCTTTCTGGTTTTGTGGGCTCTACTTTTCCATCATGTGGCCAGAAACTACACACTTTTCCTATTGTGCCATGTTTTGTGCTGGGAGGACAGATAAGAAGGAAATCAACAGGGTTTATCTTGGCTCTCTGTGACCAGAGCTTCCCTATGATTAGAAGAATATTCCTTTCCCTTGGGATTTTGGTTCTTACAGCTTCCCGCTGTGAGCCATTTTGCTGCTGCCCATGTTCCTGCTTCAGACTGACTGGGGTATGGGTGAGTGAATTCCGGAAAGGGAAAAAAACGGAAGGGAGGTCTCCCTCATTCTCTATGAGTTTAAGAGTTCCCTTTTCCACATCATGGGCCAGAACTAGAGGACTTTTCCCTGTCCAAACTATAGTAGTTACTTTCAAGTTTCAAATTGCATTGACTTCAGGTCAAGGGGCACTAAAGGGGAAAAATGGCAAACTTCTAGACAGTTCAACAGTACTTTGAATTCAGGTGTTCTCTGCTCTGTCTGCTGATAACTTATACCAAATAGCTGCCCATGAATTTTGTCCAGGTTTTATGGTTGAGTTCAGTTAGAGAAAAAGAGACATGTGTTTACATACTCTTACCCGGGACTGGAACCCTATGGTGAATGTTTGACAAAGTTGCAAAGGCATTTCAAAATGGAAAGGATAGTTTTTATAACAAATCATGGTGGAACAACTGGATATCCACATATGGAATAATCAGCATTGAATTACACCACAACATAAACAAAAAATAACTGAAACGGATCACAGATCTAAATGTACGACATAAAAATACAGTCACGTGTCACTTAACAATGGGAATATGTTCTAAGAAATGCATTGTTAGACAAATTTCATCCCTGTGCAAACATCTTAGAGTGTGCTTAAACAAACACTGATGGTGGCCAGGCGCAGTGGCTCATGCCTGTAATCCCAGCACTTTGGGAGGCCGAGGCGGGAGGATCACGAGGTCAGGAGATCGAGACCATCCTGGCTAACATGGTGAAACCCCTTCTCTACTAAAAATACAAAATATTAGCTGGGTGTGGTGGCGGACACCTGTAATCCCGGCTACTTGGGAGGCTGAGGCAGGAGAACGGTGTGGACCCGGGAGGCGGAGCTTGCAGTGAGCCAAGACTGCGCCACTGCACTCCAGCCTGGGTAACAGAGCGAGACTCTGTGTCAAAAAACAAACAAACAAACAAAAACACTGATGGTATACCCTACTACACATGAAAGCCATTGGTATAGCCTATTGTTACTAGGGTACAAACCTATATAGCATGTTACTATATTGAATACTGTAGGTAATTATAACACAATGGTTTTTGTGTATCTAAACATATCTAAACATAGAAAAGGTACAGTAAACATACAGTAATATAATCTTATAAGTACCATCATATATGTGGTCTTTGGCCAAAATGTTATGTAGTGCATAATTGTATAAAACTCTTAGAAAGAAATCTATGTAAACTTGAGTTAGGGAGAGTCCTTGGATATGACATCAAAAACATAATCAATTTTTTAAAAATGCATTAAATTGAATTTTATAAAAACTAAATCTTTTCACTCCATAAAAGATACTGTTAAGATAATGAAAAGACAATTCAAAGACTGAGGGAAAATATTTGCAAATCACATCTGGCAAAAAGAGTTGTATCCAGAATATACAAAAAACATTCAATATTCAAAAATAAAAAGCAAAACTAAAAAGCAATTAAAAATAGGCAAAAGATTTGAAAAATACTCCACCAAAGAAAATGAAAGTACAACTAATAAGCACATGAAAACATATTCAATGTCATTAGCCATTAAGGAAATGCAAATTAAAATTACCACAAGATACCACTGCACATCTATCAGAATGGCTAAAATAAAAAATGTTGACAGGACCAAGCACTGGCGAGAATGTGCAACAACTGGAACCCTGAGCTTTGCTGGTTGAAACACAAAATTGTGCAGTCACTCTCTGAAAAACAGTGGCAGTAATTATAAAGATGAATACATATCCACCCTGTGATCCAGCAACCCTACTTCCAGGTATTTATGTGAGAGAAATGAAAACTTATGTTTGTGTAAAACTTGTATGTATGTTGATCATGCAGCATTATTCATAAATACCAAAAAATGTAACAATCCATATCTCTCAATGGGTGAATGGATAAACAAATTGTGATATATCCGTATAATGAAATACTACTTAGCAATGAAATGAAATGGACTATTGATACAAAAAACTGCCTTGGATGAATCTTAAATGCAGTAGACTAAGGGAAAGAAGCCATTTGAATGACATTCCCGGGAAAAGGCAAAACTGTGAGAACAGAGATCAGGTCAATGGTTGCCAGGGTGTATGAGTGGGGAGAAAGTCTAACTGCAAAGAAGGTATGGGGTATTCATTGGGGCTTTGGAATTGTTCTGTATCCTGGGAAAGCAGGTAATTATAACAAATGATCCATGTGTTAAAACTCACACAACTGTACTCCTCGCAAAAGGAATTTTACTGCACAGATATTTTTAAATGCTTCCAACAGAAGTAAAAAACAAACAAACAAACAATAAGGACCAAAAATATGCTGATAAAAAGGCAAGTAATTAACCACTGCCCCCTCTAACAATGAAAAAGTGACTGGTATATTTAAGTATGAGAATACTCATGCTTTGAATTATAAATGTAAAAGGAAGCTTTTAAACAGTGGAGTTAATAATTTATGTTTAAAATAACCACTTTGGCTAATTTACATACAATATATTGATAGAAAGAAGGTAGAACTTAGGTTCATGTAGAGCACTAAGGAAAGAGGATTTCAATGAGTCCCAAGTATTCCCGTGAGTTAAACAGTGATACCTATAACTGAGCTACAGAAAACTGGAAAAAAAGACACTGCTTGCCAGTACAGTAAATTCAATTTAAAGCATGTTAAGTTTGAGGTGTAAAGCAACATTTAAGTCAAAGTGTGAAGTTACTGACATGACTCTCGGAGAAATCTATTTCAGCATCTAGTACACTAAACCTCAACTTTGTAAACTAGATGGGGAACACTGGTTTAACTAAGTTGCAAGAAAACGTACCGTCACTAGTTTACTCCCACCGCATTAAATATTTTGGTTTACAAGAATAGTTTGGTCCTAAATATCTACTTTATTCCACAACAAAACCATGGAGAAAATTCCTAAGTAAACTTCCAATACTGTAAGAAATCATGTATTGTTTCTACTTAGCAAAATCCATATCTTCAGGTCTCATTTCCAATAACATATCCATCATTACAATCTCATTTTTTTAAATGGGGACTTATGTGTATTTGTAATTCTTCACAGTGTCTTTACACATTTTTAAAAAACTTTCTGGCAAATATTCCAGGATTATACCACTTTGATATAGAGATCCTGTGACTAAATTAGGTTTACTTTTTTCTCTAGGGAGTTACATTTTGTTCTTTTTTCTCTTTCAGAATATCTTTATGTACAACATGATTAAATGTCTTATTTTTCCTGAATCATGAACACCATACTTAGCTTTGCATTATTCTGCCCACTTGCATGCTTGCTTCCATGTAGCCATCTTTGATTGTTTTTTTTCAAATGCTTAACTCTTATTATTTCTTTGCCTGTTGTATTCTTTAGATTCTTCTAATCTTTCATTTTTAATTCATCTAAATATGCATCATCTCTCACCACTTTATGCCCACTAAGATGGCTATAAGAAAGGCAGTTAATACGAACTTTAGTAAGAATGTGGAAAAAATAAATGTCTGATCCTTGCTGGTAAGATTATAAAATGATACATCTTCTTTAGAAAAAGTTTGGCAGTTTATCACAATGTTTAACCTAGAGTTACCATGTGATCAACAGTTCTTCTCCTAATTATATACTTAAGAGAAATGAAAACATACATCCACATAAAAATTTATACACAAATGTTCATAGTAGTATTATTCACAACAGTGAATAAAGAATAAAAGAACCCAAATAACAATCAACTAATAAATAGAGAAATGTGTTATACACATAAGATGAATTATTATTCAGCAATAAAAAGAAACGAAGTACTGATCCATACTATGTTATGGATAAGAAACATTGTGCTAAATGAAAGTAACCAGTCACAAAAGAACACGTATTGTATGATTCCATTTACATAAGATGTCCAGAATAGGCAAATCTATGGACAGAGAGTAGATTCGTGATTTTTCAGAACTAGGGGTATGTGAGAGGGAGGGGAGTGACTACCGATGAGTACATGGCTTCTTTTGGAGATGATGACATGTTCTAAAATTGATTGCGATAATGGGTGAAGAATAACTGTGCACTTTCAATTGGTGGATTCTATTATATGTGAATTGTATCACCAAATAAAACACAAATTAAAATTAGAAATTGGAAAATATGTTTAAAAATTAGACAATGGTAAGTAAAAGTAAAAATGTCAAAGTTTTTTAGTTCTCCTATATGATTCAGGAGGATAAAAGAGATACCGATTAATATTATTGTTAGGGAAATATGCTTGTTAAAATTTAACAGTAATCATTAAATAAAAAATATAAAACTATAATTCCTAAACTGCTAAAAGGAAAATAAAAGAATATTAGAAGCTCACTCAATTAATAAAAATCAGAGAGAAGAAAAAATTTCCATTTATTTCCCTGTCACATGAAATTAAGAGATTCTCAGATTATTAAAACAAAACAAAAACATCCAGATATTTTTGGTATAAAAGAAACACAAACAAAATATAACAATAGAAAAAATGTTAAGAGATATGCAAAAAGACATAGACACATTCTAATAAAGAAATACTATATTGATGCTAAAAATGGTCTTTAACACAAAAAGTAACAATAGGAACAACGAGAAATCCAACTGATTAAAACAATAATTCAACTCCACTCTCAGTAAAGGATAGAACAATCAGACAGAAGATAAAAAAGGAAACAGAGGTCTAGAGCAATGCAATAAACCACCAAGATCTAATAGATATATACAGGATACTCTATATAAAAACAACAGAATACATATTCTCCTGAAGGGCAGAGGAGACATTCTCCAGGACAGAATATATGTTAGGTAACAAATTATATCTTGATAGATTTTAAAAGATAAATGTACAAAGTATCTTTGCCACCCACAGTGGGATAAAGTTAGAAATCAATAACAGAAGAAAAATTTGAACATTAGAAAATATATGGAAATTACCAACACACACTTGATCAATGGATGAAAGACAAAATCACAATGAAATTAGAAAATATTTAGAGAAATGTGAAAATTAAAACACAACATACCAAAACTCATGGAACCCTGTAAAGCAGTGATAAAAGGGAAATTTATAACTATAAATATACTAAAAAAGAAGAAAGATCTCAAATACACAACTTAACTTTACAACTTAAAGGACTAGAAAAAGAAGAACAAACTAAATTCAAAGGTAGCAGAATGAAGGAAATCATAAATATTAGACCAAGATAAACAATAAAGAAAATAGAAAAACAATAGAGAAAATCAACAATACCAAAAGTTGATTCTTGAAAAAGAGCAACAAAATTGGCAAACCTTTAGTTAGACTGACTAAAAAAAATAGAAGAGAAAGAAAACTCAAATTACTAAATTTAGAAATGAAAGTGGGGTCATTATTGCCAATTCTACAGAAATAAAAATGATTATAGAAGAGTATGATGAACAACTGTACACTAATAAATTGGATAAGCTAAGTGAAATGGACAAATCCCCAGAAACATAAAACCAACCAAGGAATAGAAAATGGAATAGATCTATAACCAGTAAGGAGACTGAATCAGTAATCAAAAATACCACAACAAAGAAGCCCTGAACTCAATGGCTTCACTGATAAATTCTACCCAATCATTTAAAAAATAACTAATACCAATGCTCAAACTTTTCCCAAAAAGTGAAGAGGAAGGAACAATTCCTAAATCATTCTATAAGGCCAGCATACTACATATGAATGTCTACAGAATGCAGCTGAAGCAGATTATTTTTAGAAATAGGAAGGGGAAGGAAGGAAGGATGGAAGGAAGGAAGGAAGGAAGGAAGGAAGGAAGGAAGGAAGGAAGGAAGGGAGGGAGGGAGGGGGGAGGAAGGAAGGAAGGAAGGAAGGAAGGAAGGAAGGAAGGAAGGAAGGAAAGAAAGGAAGGAGGGAGGGAGGGGAAAGAAGGAATGAAGGGAGGGAGGGAGGGAGGGAGGGGGGAAAGGAAGGAAGGAAGGAAGGAAAGAAGGAAGGAAGGAAAGAAGGAAGGAAGGAAGGAGAAGGAAGGAAGGGAGGGAGCGGAAGGAAGGAAGGAAGGAAAAGGAAGGAAGGAGAAGGAAGGAAGGAAGGAAGGGAAAGGAAGGAGAAGAGGAGAAGGAAGGAAGGAGAAGAGGAGAAGGAAGGAAGGAAGGAGAAGAGAAGGAAGGAAGGAAGGGAGGGAGGGAGGGAAGGAAGGAAGGAAGGGAGGGAGGGAGGGAAGGAAGGAAGGAAAAATAGGCAAAATTCTCATTAAAAGTGTAGGCACAATTCTAATATAGAAAAAACTTCAGAGTATTAATATTGAAAATACATCAATGAATTTGTAAAATGAAACAAAGAGGACAATTTCCATTAAAAAGTCAATTACCAACTAGGTCAAGAAAAAATTAAAAACCTGCATAGACACAAATATTACTGAAAGTCAAATTTAAAAATCTACCCTCAAAAATATAAACTACAAAAAAATAAATACAAACACATTACCAAAATCATTTTTTACAAGTTTTATACGTCAGTTCTATCAACCATCACACAACAAATAACTCTATTGTGCCAACCACTAAGATATACTTCTCTGGCCGGGCACGGTGGCTCACACCTGTCATCTTAGCATTTTGGGAGGCCGAGGTGAGCGGATCACTTGAGCTCAGGAGTTTGAGACCAGCCTGGGCAACATGGGGAAACACTGTCTCTACCAAAAATACAAAAAAAAATTAGTCAGGCGTGGTGGCATGCACCTGTGGTCCCAGCTACTCGGGAGGCTGAGGTGGGAGGGTCGCTTGAGCCTGGGAGGCAGAGATTGAGTGAACTGAGATTGTGCCACTACACTCTAGCCTGGGAGGCAGAGTGAGACCCCATCTCAGAGAGAGAAAAAAAAAGTACCTCTTTGATCCCTGCTGGCAGAGAGCATAACTGACTAGTGGCCCCAGCTACTGCACTCTGAAATCCATCATTTTATTCACACTGAGCCCATGCTTCCCAAGGGCTGTCCTTAGTCAAGGACTAAACATGGCAGAGATACCAAGGCAGGCCTGTACCTGGGAGAAAGAACACTCCTCTGATGGGTGACTTTTGCTCAAGGCTGCACCACTGGCACTACACATTCTTAGAAGTGCCCTGCATTCTCAGGCTCTTTCACTCACCTTCCCTTTCTTCCTTCTCTCCCTCACAAAGGCAGGTAGGCATTGTGATCTAAAGGTTTCCCATTATCTCCCCTCCTCTCTCCCAATTTCCCCTCACAGGAGTTCCCCTAACACATTTATTGCTTATCTTATCTCATCTTGGCTTCTGCGTCTCAGAGGACTTATGGTCCAGGAAAACAGAAGGTAAGATGGAGATGAGGAACTGATTCACTCACTGATTGGCAGTCTAAGAGGACAACATCCACGTTGGTGGGTGGAACACAGTTCCTGGCAGAAGACTTAAATTGCTGGATTTCACCGGTAGTGACCTGAGAAAATGCCCTGCTAGAGAAAAAACTTGAAGGTACAGCAATTCAGGCATTTGGAAGATGGGGAAAACACCTTCAAAAGAGAGTGGAGTAGACTGATTATCATTACGTTGTATTGATACCTGCAGAGGGATAATGAGAGACTGAAGGCCATTAAAAAACCTTACTGGCTAAATAAAACAGCCAGTGGGTCTCTTTCATAGCTTTAAATGAGGTCCTGATGACTGACAGCAGAAATGCCAACATGAACGACCAGCAGGATGATGATCTAATTGTTAGAGAATTGCAGAGCTCCAGAGATGACAGAATGCTAAGCCAAAGAAGTTGTGTTATGCAAAAGGGCCATGGTTCAGGAGACCTAGGAACCTGAAATATGGGATAGGAATATCTGAATGAATGCTTCTGAGGATGTTAGTTTTACTGCCCGCTTTCCTAGTAATACTTAGCATTTTGTTATGCTGGAAGACACTGAAGAGTTCTCTTCTCTCTTAGGTAACAGGTGCCCCCTCACAAGCTGTCACCACTTCTTTTCTTGGCTGCCAGACTGATAAGTGGGATTAAATCACAGCATGACCCAACTGAGCCTAATAAGAAAGAAAATGGATTGCACAATTGAAGCAGGTGCAAGATTTAGGGAGCATGTACTGGCAGGAGCTGTGGAAGTATGACCAGATTTAAATATTTGATAAAGGGCAACGAAATGTTAAGACTGGATAAATAAAAATTCATTGATTTTGGTGCACATTTTCAGGACCACAGAGATGTAATATCCTACTGAGGATTCCAGGGAATGGAGCAAACTTGTTGCTAGAGTGACTCATAGAAGCCTGAAAAATGCAATGTCTAGTACAAGTGAAATTGAAATGCCTGAGTTGTCCTGGTTTATGGAAGAGAAAGTTATAAAAACACTGAGAGAAGGGGGATATGCTGGAATGGTTCATATTATATGAGGCCAGAAGAACTAACAGGTTGTGTTCCATGGGAGGACTGAGAGGACACACTATGCATTAAGGCTGTTATGAATATGCTGATGAGAGAGGCACCAGTATTATAAGGAGGCTTAGAGTTGGCTCTCCTCTTCAGAGCAGGCCTGAAAATAGGAGAGATGGTCACAGGGCTAGGTTTGTTAATTGCCATAAAAAGATGGAGACCTAGAGTTAGAGGACAGGTGTCAGTGCTTAACTGCCAGAATCCAGAAACCACAATTACCATAATTAGATCAACAAGACTGGATGAACTGCCAAGGGGGTTGGCTCACAAAGAGTTGTAGGAATTATTAATAAAGCATGGTATTCTGAAGGGCAAAATAGGTGGGCAGCTAACAGTGGTACTATTTAACATCTGGTTTCATTTTAAGTGAGAATGAAGGAACAGGAGACTGAGGGTTGTTGCTTCAATGGAGGGCCATGTTTCTCTTCACAGTTCCCAGATTTCAGCTAATTTCCAAATTCAAAACCCATTAACTAATCAGGTGACTGAATCCATAGAAGGAAGGTCCCTGAAACATTTTGAAAAGTGGGTAAAATGATCCCTGAAAATACCTACACCGTATACTTGATTATAAACACAGGTATACGCATGAGAATATATAGACAGTACAGAAGGAATAAGCAGACATTTTAACTTCTATTGGACATGAGGGTAGAAGTGACACAGACAGCCAAGCATTCAAAATATCATCCTGGCCTCTTATTAGAGTTGGGGTGTTCGGGGCGTGGGGGCACATAACAAATTCTGACTAAATTCTTGCTCACAGTGTGCCCACTATGTCAATGGATCCACCCTTGGTCATTTCCCCACTCTTTAAGTGTATAAATAGACCTGATATACAAGGTAGCTGGAATAACCCCTACACTGTGTCCAGGGTTATAGGATAAGATCAGTCATAGTGGAAAAGACCAACTGGTAATCTCTGAAATTACCCCCAACTGGACAAGTTAATAAATGCAAAATGTTATGTCATCCAGTGATACAGAAAATTAATGCCACCATTAAAAGTCTGAAAGGTACAGGGATAGTAGTCTCTACCAAATTTCCATTTATTTGTTTACAATAAATAATTCAGACTTTCCTGACTCAGATACATCTACTTTTCCATTTTACAAATTCAAAAAATTATTCTTTTCAATTTTTGAATCACTTACTATATTATTTCACAGCAACAACAACAACAACAACAAAATCCTTTAGTTCAATAAATAGGACTGAGATTTAGAGAAGCTAGGTGACTGCTGTAGTTTGGATATTTGACCCTCCAAATAAAATGTTAAAATTTGACACCCCATGTTAGAGGTGGGGCCTAATGGGAGGTGTTTGGTTCATGGGGGTAGATCCATCATGAATGGATTGGTGCCATCATTGTTTCTCATGTTCCCATGAGAGCTGGTCATTTAAAAGAGTCTCGAACTTCTCTCCTCTCATCTCTCTTGCCTACTTTCTCACCATGTGATCTCTACACATAACAGCTCCCCTTCCTTTTCCACCATGAATAGAAACAGCTTGAGGCCCTCACCAGATGCAAATGCCAACACCATACTTCTTGCACAATCTGCAAAACCATGAGCCAAGTAAACCTCTTTCCTTTATATATTACTCAGCCTCAGGTGTTCTTTTATAGCAACACAAATGGACTAAGACAGAAAAATGGTACCAGGAAGTGCTATGAAGATACCTAAAAATGTCAAAGTGGCTTTGGAACTGGAGTGCTCATAAGATAGGAAAATGAGGGAAAGTTTGGAACATCTTAGAGATTGGTTAAGTGGCTGTGACCAAAATGCTGATTGAAATATAGATAGTAAAGGCCATGTTGAGGGTCTCAGACTGAAATGAGGAAATAATTCAGAACTGAAGCAAAGATAATCTTTGTTATGCCCTGTCAAATAACTTTGCTACATTGTGTCCACGCCAAGCAGCAAAGTGCTCAAGAAGTGATGTGGCTGCTTTTAAAAGCTTATGTTCACATGTGGGAGCAAATCAATAACCTAGAGTTGGAATTTATAATCAAAAGGAAAGCAGGGGATAACAGTTTGTAGAATCTTCAGCCTGGCCATGTGGCAGAGAAGGAAAGAGTGTTTTCAGAAGAGGACACCAAGAGTGCTGGGGTAGCAAACATTTGTTAAAGAAAGTAGCATGAATAAAAGGAGTCAGGTACTATTCATAAAAACAATGGGGGAAAGACCCTGAAGGCATGTCACAAATCTGTCACGCTTCTGGGCTTCCCATCACAGACCAAGAGACCAAAGAAGATGGTATGGTTTTGGATGACAGGCTTGGGACAACATTGTCATGCCCCATCTCTAGAAAGTGTTCCCCACATCTCACTGCTCAAATGGCCCCAGATATTGCTCCTGCTGCCACTGAAGGAGGCTAGAAAGTATGAGTAGTAGAGGCTTGGCAGCTTCCACTGAGATTCCAGGGGATGTATTGAAAAGCCTGAGTGCCCACCCACAAGCCTGCCATAGGGGTGGAGACCCTGCAGACAGATGCTAGTGAGGCAATGCTGAGCAGAAATAAGGGGTTGGAGGGCCTGAATAGAGTACCCACCAGGGAAATGCCTAGTAGAGCAGGGCTGTGGTGCATCCATGTTCCCAGGGTGCAGGACATGGAACCAAGGGAGATAATTTTGGAGCTTTAATATTTAATATCTTCCCTGCTAGATTTTGGATTTTCATGCAGCATGTTATCACTATATTTTGACCAATTTCTCCCTTTTGGAATGAGATGTTTACTCTATATCTGTTCTACCATTGTATCTTGGAGATAAATAATTTGATTTTGATTTTACAGGCTCACAGCTGAAAGGAACTTGCTTTGAGTCTCAGGTGAGAGTTTGGACCCTGGACTTCTGAGTTGATGCTGAAACAAGTTAAGACTTCTGGGAAGTATTGGGATTAAATGATTATAATTTATATGTGAGAAGGACATGAGGGATTTGAGGGGCCAGGGATAGAATGCTATAATTTTAATATTTGACCCTCCAAGCCACATATTGAAATTTGATGCCCAATGTTGGAGGTTGAGCCTAATGAAAGGTGTTTGAGTTGCAGGGGCAGATCCCTCGTGAATGACTTGGTGGTGTCCCTAGGGTAATGAACTCATAGAGTTCTCACTCTATGAGTTCCCATGAGAGCTGGCTGTTTACAAGAGTCTCTGGCTCTCACCTCTTCTCTCCCCATGTGATTGCTACACATGCCAGCTCCCCTTCCTCTTCTGCCATGAGTGGAAGCAGTTTGATGCCCTCACCAGATGCACATGCTGGCACCCTACTTCTTGTACAGCCAGCACAACTATGAGCCAAATAAACCTCTTTTTATAAATTGCCCAGCCTCAGGTATTCCTTTTCAGCAACACAAACAGACTAAAATAGCGACCTACTTAAGATGGCACAAAACATTAAGAACAGAGCCAGGCTATGTCTGGAAGTGATCTCCCTAGTACTGGCCCAATTACGTTGAACTGTCAGAACTACACACAACATAGAGGTAAAATCTAACAAAGAGTTTCAGAACTGGCCCTTACAGAACTATGGCTAAACTGCAAAGCTGACACACTCAGCTCTTTTACCAAAATAACAGCAATAACAGTAAAAATGGCCTGATTGAGGGGTCTCCATAAATGTTAACCTGTTTTAAAATCTCTTAAAGTTTAGCAGTAACTTTATAAAACTTAATAATTAATAAGCTTCAAAATATCCTGTCCATATTTTTCTTAACAATGATGCATTTTTAAGTGATCTAATTTACATTTCACTACTGGGAGAATTTAAATGACAAAAAACCCATCAAATATATTTTATCACACACAAAGATTAGAATATTTTATTTTACATTGTCCATGATGACAACATAATAAATAGGATCATCTCTAAGACATGGTACACATTAACAGTAATTTTCTTTTACTTAACAAAAGAGCTATTGAATTTAAATATGCACACAAATTCAAAAGCTTAAAATAAAAAACCTCAAGATTCAAATAATTTAAATACATATTCAACTTTGTGAAATTTTGCACTTAACCAAACTTCCAGTGAATTTCCATCAAGACTATTCTGCATCAAAAGTTTTTTTTAGGCGAGACGTGGTGGCTCACACTTGTAATCCCAGCACTTTGGGAGGCCGAGGTGGGCAGATCATGAGGTCAGGAGACCAAGACCAGCTTGGCCAACATGGTGAAACCCCGTATCTACTAAAAATACAAAAATTAGCTGGGCGTGTTGGCAGGTGCCTGTAATCCCAGCTACTCAGGAGGCTGAGGCAGGAGAATTGCTTGAACCCAGGAGGTGGAGGTTGCAGTGAGCCGAAATAGCACCACTGCACTCCAGCCTGGGTAACAGGATGAGACCCTGTCTCAACAACAACAATGACAATAACAACAACAACTAAAGTTGTTTTAATGCATTCAATAATGCTTGTTCAATTGTAACTTCTAGTACTTTCTAAAACCATACTGTAACTTTGTCAATAGCCTTACAATTCATTTGTCTTCGGAAGTAAAAAGTTGTAAAATATTAAACATATTTGAGATGTTTCCTCAAATTTCATTTTAAGGAACAAATTTAAAGTACGAATGAACTTTTTACACATATTAGTGATAAATATGTTTATCAAAATACATTATAGAAATTATAGTATTTTAAGGTGCATAGACAAACATGATTGTTTTCAGAGTAAACTGACCAATATGGCAAAGGTTTCTCTTATCAAGAGAAGTAGAAAAATGAACAAGGAATGTGTAAATTGTAGAAAATAGTTTACAAATCTGAAGGGTTGTAAATGGAAATGAGAAATTGAAATTGTTATATATGGGCCCATATGGAGGAATTAGGAGAGATACCATAGGGAGACAGATTTCAGCTCAGTTATAAAGAACAATTTGTTATCTGATGATAGAAAATGCTATCTGAGGAGCTGGTGAGCTTCCTGTCCTTAAAGGCATTCAGGCATAAAACTGATCAGTGGTTGGGCAAATTATGTCCACAGGCTGAATTCAATCCACCAGTTGTTTTTATAATAAAGTTTTATTGGAACACAGTCACTCCCATTTGTTTCCATGTAGGCTTTGTCCACTTTAATACTACAGAAGAAAAGTTGCATAGATGCGATGAAGACGATACAGCCCACAAATTTTAAAATATTTACTATCTGGCCCTTAATGGAAAATGTTTGCAGACTCCAGTGAATAAGGTATTAGAAATTCAAATACTTTATGGATGTCTGGACAGGACAATCAACAAGATGATGGTTACTTTGTGTTTAGAAAAGTTCCAAATACATCATCTGTGCTCAGGACTGAGTTGTGCAGGTCTTTACTGTATGGCAACCCAGCCAAGTTGGTGAGTGTTGGTTAAAATTCATACTGCACTATTTTCAAAGTTGTGTGCCATGACGTGGGGCTTTATCTGCCAGAAAGAGAAGTCATACTTGTCTAATTTGCACAAAGCCACCCAAATGACCAGCATAAAATTCAAACACGAATAACAATGTTAACAAAAATAAGATCTCTTCCAATCCAGAGGATCTACGATCTCATTAACACAGACATTCTATAATTTTAACTCCTAACCCAGTCTCTATATTTACATCCCATGGAAGTGAAAATAAATGTTCCCTGAAAACAGTTTTCATGTTTTGAGAAATGCTACAAACTATAACTTCTACTGCAGAATGACACATTGCAAATTAGCATTTTAAAAGAAGAAATAAACAAATTGATTTAGTTCCTGTAGATGTAACTAATCCATGTGATGCATGCATTGTTAATTTCATTAATTAAAACAGGCTATAATTACTTATGTAATGGGGGACACAAAGTTATCATCTTTCCACTGAATCCATTAAATAGTGTTAACAGCAAAATAATCTCGCACAAGTACATTTCAGCTATGTTCCCTCTGCTCTGTGGGATATGTTTAGGCATATAAAGCTATTCAAGACACACTCTATGATACTTTAAGGTTACAGAATTGGTCGATTATCTAACAGATTGACAGGACATATATCAGAATATAGGCTTGACAAGTTCAAAGTCAGTCAAAGCAAACTTTTACCTGAAGAAGGTGACAAAAAACTGCACAAGGTCCATGATTGTATTGTGTTGTGAGAATGCAATCTGAAAAATCAAAATAAAAAAAATTGAAAGAATGTTCTTCTCTAAAACCTGTGGTGATATTTCGTGACATTTGTAAATATAGTTTTTCTAAATCACCAAGACATTTGGATTGTCATATTATAATCAAATATGTGATGGAATCAAAACTTCATCTAGAATACCTAATATATCCAACTGCTAATGATGGTCATAGCGTAGAATATGACATTAAATATTTTAAAAACTATTAGAAAATTACTTTAAGGATGTATGCTAAGAGTTTCATGTGAAATACTATGACAGATTAAATACGCCTGACCAAAACACCCAAATTTTCAACTCAGTTAAGAAAACAGGGAATTTTCTCCCTATATATCTTAATCTGGAGAAGTTCATATATATATATACACAAATGTTTTGTTACACATCATTCAAATAATAAAATATGTCACATCATTTTAAAACTTGTTAATGTTAATAAGAAGTTAATTTTAAAAGGTGAAACTAGCCAAAAAAGTTAAAGTCATTCTCCATTTCTGTTAGCATTATAGAGATCATACTATAACATCTGCCTTGAGGAAGAGTATTATAATGTATCATTCAACAATATAGCATCTGGACAGAGAATAACTGATAGTGTAATGTGGCTTTTCACTTGCTAGCCCTGTATATTTTGAAAATCTAGTCTATTTCTCAGTTCCCCATACGCGAGTGGTAATCATAAAAGCATCCACCTTATAATGTTATAGAAAATCTAACTGAATTAATAGAAATTTAATGATTACCATAATTTCTGGCATGTAAAAGTTACAATATAAACATTACTAAACTTCTGTATCATGTATAAATGAGATGTCAGTATAAGTGAGTTTTCTCACATTGCTGAAGCTAAACCATTCAGGTATTAAAATCTCTTTTTCTTTTAATAATATTTTACGAAAATATTTCAAAAACATAATAGAATTTCTCCTCAAAAGGAATGAGTTTTCTCTCCTGCTGTAAACAGCTGGAAAACTAGGTGAAGTATATGAAACAACCAATTTCAGGCATTGAACAAGTGGCCGGAGATTATGATCCCTGAGTGAAGAAAAACAAAGGAAATGAATCCTATAATTGTCCCAGCTTTCAGTGCAAGGAAAGAACACTAAGGAATTTAAATGGCATTCTAAAATAAGGGATGCCAGCATTTCTTATGTAAAGAATTACAGTAAGTTGAGAAAATGATTCTTTGGCATGTACATGTAAGCTTAAATATAGTAATATTCATTTCCTACGAGCTTCTAAGCTATTGAATTATGAAACACTTATACAAAGGCTGAAGAAAGATACTGGCATAGGAGATTGGTTATAGGTGAAAATATCATAAAACATTAAAGAAAAAACATCTTTTAAAGTTTAAAATAATGAATTTTCTTCCCAGGTGATTGTCCATAAGAATGTCATAGAAATGAAGCTTATCAAAGAATATTGTCAACAAGAACTTAAATCCATGGTAATAGAATTCTGGAAACAATAATTAAGAACTAACAGGAAAATCTTCAAAATGATAATATTTTGAAATCATAATAAAGAAAATTAGTTTAATTAAGGAATAGGAGGAAACCTTAGGCAGTGTTGATAAATATAAATGAGAAGGGGGTATAAGGAGCTTGAACAAAAGCTTGAATAAATTAGCAAATATATAAAAAAAGAGAACAGATGAAATGACAAATAAAATAATAAATATAACATAAAATTAACTGAATAAGATAAAGTGCAATTGCAGTAAATGTCAACAGGCTGAATCCACATTGAAAGACAGACATTTTTGCAGTAGATTAAAATATACAATTCAGCTTTATGTTTTTAGCAGAAAACACATATAGAACAGTGACACATTTTTATCCAAAATATAAAATACTGTAAGAAGATATAACAGGCACTTAAAAATAAGAAAATATATAAACCAATATTAATAGCAAAGTGAAATTCAAAGTCAAAACCTGATCAAACAAAACACTGAGACAAAGAAAATATAACAATAATAAAACAATATACACCAAAAATACAGGCCAAATAAGTAAAAACACAATGCCTGGACATATAAGGGGAATTTGATAATGGCAAAATTTTGTAAGAAATTATTAATATGCATATCTCTTTTAAAAGTTATCTGATCAAAGAGACACAAAATTAATCTATTTAAATCATTTAAATCATGTAAACATATTCAAGAAATAGTCACTAAACAAGTTCTGTCTTAGGTGCTAGTGACACCATTGTAATAAGACAAAGCTCCTAATATTCTGAACTCATGACAAAGAGTTCAGAACATGTTATAAGGGCAATGGGAACCCATGGAAAGTTTTGAGCTGTCGGAATGACATGATCTAACTCTCAAGAAAAATATCATTCTGGCTGTTGGGTGAGAAAGAAATAACTGGGGGGATCCAGAAGATAGGAGAGGAGGATATTTGATTTTTCTAGTCATAAGGTGATAGTAGCTTGCAGAAGAGTAGTAGTCATTAAGACAAAAATAAGTAGTTGAGAACATAATTTAGAGAGAGAAGTGAGGAGACATGCTGAAGGATTAGACATGACAGGCGAATGAAGGAGAAGAGTCAATCATGACTATTGCAGTTTGCTCTCACAAGAACAAGTGGAAAGATATTTCTACTTACTGAGAATAGAAAAGGGCCATGAGGATCAAGGGAGAAATAAGAAAAGAAAAACTTACTTAGAATATGCTAAATGTGAAATACCTATTAAATGTTCAAGAGTAGACAGTAGCTACTAGCTTGAAGCTCAGAGGAAAGGTTAGATTTAAAAATTTGGAAATCAAAGGAACATAAATGTCATTTTAAAATCATGTACTTGTATGATAGTCCCTAGGAAACAGAATAGATGCAGAAGAAATTATCTCTAAGAGGATATTTCAGGGCCACGCCATCATTAGCGCTTAAAAGAAGAACTGGAAAGGTAGGTGGGAGGGAACCAGGAAAGGGTTGTGTCAAGACGGTCAAATAACAGAAATGTTGCAATAAGAAAGTAGTAGTTGATTTTGTTGGTTAAGATGAGGAGGAAAATATGGCTACTGGATTTGACAACATGAACTTCATGAGTAATTTACACAAATGAACTTTCAACAGAGTGGTGGGGATGTTAATATAAACAGAATAATATACGGAGAATGTGGAACATGACAAAGTAGAAACAAACTACAGGCTGAACTTTCAAGAATTTATGTTACAAAACAGAGCAGAAATCAACAAGAACACAGATGATTTAAAATATATTTTTAATCCACAGAACATTTTAAAAAGAAGACAATAAACACTGTACAAAGTATTTTTTAAAATCTAAATGGTAGCTTTTATGAGCTGTATTAACATATTCCAATAAAATAAAATTAAAACTGTAATTTCAAATATGGCCAAAACAAGCTTAAGTACTTAGAAATTAACAAATGCAATCCATGGGACAGAGTTCTGAGTGGGCAGTGGGAGTAGTAGGATAGTTTTTGATATCCTTGACTTCCAATATTAAAATATACAGCAGCTAAATTGAAAAGCCAAAAACAACAACAACAACAACAATTCTGACAAAAGTAAGTGGCAGATTATCCCCTTAAATGCCAAAACATAAACAGGTATGGGTAAATGACAAACCCAAGGTGTATATGCTACCAGTGTCTATGAGGCAGGAAAAAGAGGGAATCAACAGGAAAACTCAAAAGTTTCAAAAAGGTGTTAACTGGAACTAGGCCAGTCCAATTTGAATAAGGAAGTGAAAGCAGAAGTGTAGAATTGCTCAATACAAGAGTAGGTTAGTTCAAAGGGATCCTAAGGAAGTTCTAAAGAAGCCTGGAACAGTTGGAGTACATGAATTTTCAAAAGCAACCAGTCAAATCTCTATCCCAGGGATGGTCTCATAATGAGGAGAAACTGCTAACAGTGAAAACAAAAATTATGCAGAACAAAGTAAATATAGACAAAACAAAGAAGGTCCAACAAAAGTGGGGAAAGGAACTGAGATGGAAAATTTTCAAAGAGCAAGTGGCACATTTGCAGAGGAAAAAAAGTATTGATTATTAACATATATAATATTCAAATATAGGTCTTCACTAATCCATTTGTGCAATCCCTATTTAACTCATTATTATCAATCCCAAATATCTGCCATTCTTTAACATATAAAAAGATTTGTCATTTCTTTAATTTAAACGGTGAATAAGTAGTGGGAGTAACCAACAGAGTAACAATATACTTAAATTGGTGAAGCACATGATTCAGGCTGGAATGGCAGAATTTTATTACGGTTTACCTGCCATCTGTGGATCCATATAACTAAGTACCTTATAAGAAAGATCATAATTTCAGGCAAGTAAGCAAGACATAGACACACATGAAACATCTCAATCATCTCAATATATTTTTTTTATATCTGTCCAAAGAATATTTGAATAAATAAAGTAGCCAGGGGAAAAATGACTACTTCCTCAAGTAAAAGTCATAAAGTAAAGAACCAAAACATTCTAAACCTTGAAATAATTATATTATCTATCTTTACCTATTAATAAATATAATAAAGACAAATGTAAAGAAATATGAATGTTATTTTGATTCCAGCTTGTTTTCAGAGAATAAGCTGAAATACCACTTCTAGGGGGTGATGAGACACTTGGACCTTCCAAAATTAACACTACTTTTTAAATTATCAAAAATAATAGCGCAGTTCAAATTAGGTTACACATGATACCTGAACATTAAGTACTGATTGAAGACCTCAACCAACTCCTGCTACAGATAATACTCTCCTACCTTTTACAATAAGGACTATTAATGGTGGGATGAAGTTTATGGGTAAAGTCTCTATAAAAAGTACCATCTGAAATAAGGACTTTCTTAAAAACTGATGCAAGGGACACTCAGAGTAACTAATCTGAGTTAAAATAAATGGCACTGAAAAGTAAATGTAGACTCAGCACAAGCAGTTTTTGTACTTGGAGTCCCATCTGGGGGCCACAGGCTAAGGTTGAATATATTCCATACTGGCTATTCAACAGAAGAGTCAGCACTACAATTTGTTGTACAAATATTTCAAAATGTTCCTCCACCCGAGACTTTCCACAGAAAATTCCACGGGAAATTGCCTATGGGAAATACTGTTGCAGTACATTGTCAGGTACATACTTTAAAAATAAGATGTAATTGATTATGGAAATAGAAGGCAGCTCCAAGGATGATTTGGTAAAATTAGAAAGCAATGCCAAGCAGACACTAACTCAATCAGATTCTCTTTCAAGATTCCCTCTTATGGGGTATACATTTATGCATATATCAAATAAATCACTAAGTATCTATTATTTTCTGGGCATTGTACCAGGTGCTTGGATGTATCAGAAAGAAAAAAAAAAGCTAGCAGTGAAAAAATTCTTACTGGGAGAGGAGATAATAAATGGTGATAATAATAAATTATATAATGTGTTGGAATTCAGTAAGTGCTATGAGAAAAAATAACATGAAAAATATCCTGTCTTCTTACTATTCACATGGGTGGGACAAGAAATCACTCTTTAACGTCTAAAAATATGCAGAAGTGCTGAATATCTGAAATATGCAGAAAAATTAGATACAGAGAGCAGAAAGAAATGAAGCACAGCATTAGGTTCAAGTGTATCTGGCTATTCTCAGTTTTTCTCTGTCTATAATAGCATACAGCAATTCCAGTATCCTTCTAATAAAACTGGAGGGTGCAGGGGTGCCCAATTTTTGGCTTCCCTGGGCCACACTAGAAGAAAAAGAATTGTCTTAGGCCACACATAAAACACAGTAACACTAATGATAGCTGATGAGCTAAAAACAAAAAGCAAATTGCAAAAAAATCTCATCATGTTTTAAGAAAGTTTACAAGTTTGTGTTGCACTGCATTCAAGGCCGTCCTGTGCCGCATGTGGCCCGTGGGCTACAGGTTGGACAAGCCTGTTTTCTAGGAAAAGGAATAAGCACAGGCAAAGGAGAATCATTCTTAAGTGATGTTGGGCAACTGGTCTTCACATGGCTTGCTCTGTATCATCTAGGTCTCACCATAAATATTATACTTCTTAAAGACACTCATGTAAAGTAGTTTACTGCTCCCTTACTCTATAGTATTGTATAAAACTATGTTTTTCTTGTTTTTTTTTTTTTTGAGACAGAGTCTTGCTCTGTCACCCAGACTGGAGTACAGTGGCCGGATCTCAGCTCACTGCAAGCTCCGCCTCCCGGGTTTACGCCATTCTCCTGCCTCAGCCTGCTGAGTAGCTGGGACCACAGGCACCCGCCACCTCGCCTGGCTAGTTTTTTGTATTTTTTTTAGTAGAGACGGGGTTTCACCGTGTTAGCCAGGATGGTCTCGATCTCCTGACCTCATGATCCACCCATCTAGGCCTCCCAAAGTGCTGGGATTACAGGCTTGAGCCACCGCGCCCGGCCAAAACTATGTTTTTCAAACTACAATCTAAAATTATTTTTTAGATACTGGTTGATGATTAGTTAAAATGTCTTTTTCCCACTAAAATATAAGCTCCTCGAGAACAGTAGCCTTGTTCATACTGTTCACAGCACTCTTTCAATGACTAGAACAGTAGTTGGTAGACAGTATATAGAAAGCATTCAATAAAACTATTGAATAAATAAATTATTATAAATAAATGAATATAATTTAGAAATACATAAATATAAATAAATAACTTCAAGAAATCTATGGAATTAAATAGATTCAATAGCAAGATTTAGCACAGGAGTATTCTTAGGACTTCATACATCCTTATTAAGAGCTATGAAAGGAAGAAGGTACAGATGGTATTGTGTCTCAATTAGGTAGCATTACATGCAATATTATTTCTTAATGTATTAAAAATGACACCATTTTAAAAGACTGTTTATTTAGCCAACTGCTTTTAAAAAACAGTGAGACAAATCAATAACGGTAACAATATTCTAAATATGTGTTTTCTATGAAAGTATATCTTCTCAGGGTATGGGATATTTATGATTGTAAAATCTCTTATGGTCTAATTAGGAAGATTCCTATTTGTTGATGCCATGGCTAGAACATGACTCTTGCAAATAACGTTTTCCATTTTAGTTCTGCGGTATTCCCATGAAAAATATATGTTTACACAAGTCACATTTAAAGTTAGTTTTAAAACTTAAGCCAGTATAACTGCATCTTTGTAATTCTGTCTTCTGTAATAATTTCATTCATTATCCAGTGATTATTCAAAAAAATATAATCAAAATAAAAACTGATCAATGATACAATTTCATATTCTTATCTTCCCCATATGTTTAAAGAACCCCAAAATAATTGATAAGACAACATGCTAAAAATTAAGTTAGCTGAAACTACAGTAACCCTGATAATACATTTTGTCAATTCAAATGTAAATGTAAATTCATATTGAAAACATGTCCAGAATCTAAAACTTGAATTTAAGATATGCTATATTTTTCATGAATTAATAATAATGATTAATATTTTAAATTTTATGATTTTATGAAAAAGTTACATTAAATGCATTTGGACAGAGAAGTAGATTAATAGCTCGATATTTACTACAAAATGTCAACATTTGTGAGAGAAAAATTCTTATTTTATGAAACATAAATTGATGTTTTTGTGCAAAATGTCGGCTTGCCATACATAATAAACTCTGATATAATATTTTAGATAAAAAAATGAAAATATAAAAGAATGTGCTAAAATTATCAAGTTCATCTAATAAATTGAAGGGAAAGAGAGGGTCTTGCAAATCACTGTTTGGATTAAAAAGCATAGTTACATAAAGGAAGCTAGTTAACTAGTCATATCTTAAAGACAATCGGACTGTTTCAGGCAAGTAACTTGAGATCTTATTAGGTTATATTCTTACTTGTTCTTTTAAAAAATAAAAATAAATTCAAACTGGAGATTAAATTAGCTGTTACTAAGATCCACTATGATAATATATTCCATATAAAATTACAACATATAATTAACATAATGGTATAATAATATGTATAATTCAGACAAGGTAATATTTTTTAAAATATGGTTACACAAAAAATAGACAATTTCAAAAGACAAAATAAAACATGTTTCTGGAATAAAACATAAGGAATAAATATACCAGACATTTATCCCTAAGTATCATAGCATATTATTCTGATGATAAATCCTTGGATATGGTTTATAAATATTAAATAGTTTAAGTTCTTTCTATAGCAAACACATGCCTAATTAATGAAGGCACTCATAACTTTCATCATGGTTTAATACACAAACTTAACTGACAAAATGCTCTCTTTAATCCCAAAAGAGGTTTTTGTGATTATCCTCCACACTTAATCCAAATCTTAATTCCCTTGCTGAAATTTCCTCAGTGTTTCTCCTTCACTTTTAGTTTGATGTCCAATCACATTAACATATCATATACCAATCTTAGAAACTTGGCCCTTGATTCTTTGTCTGCTAATAGCATTAACACTGCAGTCAGATAACAGTACAGGCATATGTTAGAGATGTTGCAAATTTAGTTCCAGACCACCACAATAAAGTTAATATCACAATAAAGTGGGTCCCAAATTTTTTTTTGGTTTCCCAGTGCATATAACAGTAATGTTTATACAATGCTGTAGCCTATTAAATGTGCAATAATATTATGTCTCAAAGAAAATGTACATAAAATACTTCATTGCTAAAAAATGCTAATGATCACCTGAGCCTTTAGCATGTTATCTTTTTGCTGGTGGAGGGTCTTGCTTCAATGTTGACGGCTGCTGCCTGATCAGGGCAGTGGTTGCTGAGGGTTGGAGTGACTGTGGCAATTTCTTAAAATAAGACAACAATGATATTTGCCACATTGACTGACTCCACCTTTCAGGACAGATTTCTCTGCAGCATGCAATGCTGTTTCATAAAAATTGACTAACAGAACTTCTTTTGCAATTGGATTGAGTCCTCAAATCCAGTTGCTGCTTTATCAAGTTTATGTGATATTCCAACTCATTGTCATTTCAACAATGTTCACAGTATCTTCACCAAGACAAGTTTCCATCTCCAGAAACTACTTTCTTTACTCATCCATAAAAACCAACATCTCATGAATAAAGTTTTATCATTACATTGCAGCAATTCAGTACATCTTCAAACTCCACTTCTAATTCTATTAATATTACTCATGCTATCTCTACCACAAGTGCAGTTACGTCTTCCACTAATATCTAGAACCCCTCAAAGTCATTCATGAGGGTGGGAATCAACTTCTTCCAAATTCCTGTTAATGTTGATATTTTGATCTACTCCCATGAATCATGTATGTTATCAAAGGCAACTAGAATGATGAATTCTTTCCAGAGATTTTTCTTTGCCTAGATTCACCAGAGGAATCATTATCTATGTCAGCTACAGTCTTACAAAATGGGTTTAAATAAAAACAGTACAAAAAATCAAAATCACTCCTTGATCCACAGGCTGCCAAATGATTATTGTAATTAAACCATTCTTGCATTACTATAAAGAAATACCCAAGACCGGGTAATTTATAAAGAAAAGGGGCTTAATTGGCTCATAGATCCACAGGTTGTACAGGAAGCATCATGCTCACATCTGCAAGGCTTCTGGGGAGGCCTCAGAATCATGGTGAAAGGTGAAGGCAGAGCAGGCACAGGAGCAGGAATGAGAGAGTGAAGGAGGAGGTGCTACACAATTTTAAACAACCAGATCTCTCAGGAACTCACTCACTATCAGCACCAAGAGAAGCACAAAGGGGATGGTGTTAAACCATTCATGAAGGATCCATCCCCACGATCCAATCACCTCCCACTAGGCCCCCACCTCCAACATTGGGGATTACAATTGAACATGAGATTTTGGTGGGGACGCAGACCCAAACCCTATCAGTTATTGTGCCAGCAGGCAAGAAAACAACATTAATCTCCTTGTACATCACCATCAAAGTTCTAGAGTGACTAGGTACATTGTGAATGAGCTATAATATTTTGAAAGAAGTCTTTTTTCTCTAAGCAGTAGGCCTCAACAGTGGGCTTAAAATATTCAGTTAACCATGCTGTAAATAGATATGCTGTCATGCTGGCTTTATTGTTCCATTTACAGAGCAAAGGCAGAACATATTTAGCATAATTCTTAAGAGCTGTAGGATTTTCAGAAGGGTAAATGAGCACTGGCTCATTACCAAGGCTCATAATCACCAGATGCATTAGCTCCTAACAAGAAAGTCATCTTATCTTTTGAATTCTGATGTCAAGCATTTACATGTCTTCTTTGCTATAAAATTCCTAGGTGGTATCTTCTTTTAGAAAGCTGTTTCATATAAATTGAGAATCTGTTCTTTAGTGTAGCTACTGCATCAATTAAGTTAGACATGTATCTTCTATATCAGCACTTACAGCTTCACCTTGCACTTTTGTTATGGAGATGGTTTCCTTACTCAAACCTCATAAACCACCTTCTGTGGGCTTCCAAATTTTCTTCTGCATCTTCCTCAACTCTCTCAGACTTTGTAGAATTGAAGAAAGTTAGGCTCTACTCTAAATTAAGCTTAGGTTTACAGTAATGTTATATTGGTTTTGATTTTATATCCAGACACTCAAACTTTCTCCACATCATTAATAAAGCTATTTCATTTTCTAATGATTTGTGTGTTCACTAAAGTAGCATTCGTTTCCTTCAAGAATTTTTCCTTTGCATTCACAGTTCAGCTAATTCTTCGGACAAGAGGCCCAGATTTTGGCTGTATTGGCATTCAACATGCCCTCCTCACTAAGCTTAATCACATGTAGCATTTGATTTAAAGTGACAAGACATGGAACAATTCTTTTCATTTGAACACTGGGAAGCAACTGTAGCATTATTAAATGGCTTAATTTCAATATTGCTGTGTCTCAATGAAAAGGAGGCCTAAGGAGATGGAGACAAGACAATGCCCAGTCAATGGAGCACTCAGAACAAATACCACATTAATTAAGCTGACTTGTCTTATATAGGTACAGTTTGTGGCACCCCAAAACAATTACAAATGTAGTATCAAAGAGCACTGATCACAAATTGCCATAATCTATAATAATTTTAAAAATATGTTTTTAAAATAACCAAAACATGGTACAGAGACACAAAGTGAGTACATGATGTTGGAAAAACTGTACGAACAGATTTGCTTAATCTACGGTTACCATAAAACTTCAATTAGCAAAAACACTACTACATCTCTGAAGTGCAATACTGTGAAGTAAAATACAAGGTATGCCTATACTGGCAGTTTCAAAAACTTGACATACATTAGCAAACCTCTGTAACTCTGTTTGGCACAAACGTTTCCCTCATCCCCTTATACCTTCCACCCATGGGTAACTCTTACTCTAGAATCATTGCCTACCAGTTCTGGATCTTGTCTAAATGGCAATCCTCATCTTACTCCTGATTTCTCTGCATATACTTCTACAACACTACTACTAAAAAGAGCTGATATTCATAAAGTGTTTACTATTTCCCAGGCACTGTGCTAAGTACTTTTTGTACATTAACTGACTTATTAATCCGAATTACCTCATCAATTCAGTAATGGCATTAATTTCATTTTATAGATGATTAATCAAGGCTTAGAAGATTACCCAGTCAATAAGCAGTGAAGCTGAAATGAAAATTTGTGCATTCTGACTCTAGTTCGTAAGTACTACACTTTCCTAACAACAATTACTCACAGTGTACTATCATTATTAGCTTATCTGTCCTTTTTCTTCACTTGACTTTATAATATTTGCAATCACGCATTCTATTATTATTACATTTCTAGCAACTGGCAAAAAATCCTAGCATTTTTACTTATTGAATTGCAATATCTACTAGAGATGTAACACTTGAGAAAGGAGAATAAATCTGAGGGCCCCCAAATCACTAAGCTAAAAGGAAAAATCAAGTAAGGAACTGCTTAGGGCAAACCTGCCTACCATTTCATTCAAAGTCACCCCTCTGCTCACTAAGATAAATGCATATCTGATTTCCTCCTTTGGAGAGGTTAATCAGAAACTCAAAGGAATGCAACTATTTGTCTCTTATCTACCTATAATCTGGAAGTCCCCTTCCTACTTCAAGTCTTTCCACCTTTGCTTCAAGCTGTCCTGCCTTTCCAGACTGAACCAATGTTCATCTTACGTATGTTAATTAATGTATCATGTCTCCCTAAAATGTATAAAACTAAACTGTGTTCTAAGCACCTTGGGCACATGTCATCAAAACCTCCTGAGGCTGTGTCACAGGCGCATATCCTCAACCTATGCAAATTTTCTAAATTAACTGAGACCTGCCTAAGATTTTGGGGGTTCATATTGTGGTAACCACAAAGGGATTCTGACTGGAGATGTCTCTGACCTTTCATAAATCTCCTACCGGTGCTTGGTATCAGCGTCAGTGAACATTATGGCTCAAACAAATAGGACAATTTGCTGAGGTCTGGGAGCATACTGTCCAGAGAATCCCTGATCTCCCAAAATTTGGTTGAGATCTAAAGTTTATTTTGCTGCACAACTTCCCTTTTTTGGAGTTTTACTTGCTTCCAATAAGGAAGAAAAGATTTTCTGTTTCCATGATGATGAAAGGCAGATAACTCCTTTACGGAGTTTGAGCTCAGTTGCAGCAGGGAAGATGAATTCAGGTTTTTGTTTTTTAGTTGTTTTTTCCCCAGCTTCTAGGACAGTAGAGTACAGTCTTCAGCCTGAGACCCATCCCTAGGTAAGTAGCTAAATTGGGGTTTTGTCTTGGCTAAGTTTAACAACCAGCTGGTCTTAATTTCTCCTTACCATTACAACTTTCAGTAATCATATAACTTGTTTGTTTGCTGTCATTTGTTTGTTTAACTGCTTTTTTGTTGTTGTGTGTTTGTTCCTGTTTTTGTTCTTCCTTTGGTCTTTTTCCCATTGGTTTTAACCAACTCTATCGGACTTGATAAAATTTGAAGGAAAATTCCAAATTATGGGGAACAAGGCCTCTGAAGTGGCTAAATTCCCCCCCACCACCCTGATGCCCTCCCCTTTCTGCACACACACACAAAGGTGGAGTGGTGGGGGAGAAAATGGACAGCAAAAGAAAAAAAAAGGAAATTTTTTAAAAAATTTTAACTACTAAAGGGGTTTTATTTACATAACAAGGCCACCTTTTTGCTAGCCAGGTCAAACTGAAAAGAATAAGGTTCTGCCTTCTTTTTTTATTTTCCACCATGACATGCTGGATTTGGTTCCTTTATGGTTTGATACTTGGTACTTCTGAAATAGCAGCAATTTGTCCTAGCTGAAATATGACAATAAGATTTTAAATTTTTTTTAAAGGAGCTCAATGGTTAAGCTTAATTAAAAGTTAACATCCAAGATGTGTGTGTGTGTGTGTGTGTGTGTGTGTGTGTGTGTGTGTGTGCCTGTTTGTATTTAAAAGGCATTCATGTTTTTTTCTCTCCTAGAACCTTGCCTTTTTTTGAGCAAAAGATTTTTTCTTCTCAGTTAACTGAATTCTGTTTTCTTCATTTACTTCTGCTCCCTCTCCTTTCTGTTGCACCATCTACTGCTTGAGGGACCTAAAATAGTTTAAAATAGCTTGGGGGTTCTTAAAGAAATCAAAGAAGGTACCAGGTTCCCTTTCGGGAAGAAACTTCTCTTTTTGTTTGTTTTATGGAATACCAAGAGAATGAACAGACAAGTTTGTCTTGGCTCTTAAACTGCTGGCTTTTGTATTTTGTAACCTGATTTTTTAAATTAAAATACCTATTACAACAGAGGCTACTTTGGGGTTTTAAGGAAGCGTGCTGTTCAGACACTTAGAAATGTCTTTGTTTAAAAAAATTATTTTAAGAGCACTGTAAAAGCATCACATAGTCTAAGATCATAATTATTCTCCTTTTTTGGAGACCCAGGATTCAGTGTGGGCTCTGCCCAGAGCTCAAAGATCCAGTTTAAATATAGGTAGTCTCTATCTAAATAAAATTGATCTCCTTATACAATTCTGTGATAGATTTCTATAATTTTATATGCAATTTGGCATCCATCTTTAATCTTCCGCTAGCATCACCAGACCTTTTGTTTCAGTACCTTATTATGTAAATTTTGCTATTTGATTTTCACCTGAGTTGTTCCTTTAATATGCAAATTTAAGGCTATTTAGTTGAAAACTCCTCTGGGTTATAAAACAGGTTATCAAGAATCTAAAAGTCTAAGATAGAAAAAAAGTCTTTATAAACCTATAAATCTAAAGATGTACTTGTATCGGCATGCCCAATACATCTATGTATGTTTGTGTTGTGTATACAATGTTTCACTACTTAAAATATATAAAAGATCTCTAATTGACTTAGGAAAATAAAAGTGCTGAAATCAAATACTTTATCATGAAAAAAGAAAAGGCTAGTTAAATACTTTTTCAAGTTTATTTAACTTAAGTAGAATCTTTAATAAATAAGCCAGCTTTAAAATTATTGGTAAAGTAATATTTAAAATGTCTTAAGAGTTGCCAGCATACATTTTTCTTTGCATTTATTAATCAAGCAATTTCATACGTATTCCTAACAAATACTATACAGTGTCAAAATTTGGCATAGGGTTTACAAAACTATAAGCCCAGCCTAAGACAAAATAATCTTTGCTTCTGTAATCTTTGGTAAATAAGACATTAATATGGATTTAATAAAAATAGATATATCTTAAATTTAGTAAGATTACCAAAACTTCTAATTCTGTGGCTTTAGGTGGACTACCACAGGCAATACAGTTTGTTTCGGGAAGGCACTGTTATCTTCGTCTTTGATGCAAAGCTAAACTATAAACTAAATTCCTCCTAACGTTTGTTCAGCCAACATCCAGGAATAAACAAGAATCAAGATGAAGTCAGTTAGGTCAAATGTTTTCTCTGTCTCAGGTATAATTTTGCAATGGCATTTCAATAACTTTAAATAATGACTATTGTAGTTTTCAAAAACAATCTAGGTAAATGATAAAAAGAAAATAATTAGGTAAATGTAATGAGATAAATACTTGTAAACAAAAGTGTCATAATTTAAAATCTAAAGTTATATTAAATTAAATAATAGATATTTCATTATTTGGGCATTTTCCAATAACATATTTGTATGAAAACATTCTTTCTAAAAAAAAACTGTGTCCTTTTTGAAAAGGTGAACAAATTTTGTCTAATTTAAAGGTTGTATTATAAGAAGGTACAAGGAACCAGGAAATAAGAAAGATGTAAAGGAAGTTGTAAAAATAAAAAGGGTTCTTTTGGTAAAAAAAAAAAAAAAAGCTTAAAGAAACATAATTTAATATGAAAAAAAATCTTGTAGGGTAGATTTAGTTCTATAATAAAATAACTGGTTGTTTAAGAAAAGGGGATGATCAGGACAAACCAGAAAGTCCAAGTATGTCAGTAATAGTCTGTGTGAGTCACAAGAAGAGAATTTGTTTAAAAAAAATAAAAACTTTTACATAATAAAGTTGTCTATAATTAAAGGGAAATTGTAATGGTCTTTCTAAAGACTGGGCTTGATATATACAAAAACATTCATACACTACATAATTGGTTAAAACAGTGAAATTTTCTTAAGGGATTGATTTACTCAGTAAATTATATGAGATTGGAACTTGTTTTTAACACAATGTTTAACTTTTATTGCATCTCACCTTTTTAGGTTTTGTCTCCCCTTTTAAGGGTGTAAAATAGCAAAAATTCTCCTTCAACACATTTTCAACTCATATAAGTTTTTTACTCATGTTCTGTTTGCTATTGCCTAAGGCTAACAATGTTTTAAAGACAATGTTTTCTTCCAACATAATGTTGTATGCAGTGCAAAAGGCCTTTTATTTTCCCTTTGGTAACTGGCCTAAAAGATTTTACAGTTTATTGAAATGATTCCTATGCCATTATTATTACGTTTTGGTTTGCTTAGGAAAATAACTAAAATTAATTTTTAAATTAAGGTTATTACATATGCATATCCTTCTTTATGTGCTTTTAAAGTCCTTGTAATATTAAGTTACATGGTTTTAACTCCTGAGTAAAAAGGACACCAAGTCCTGCTAAAGCACAAATACTAAAAACAGTTAAAGCCTCATCCTCAGGCCCAGTAAAAGATGCCAGTCAAAATAAACTGCATTCCTGAGACACAGGGCCAGAAATTAAAACTCCTCAAGGCCCAAGAACTATCGCAGAGGAGGTGGGGATGTGAGACTGTTAGGGCTTTTTTTTTTTAATTATACTTTAAGTTCTGGAGAACATGTGCAGAACGTGCAGTTTTGTTACATAGGTATACACGTGCCATGATGGTTTGCTGCACTCATCAACCCATCATCTACATTTGGTATTTCTCGTAATGCTATAGAGCCATTTTTAAAAGATAAAGTAAGTTCAGATTCTCTATAAATCAATCATTAATTTCAAAGGCACACAAAGGCAATACCACCATATGTGCAGCTGTGTCAGATTAACAAGGTTTTCTTAAAGCATTAACTGACTCCTTAATAAAGGTTATAAAAGGATTATGGAAGTTATATCCTATGGTCAAGATTAAAATTTTATAAATTGTTTATAAAATTTTAAAGAACAAATTTAATTGGCTTCATGCTATTTTTATTAGGGCTTCTTGTTTGGAAAATTAAGTCTCCTCTCTCAAAGAATAAAGGTTTTTGCCTCTTATTAAAAATCCTTGAGTTATCACTTTGGTTGAAAGTATTATCTCAAAAAAAAAAAAAATGTCTTACCTGAAATTCCTTCTATGAAACAAAGTTCCATCAAAGCCAATTCAAAAGCCTATGTAAAAATATTATTATTTGGGTCAGGCACGGTGTGGTTCATGCCTGTAATCCCAGCACTCTGGGAGGCTGCGGCAGGCAGATCACCTGATGTCGGGAGTTCAAGACCAGCCTAATCAACATGGAGAAACCCCGTCTCCACTAAAAATACAAAATTAGCCAGGCGTGGTGGCACATGCCCGTAATCCCAGCTATTCAGGAGGCTGGGGCTGGGAATTGCTTCAACCTGGGAGACAGAGGTTGCAGTGAGCCGAGATCATACCATTGCACTCCAGCCTGGGCAGCAAGAGCGAAACTCCATCTCAAAAAAAACAAAAAAGCTTATTCTTGCTGCACTTTATACAAATAATCAGGCCAAGTATAATAAAGCAAATCAGTCCTACCATGATTTGTCTTTAATAAAAATGGGAAATTGGAGAAAAATATATATTTCAAAAACTATAGGACACCTGCTGTTAGATTCTAGTCTTGCCTAATGTTTTTCAATTTTTATTATTTTCTAAGATTTGGACCAAATTCTAATTTTTATTGACTACAAATCTGCAAACTAAAGTTTTCAATTTGTTTTCCTTATTTTTTCCCCATTTTTCCTAATTTGTAGTCACCAAAAACCAAGCTGTGCTTTTGTGAAGCCCTGCAAACTAAAGCTAAACAACTTAAACTTCAGAAAAAAGTAACAGCAATCTATTTACATACATACGCCACATTCATACCTGCCTACTGATATATGGACTTCAAAGTACTGTGGCCTATGTCAGTTATCCAGGATTGTTCCTTTGTTTGTCGTGGTTTTTCGCCCTTGCTCCCCCTATTTTCTCTTCATAAATGTAAGTCTTCAAAACCTGCAAAAAATAAGCTTCCCTAATAATTTGGAACCTACCTGTCTAGGAATAAACCATCCAAGCCATAAGAGATCAGACAAAACCTCAGACCAGAAACTTATTTTCTTCTGAAATGCTTTCTCCAAAAGATTATTTAAAGGAAAAGAGAGCAAATGTGAAAGGAAAATAAACCTTGGTGCCTCCAAATCACTAAGCTAAAGGGAAAAATCAAGCTGGGAACTGCTGAGGGCCAACCAGCCTCCCATTTCATTCAACGTCGTCCCTCGGCTCACTAAGATAAATGCATATCTGACTGCCTCCTTTGGAGAGGTTAATCAGAAACTCAAATGAATGCAACCATTTGTCTCTTATCTACCTAGAACCTAGAAGCCCTCTCCCTCCTTCAAGTCTTCCCGCCTTTACTTCCAGCTGTCCTGCCTTTCCAGACTGAATCAATGTTCATCTTACATACGTTAACGTCTCATGTCTCCCTAAAATGTATAAAACCAAACTGTGCTCTAACCACCTTAGGCGCGTGTCATCAAAACCGCCTGAGGCTGTGTCACAGGTGCATGTCCTCAACCTTGGCAAATAAGCTTCCTAAATTATCTGACACCTGTCTCATCTTTTCCGTGTTCACACACTCAATGTTCAAAGTAAAAACTCTTAAAATGGTTTCATTTTAGCTAAAGGTCAAGCTGTACTAGAAAACAAGCACTACTTTTTCACAAAGATTATATCAGTTAAAATATGTAGAATTTTATATCTACATTAAAATTATGCCCAATCTCTTGAGTTAGTTTCTTGAAGAGTATAATTTCTTGAAGATAAATGTTATTTTTGTCAAAAACAATATTGTTATAAATGTTAAAAAATAAAACAGAACCTTTAAAATGACAAGATAAAAATTAGTAATTATAATACTACCTGTATTTAATTATAGTATTTACATATTTATGAGATTTCTTGAAGATTCTCAGATTTCAATTCACAAATCAAAGATTCATAATAGCAATTCATACTTTTAACACCATTTTATAGAAATTATAATTTTTTCATAACCTATCTTTTCCTGTATACTGTATTAAGTAGCTGAAGGTACTTATTTTGTAAAGGAAATGCACTAAATCGACTTTATCATTCAGTCCTGTCTCTAAAACTTTAGAAATCTGGGTTATGTCTAAAAGCTGAAACTAGCAAGTATATCCAACAGTCTAAGAGTAAAGCATGTTCTACTGACCAAAACATCAACTTTTTAATGAATATGTATTCCTATTAAATGAGTAATAAAACATTTGTATTACAAAAACACATTAATAGTTGTTAAGGAAACAAAACTATTAAATTTTAAAATATTGATATCCCTATTTATATTTTGTATATTAAAGTATATACTTATATATAGAAAGTATCTAATTTTTAAGAGATAGTCGCTATTCTGTTGTAACTGTTAGACTAATGAAACAGAATGTAGTAAAAGCGAGGGGCTTTCCAGAAGAAAAATCTTACAGAGATGATTTATTAGGTACCCCACAACTGCTGATATTTTTCCCTGAGGCATAGGTTTGCATTAATAAACTACATCAAAAACAATGGCATCATAGAGCTTAAGACTCATTATAATCAAAACATGATAAATTTTTAAAACCCACATTGAAAGATCATGGCTTTTTGATTTTTTAAAAAATGAAATCTTATGATTATCCAATATAGCTAAAAACAAAGTTGAAAGTCATGTAATGCCATATATAGTTCACAGTAATTTATTTGTAACTTTAAAAAAATCTTTTCTATCCTGTGGTATTTGGAATGCCTTTTATACCGGAGTATATAAGGCAAAATAATAAGAGGCAAAGAAAATAAGTATCAGACATATATTTAATATGGTATTTAAAATACTATTTTCTTAAGTCATGGGTAATTATTATATTTAAGTTAAATATAATGTTGGAAATAAGATGTTGCTGAGGACTAGTGAAATTCAGATTTGGTATCAATTTAATGGCATAAAGTAACTTATTCTTTGAGAAGATTCTTTCTAATGAGTTTTCATTCACTCATAGATAATTTCATGCTTTGCTGATTTTTAAAAAGTAAACTAGGCCAGGCGCGATGTCTCACGCCTACAATCTCAGCACTTTGGGAGGCCGATGTGGGTGGATCACGAGGTCAGGACAACATGGCAAAACCCCGCCTCTACTAAAAATATAAACATTAGCTGGACATGGTGGCACATGCCTGTAATCCCAGCTACTCAGGAGGCTGAAGCAGGAGAATTGCTTGAACCAGGGAGTCGGAGGTTGTGGTGAGCCGAGATTGAACCACTGTACTCCAGCCTGGCAACACAGCGAGACTCCGTCTCAAATAAAAAGAAAAAAAAAAGTAAACTTAACTTACACTGAGACTTTACAAGATAGCTAATTAGAACCAATTAGTGTGTACCATGAAAGTGGAGAGAAGGGAGTGGTAAGCAACACTAGCCCTTCAAATAGAACATCTAGGTGGACACATTGGGATTCATCAGGGAAAACATGTGACCATGGAGAACAGAAAAGAGTGACACAGAACAACTGCCCACCCAAAAGTGGCATTGATCCAAGGGATGTCCTCCACCATGGGGAAATGATAAGTGAGTGATAGTCCCCATAGACTCATACATGTGCCACAGACTTTTGCACCCTGCACTTAGATCCCCTACGAAGATCATAAAGATTAAGGAGATTCAGGAGAAAGATGAAACCCATCCATAGACTTTACGGATTTCAATAAAATAACACAGGAGCTGATAGATAAAATGGCCATTATAAGAAAGAATGAAACTGATCTGATAGAGCTACAAAACACCCAACAAAAATTTCATAATTCAATCACAAGTATTCACAGTAGAACAGACCATGCTGAGGAACAAATATTAGAGCTTTTAGGATGGTTCTCCAAAGTAACTCAATCAGAAAAAAAAATTTTTTTAAGAATTTTAAAAATGAACAAATCCTCTGAGAAATATGGGATTATGTAAAGAAACCAAATCTACAACTCACTGGTGTCCCTGAAAGACAGGGAGAGAAAGCCAGTAACTTTCTTCCCTATCCTTGCTAGAGAGGCCAACATTCATATTCAGGAAATGCAGGGAATCCCAAGAGATACCTCACAAGAAGACCATCCCAAAGACATAGAGTCATCAGATTCTCCAATGTAGAAATGAAGGAAAAAATGTTAAATGGAGCTAGAGAGAAAGGGCAGATCATCTACAAAGGGATGATCAGGCTAATGGCGGACCTTTGAGCAGATGCCTTAAAAGCCAGAACAGATTGTGAGCTGATACTCAGCAATTTTAAAGAATAAAAACTCAAACCAAGAACTTCATATCCAACCAAACTAAGCTTCATAAGAGAAGGGAAAATAAGATACTTTTCAGACAAGTAAACAGAATTCATTACCTGCCTTATAAAAGGTCCTTAAGGAGTGCTAAATCTGGAGAAAAAAGACCACTACTGTCCACCACAAAAAGACACTTAAGTACATAGATAACTGAAACTATAAAGAAACCACACAAACAAGTCTGCATAATAACCAGCTTACATGCTGACACATCTTACGTGCAATGACATCCATAGGCTCAAAGTAAAAGGATCGAGAAAAATCTACCAAGCAAATGAAAAACAGAAAACAGCAAGGGTTGCTATTATAGTTGCAGACAAAACAAACATTAAGCCAGTAATGATCAAAAAAGACAAAGATGGGTATTATACAATGGTAATGGTTACAATTAAAGAACAACTAACTATCCTAAATAGATATGCATCCAACACAAACATACCCAATTCATAAAATGAGTTCTCAGAGACATATAAACAGACATACATAACCACACAATAAGAGTGGGTAATGTCAACATCCCAATGACAATATTAGACAGATCATCAAGGCAGAAAACTAACAAAAATATTCAGAACCTGAACTCAACATTTTATCAACTGGACCTAACATATACCTACAGAACTCTCCACGCAAAAACAAAAGAATATATTCTTCTCATCTGCAAATAGCACATACTCTAATATTGATCACACAATTGACCATAAAACAATTCTCAGCAAATTAAAAAAAAAAAAACTGAAATCATGCCAACCACATTCTCAGACAGTAGTGCAATAAAAATAAAAATCAATACTTAGAAGATCACTCAAAATTATAAAATCACATGGAAATTAAACAACCTACTCCTGAGTGACTTTGGGGTAATCAATGAAATTAAGGCAGAAATCAGATAATTCTTTGAAACCAATGAGAACAAAGATGCAAAACACCAGAATCTCTGGAGCACAGCTAAAGCAGTGTTAAGAGGAAAGTTTATAGTGCTAAACATTCACATCAGAAAGTTAGAATGATCTCAAATTAACAACCTAACATCACACCTAGAGGAACTAGGTATACAAGTGCATACAAAACCCAAAGCTAGCAGAAGACAAGAAGTAACCAAAATCAGAACTCAACGGAAGGATATTGAGATACAAAATCATACAAAAAATTAACAAATCCAGGAGTTCATTCTTTGAAATATAAATAAGGTTGATAGACCACTAGCTATACTACTAAAGAAGAAAAGGGAGAAGATCCAAATGAATACAATCATAAATGACAAACATAACATTACAACCATTCCCACAGAAATACAAAACACTCATAGAGACTACTATGAACACCTCTATATACACAAACTAGAAAACCTAGAATAAACTCCTTGAAACACACAACGTCCAAAGATTGAACGAGGAAGAAATTGACTGCTAAACAGACAAATAATGAGTTCCAAAATGGAATCAGAAATAAAAAGTCTACCAACCAGAAAAAACCCAAGACCAGACAGATTCACAAACAAAATATATCACTGGTATAAAGAGCTGGCACCATTCCTACTGAAACCATTCCAAAATTTTTGAAGGAGGGACTCCTCCCTAACTCATTCTACAAGGTCAGTGTCACTCTGAAACCAAAACCTGGCAAAGACACAATGAAAAAAGGAAACTTCAGGCTAATATCCTTGATCAACATTGATACAAGAATTCTCAAAAAAAAAAAAAAAAAATACTAGCACAGTGAATCCAGCAGCATATCAAAAATCCAATCCACCACAATTAAGTAGGCTTTATCTTTGGGATGCAAGGTTCGTTCAACACACCTAGATCAATAAATGTGATTTATCACATAAACAGTGCTAAAAACAAAAACCACATAAGCATCTGAATATATGGAGAAAAAGCTTTCAATTAAACCAAACATTCCTTCACGTTAAAACCTTCAACAAACTAGGCATTGAAGGAACATACCTTGAAATAATAAGCGCCATCTAGGACAAACCCACAGCCAACATCATACTAAATGGGCAAAAGCTATTAATAGCAGCATTCCACTGGAGAACTTGGACAAAACAAGGATGCCTACTCTCACCACTCCTGTTCGACATAGTACTGGAAGTCCTGGCCACAGCAATCAGGCAAGAGAAAGGAAGCCCAAGAGGAACAATGCACTCCAGGCCAGATACTGCGCGTTTCCCTCTGTCTGTGCAACAAGCAGACCAGGAGATTCCCCCACCGTGTCTATGCCACTAGGGCCCTGGGTTTCAAGCAAAAAACTGGGCAGCCATTTGGGCAGACACCAAGCTAGGTGCGGGAGTTCTTTTTCATATCCCAGCGGCACCTGGAATGCCAGCCAGGAAGAACCGTTCACACCCTGAAGCCAGGGAGTGGTCTGGCTCAGCTGGTCCTACCCCGACAGAGCCCGACAAGCTAAGATCCACTGGCTTGAAATTCTCACTGCCAGCACAGCAGTCTGAGGTCGAACTGGGATGCTCCAGTTTGGTGGGGGAGTGGCATCCACCATTGCTGAGGCTTGAGTAGGTGATTTTGCCCTCAGAGTGTTAACAAACAAAGCCACGGGGAGCTCAAACTGAGCTGAGCCCACTGCAGCTCAGCAAGGCCACTGCGACCAGACTGCCTCTCTAGATTCCTCCTCTCTGTGCAGGACATCTCTGAAAAAAAGGCAGCAGCCCCAGTCAGGGACTTAAAGATAAAACCCCCATCTCCCTGGGACAGAGCACCTGCAGGAAAGGGTGGCTGTGGGTGCAGCTTTAGCAGACACAAACATCCCTGCCTGACAGCTCTGAAGAGAGTAGCAGATCTCCCAGCACAGCGTTCAAGCTCTGATAAGGAACAGACGGCCTCAAGTGAGTCCCTGACCGCCCGTGTATCCTGACTGAGAGACACCTTGCAGTAGGGGCCGACAGACCCCTCATACAGGAGAGCTCTGGCTGGCATCTGGCAGGTGCCCCTCTGGAACGAAGCTTACTGAGAAAGGAACAGGCAGCAATCTCTCCTGTTTTGCCGGCTCTGCTGGTGATACCTAGGCAAAAAGAGTCTGGAGTGGACCTCCAGCAAACTCCAGGAGACCTGCAGCAGAGGGGCCTGACTGTTAGAAGGAAAACTAACAAACAAAAAGGAATAGCAGCAACATCAACAAAAAGGACGTCCACTCAGAGACCCCATCTGAAGGTCACCAATGTCAAAGACCAAAGGTAGATAAATCCACGAAGGTGGGGAGAAATCAGTGCAAAAAGGCTGAAACTTCCAAAAACCAGAACACCTCTTCTCCTCCAAAAGATTACAACTCCTTACCAGCAAGGGAACAAAACTGGATGGAGAATTAGTTTGACAAATTGACAGAAGTAGGCTTCAGAAGGTGGGTAATAACTAATTCCTCCAAGCTAAAGGAGCATATTCTAACCCAATGCAAGGAAGATAAGAACCTTGAAAGAAGGTTAGTGGAATTGCTAACTAGAATAACCAATTAAGAGAAAAACATAAATGACCTGATGGAGCTAAAAAAACACAGCATGAGAACTTCATGAAGCATACACAACGATCAATAGCTGAATCGATTAAGGGGCAGAAAGGATATAAGAGATTGAAGATCAGTTCAAAGAAATAAAGTGAGAAGACAAGATTAGAGAAAAAAGAGTGAAAAGAAACAAACAAAGTCTCCAAGAAATAAGGGATTATGTGAAAAAACAAAATCGACATTTGATTGGTATAGCAGAAAGTGACAAGGAGAATGGAACCAAGCTGGGAAACTCCCATTCACAATCGCTACAAAGAGAATAAAATACCTAGGAATACAACTTACAAGGGATGTGAAGGACCTCAAGGAGAACTACAAACCACTGCTCAAGGAAATAAGACAGGACACAAACAAAGGGAAAAACATTCCATGGTCATGGATAGGAAGAATCAGTCTTGTGAAAATGGACATAGTGCTCTGCTCAAAGTAATTTATAGAGTCAATGCTATCCCCATCAACCTGCCATTGACTTTCTTCACAGAATTGTAAAGAAACTACTTTAAATTTCATATGGGACCAAAAAAGAGCCTGCATATCCCAGACAGTCCAAAGTAAAAAGAACAGAGCTGGAGGCATCACGCTACCTGACTTCAAACTATACTACAAGGCTACAGTAACCCAAACAGCATGGCACTGGTACCAAAGCAGATACATAGACCAATGGAACAAAACAGAGGCCTCAGAAATAATAGCACACATCTACAACCACCTGATCTTTGACAAACCTGACAAAAACAAGAAATGGGGAAAGGATTCCTTATTTAATAAATGTTGGGAAAACTGGCTAGCCATATGCAGAAAGCTGAAACTGGACCCCTTCCTTACACCTTATACAAAAATTAACTCAAGGTAGATTAAAGACTTAAATGTAAGACCTAAAACCATACAAACCCTAGAAGAAAACCTGGGCAATACCATTCAGGACATAGGCATGGGCAAAGACTCATGACTAAAACACCAAAAGCAATTGCAACAAAAGCCAAAATTGACAAATGGGAATCTAACTAAACTAAAGAGCTTCTGCACAGCAAAAGAAACTACCATCAGAGTGAACAGGCAACCTACAGAATGGGAGAAAATTTTTGCAATCTACCCATCTGACAAAGGGCTAATCTCCAGACTACAAGGAATTTAAACAAATTTATAAGAAAAAAAAAAAAAAAAACAACCCCATCAAAAAGTGGGCAAAGGCTATGAAGAGACAATTCTCAAAAGAAGACATTTCTGTGGCCAACAAAAATAAGAAAAAAAGCTCATCATCACTGGTCATTAGAGAAATGCAAATCAAAACCACAATGAGATACCATCTGACACCAGTTAGAATGGCGATCATTAAAAAGTCAGGAAACAACAGATGCTGGAGAGGATATGCAGAAATAGGAACATTTTTACACTGTTGGTGGGAGTGTAAATTAGTTCAATCATTATGGAAGACAGTGTGGCGATTCCTCAAGGATCTAGAACTAGAAATAACATTTGACCCGGTAATCCCATTACTGGGTATATACCCAAAGGATTATAAATCATTCTATTACAAAGACACATGAACACATATGTTTATCACGGCACAGTTCACAATAGCAAAGACTTGGAACCAACCCAAATGCTCATCAATGATAGACTGGATAAAGAAAGTGTGGCACATATACATCATGGAATACTACGCAGCCATAAAAAAGGATGAGTTCATGTCCTTTGTGGGGACATGGATGAAGCTGGAAACCATCATTCTCAATTCTCAGCAAAGTAACACAAGAACAGAAAAGCAAACACCGCATGTTCTCACTCATAATTGGGAGTTGAACAATGAGAACACATGGGCACGGGTGGGGGCAGGGATCACACCCTAGGGACTATTGGGGGGTGGGGGGCTGCGGTAGGGATAGCATTATGACAACTACCTAATGTAGATAACAAGTTGATGGGTGCAGCAAACCACCATGGCACGTGTATACCTATGTAACAAATCTGCACATTCTGCACATGTATCCCAGAGATTAAAGTATAATAAAAAAAGAGAGATCTTCATTTCTAATGTGTAACACTAGAATGTTCAAATAATTGTAGCAATGCTTACAATAAAATAATTTATAAACTAAGCCTTTAAAAAAATAGAGCAGTTGAATGATTGAGGAGGGGGTTTGGAAGGACATTGGTTAAAGGATACAAAATTAAAGTTACATAGGAAGAATAAATTTAACAGATTTATTGTATAGAATGGTGACTAAAGTCAATGATAATATGCTGTATTCTCAAAAAATGTTGAGAGTGGATGTTAAACATTTGCACCACAAAAATGACAACTATGTGAGGTGAAGCATATTTTAATTAGCTAGATTTAACCATTCCAAAATGTATATATACTTCAAAACATCATGTTTACATGATAAATACAATTTTATCTGTCAATTAGTAATAAATAAATTTAGAAAACAATAGCTTAAATGGAAAAGATTCCATAGACGAAATAGAGGAAGTTATAAATAAATTACTCTACAAAGAATACAAGTACCAGAGGTTTCATAGGGAAATTCTAGTACAGTTTCAAAGACCAGGTAGTTTAAATGTTCTACATATTTTTATAAAACATAAAAATGAAGGAACACTTTTTGATTCTTTCTATAAAGAAATTATAACACAGATGCCACATCTGACATAGACAGTACAGGAAAAATAAAGTTACCAATATCACTTAATGCACACCTACTAAATATTAGCAACACCACACAAAAAACAGACCATGATCAAGTGATGGCTCATTAATAGCTTACACTCATTTTTGCTCACATAGTGATTCTTGCCAACTCCTTCTCTCAATTTCATGAATAATACTCTCCCTATTGCATGCTCCTGATTTTTACTTAATTTAAATTATTTAGGTCAATAAATATCTCATATTTCTTCTTAGTCTCCCCCACATAATTAGCACAGATAGAGCAAATGTAAAGCACTAAAACAAACATATTATTTGAACAGTCTAAAAACTGAAAGATTTTTGAACTATAAAATATGGTTAACACTGAGAGAAATTTGTAGTCTTCCTCAGCAGACAACTACAGGCAATTCATGTATTGTATATTCAAATATTAAACATAGAGTTTATGTTCAAATACTATAAAAATAAATATAAGCTAAGATGCCAAGGGAATTCAAAGAAGGCAAACATCAATGAAAGTGGTGTTAAAGAAGCACTCATTGGGAAAATAAGATGACCCTTAAAAATTGTATGACTTATTTAAATACATCCTAAAAAGTATACTGTATATAATAAAAGTATGAAGACTATAACTTGATACCTTATCCTATTAAGATAAATTAAATATTCTGCTACTGCATTTTATATATATGAATACACTGATTCTTGGTTTTTTTTAATTGTAAAAGAGTGAACACAAACAAGACCTGAGATAAAATCTCAAGATTAAAATATAAAATAGCATAATCTGTAAGTAGAGAGTGAATTGGAAGATTGGATTATTCAAAGTACGATAAAACAAAATGAAAAAAACATATTTAGGAACACCATTCAGTAATTGCAGAATATTTCATAACCTAAAATCAAGGAGATATAGTTTTAGAATTTTAAAAGATATCAAAAAGATCTAAGATTTGACATTTAGTGAAAAAAAAAAAAAAAGATAATCAGAAACAGAGTCTCTTCAATTGCAGTTCAAAATTATTACCATTATCCCAAGAAAGGGAGTATAAGGCACTCTGCTTTTGAGAGACCTAGTGTAGGATTATTCGACTGTATTCTTACAAACTCTTACAAATGCTACCTGAATATTTCACTTGAGTGGTGGCCCTCTCTCTCCTTCTTTACAGTCTCACAAACAATTAGCCTAAAAGCATGTCAAACTCTAAAAACATGGGCAAATATGAGAATGATTCCTTCTTAGAGTGTGCCAAAAATAATGAATATTTCAGTACGTTTATTTCATCTGGACTCTATCAAAAACATTGACCTAGCATACAAAATGTTTTAAAAATCATAAGCAAAACAGAATCATAACACTTACATTTAGTTAATCATACTTGTATTAAATTTTAAAGTACAATGTGTAAATAATTAAAACAACATATACATATAATAGTTTACACAATTTCTTCTACCATCTAGATTTTGTGAAAATTAAGTATGATAAAATTGATAAATCTAAAGAAATAACTGAGTTACAATTTATAAATTAGGTCTGTACATATATTCAGGTGGTATATGTCTTCATTTCTATATTTTTTGTTACATCAAATTATATTAAATATATTTGGCAATAAGCCAAAATTGTATATGCACAATTGACCCACAAAATGTATGCTGAAAGTCGAAGCAATGAAAGAATTAAATAAAATAAGCAATGAAAATCTGTATTTGTTATATCTCTAGTGATTATGAAACAATATCATTATAATTTACTAAATTTGCTTAAAACTTCAATCAAGATGCCCTCTCTTTCTAAACAATTTTTTTCCAGCATAAACGTTAGAGAACAGTTCTTTATGTAATACAAGTTTCTGGTGACTTCTTTCACTATCTAAAAAACTATTGTTGATTTATGAAGGCATATGAAATATATGATGGAACTAATTTCATATCTGACTTGTAAGATTCAGATGTTTTTTTATAGGAGATCAACATGCAATGAGTTTCTTTTTCCATTAGCACTGGGGTTAGTAAATTAATAATTATAAATAACAATTTTCATTTATAATTTGATAGGACCGAAATGTTTTAGGAAAAGCAAAAACTGTCCAGAAATGTTAAAATATACCATTATATTTACTTAACTAATAAAATATATGCTCTTTTACTAGCAAACAGATTATCCCTTACTCTTTCTTACCTTATAGTTAGTATAGAACTGGGAACCTAAGAATATGTAAACAAATTACTCAACATGTGGGTATATGCTAAAACAAAGAACATCTAAGACCTTCACCACTAACTTCTTTTATGCCTACATTTTAGTTACTAACAATATTCAGTACTGAATAAAGTCTGCTTTTGTAAACATTCTGGATTCTACTTTACACTTCTCTGAGCTTCCTATATGAGGCAAAAAAGTATGATTCTTAAATAAAGCTCTAATTCTTGGGACAGATTCAAACTTTATTAATTCTATTTTTATATGTGCTTTTACTATAATTTATTAGACTACGCAAAGTGAATAACTCAATAAATGCTTATTAATGAAGAAATTCATTACTACATAATTAAATTATTATATTTGTTTATCCAATGATCAATGTACAAATAAGGAGAAATATATGATTCAGTATTACCAATCTATTAATAAAAGAAACATTTTTATCAAATTACATAAAAGTTAAGAGAACATGGAAATTTCAAAACTACTACAATTTACATTATCTTATATAATCATTTACTTTGCCATTTGAATGAGCAACTCTTGTAGAGCAATTACAAAAATAAAGACATTAGTAAAAATTCTAAATTTCAACCTACATCTTTCTACATAGAACCCACTGTGTGCTGAATATTCATTTGTAAGACAATATTTAAAGAATTGCTGTAATCCTCTATTCTGTATTAATTCAATATTTATTTAGGGATTCTGGTAACATTACATAACAATATGAAACTAGAGTCCAGAGTAGAAGTAGAAGTACAATTATATTAATATTTTATTTGATCCATTATTGTAAACATACTGCTTTCTGAGATTATGGATACTGATGAATTCTTAAAGGTATGCAGTAGTTCACAAATCAAACCCAAAATATAATACTCACACTTTAATATCTTTGCCAAAACTTAAGTCATTCTTTTTTAAATTTCTGAAGTAGAAGTTCTTTACAAACCTCAAGAGGTAATATTTAATTATAATTGCAAACAAATCAAGTATAGCTATATTTTTTTCAAATGACTAACTTTTACACACTTCCAGTTTGGGTTTAAAATGGAAGAGTGTCTAGAGCTAAAAGAAAATATCCTCAGGAAGTTGTCCTGAGATATAAATACAACATAAGATTATGAATATAAGTTTGTTTATAAATTCTTCTCAGTAAATATTTTATAAATGGAAAAATGTTAGCCTTAATATTAATACTAATAAAATTATAGTAAAATAAGGCAAGTGTGAGTTAATAGTTGTAGAATGGGATCCGGTGTCAAATTTACCAGTCTCATATCTCAATTCAATTGCCTACTATATGAAATTGAACAAGTTATTTTGTTCATTTATAAAAATTTAGATAATAAAAATATTCTATAAGTTAGGAATAACAGCACTAAATCATGTAAAAGACTTTGAATAGTGTGTAGTGAATAATATCCAATCATAAATTTGTTTATATACTTTAACCCAATAATTTAATTTGGGGACATATGTGCAAAATAAATAATTTTCCAAAATAAAATGCACACAAAGATATTCATCATCTTGTTGTTTTTTAAAACAAAAAAATAACTCCAAATTTTCAGTAACAGACTATGGAAGTATATGATCTGAAAAAATTCTCATAGTATTAAAAATATTAATGATTATTATATTAAAACTAAAATTGTTTACAGTATGTTATATAAAAACCAGGGTAGTTTAGAAAAGAATATTATATTACGTGGGCAACCATCTAAAAATATCTATGGGATTATTATGAATATTTAACAAAACTGCATTAAAATTTTTAGAAGTTTCATTAGATTTCAAAATATAATTAATGAATTTTTAAAAATTAATAATTTAAAGAAATAAAAATCTTCTTTACTCAAATTTATTTTACCACTGGAAAAGTTGAAAATGTTTGTCATACGAAATTTTCTCAAAAAAGCAGATGTTACACTTATTCCATCTCACCTAATTCAAACAATTTTATTGCTTGTAAAGATAGCTCTGGAAAAGGCATTAGATAAGAGCATTTTGGATAAAAAGTCAAGGAACTTTTTCTGTAACGAACCAGACAGTAAATGTTTTCAGCTTTGTGGGCAATATGGTCTCTGGTTTCACTACTCAATTCTGTTAACGTAGTGTAAATGTAATATATCTTCTTTGTGTGAATTTTCTGAACGCTTGTACCTATCATAGCCAGTATTATTTTATAGCTATTAGAAAATCTTCCATTCTCCTCTATATGTGTTTCTTACATATTTGTTATATCATTCACATTTATATTTCTTTTTTTTTTTTTTTAGGCAGAGTCTCGCTCTGTGGCCCAGGCTGGAGCGCAGTGGCCGGATCTCAGCTCACTGCAAGCTCCGCCTCCCGGGTTTAGGCCATTCTCCTGCCTCAGCCTCCTGAGTAGCTGGGACTACAGGCGCCCGCCACCTCACCTGGCTAGTTTTTTGTATTTTTTAGTAGAGACGGGGTTACACTGTGTTAGCCAGGATGGTCTCGATCTCCTGACCTCGTGATCCATCCGTCTCGGCCTCCCAAAGTGCTGGGATTACAGGTTTGAGCCACGGCGCCCGGCCCATATTTATATTTCTAATTAGTATAGTTAATATATCTTTAACTGATAAAATTAACAATTTCTAATACTACCTTTTGAATTTATGTCACCTTGGTTGGTTTAATGACAAAAAGAACTGAAACTTTTTTAGAAAAGAAAAAAGTATATTTGAAAATATATACGATAACTTATTGAAGCATATAACAATTTAAAAGACAAGAACCACAAATAGCAATATAATTATTCTAAGTGTCCTCAATTTGAAATATATATATATATACAAGGGAAACTTCATCAGCACATATTTATGATAGCCTTACTTTTCAAATCATATGTACAAGTTAAAACATCCTCTTTAATACCTACTTCACCAGTAGTTTTCTGTTTCGTGTGTGTGTGTGTGTTCAAATGACTCATCTATGTTGAAAATGCTAATTTATTTGTGATAAAATTTTATAGACATCAGCATTAGGATTCATTCCTTTTTCGATTTTCTTCTGTATAACTTAACCAATATTAGTAAGGAAATTAACCAGTACAGAATGGAAATTAGAATTGCAAATTGAAGAATAATTCCCAGCATCATTCTCATTAAAAAAAATCTAATCTACATTATGACATCACTTTGCAGATTGACATAATAGTGAATTGTCAAAACCAGTTTGCTCAGAAACAGGTAATTTAGAGTCAATTTAATTTAATTTAAACTGTGATATATAAATGTTGATGAACAGCACCATTGTAGGAGGATACAAAGTACTGAAGTTCAATACACTTTTTTTGAAGTTATTAGCACAACCGCTATAGTAGTAATTTTTTTCTATTGTTTATTGTCAAGATTTAATTGCATGGCATTATAAATCATGAAGAACAAGTGCTACCAAAATAAAATCTCATATTACAAACATGCAAATAAACTCAATGGCATGATTCCCAGCATTTCAAAACAAAAAGGTTTTTTCCCTGTTTAATTACTATATTATTGGAACATTTATCACATAACATTGCTATATGTCTCACAGTTACAATTAGAATTTCTAAAGGATCTTAAGGATATTTAAATGCTAAAGAGATTGGCAACCTAAAACATAAAACACTCTATTGAAGTTTGAAGACAATGAAGAAAACTTTTGTTTGATTTACATTAGATCAAAACAGCTTTCCAAAGTACATAAATTAATCAAATAATATGTTTAAATGCTAGAAGATCTCAATGGTTAAATTAATGTCTGATTAATTCTGTACAAATAGCTGCCAACTTAAAATTTCCTACTCTAGTAAGTATATTATGCATTTGACATTTTAAAACATGTCTTGATTTCTAGAATTCCATTCAGATATAAAAGACTATGGTACTAGAAGAAACGTTTACAACACATATAATTTAGGAACACTAAAAGAAAAAACTTCTAATTAGTTATCAAAAACTTGGTATAGTATTAAGAAAAAAATGATAAAAATCCTTAACAAAGATATTTATTCCTCAAACATCTGTATAATTATAAAGAAAAACAGAACCAGTGAATTTTGGCAACAATGATGCTACTAGACTGAAAAGATAAAACTTGCCTTTTAATTAAACAGTTATTATCACTGTCTTTACCCACATGTAGTCTTTATACCATAATAATTGCTTGATTGGCATGTAATTCACACTAAAATGTTTTACAAAATAATAAATTAATAAAAATAAAATTAAAATCTAAAGGGTTTACAGAAGAAAGGACAGGAGGTAGGTAGTAGGAGTGAAAACATATTTGATAATATAAATTGTAAGAAAATTTATTTTATATAAAAAGAACTATTTTGATAAAACTATACTACTATTGTTTCAGTCAATATCTTTACTGTATTTTCATATTACTTTAAATAACTTTCCATTTTTTACCCTAATTCGAAAGATAAACATATACACATTTCTAATATTTTAATTCAATATATGTTAAAGCCTTTCCCTTAAGTATAGGTGGAATCTGTGAATACAATGGAAAATTCACTCCCTTGATTAGGTTACATTATATGCCAAAGGTGGTAGAATGGTCACTCCTATGATTGTTGAATTTTATCAGTCTCCATTAAAACAGACTGAACAAAGAGATTTAAAGGAAAAGAGATTGTATAACTGGCCTAAAAAAAGTACAGTGTCATATTGTAGAGAGGGCCATGTGGCAGGGAACAGTGGCCATCTTCTAGGGGCTAAGAAGAGCCCCTGGCTAACAGTAACTAGAAAAACCTGAGACCTACAACTTCAATGCACTGAACTCTGCCAACAACTAGTGACCCTGGAAGAAGTCCTTCTGCCTCAGACAAGTCGGTACCTCAACAGACCATAATTTCAGCCTTGCGAAACCCTGAGGACAGGGTTTAACACAGGGCAATTAATTCATGCCCAGATTCCTGACCAACAGACACTATAAAATAATAAATAGTTCTTGTTTTAACGTAATAAGCTTGTGATAACTTGCTACACAGCAAGAGCAACTAATAAAGGTAGGCAATATTATCATCTCCCATTTGACAAAGGAAGAAATGGAAAGACTGTGACTTAAAAAACAAACAAAAACCTTCCTCTCAATCGTATCACTTGTAATTTAAGAATTTCAAATTGAGGTAGTAGTCTGACTTAGAACCCGTGTTCTTAATACCTACTGTTTACTGACAATGAGAAGGCAAACAATTGTAACCTGGAAGCAAGATAAGAATATCTACATTAGAACTGGCATTGATGAAAATGTTACATATAATTCACTTTGCAGCAGATTAATTGCATATTTTTAAAAATCACAATAACTGAAGCCTTCTTTCTTTAATATCAATTACATTATTTTATAGTCAAGTGTGCATTATTTCCCTAGAATAAGGAAACACTGATTTCAGAAAGATATTCTTATTTATTAGATATTAATATGCTTCTATCAAGGTTATCCATGATAACAAGTATTTGTTGACTTTTGATCACCAAATATCTCCTGACCAAACAAAGAATTATTTCTTCAGATTTTTTCCTTATTGGAGTTGTGAATCCAAGTCCCATATCTTCTAGCATAGAAGCCTAAAAACTACTTTCCAGGACAATTTTTTTTCTTGCACCATTATGGGTAAGGAGGAAGTTAGACAGGTGTCCTAAATTTGTCAGTTAGATTCATTCACTTAAGATTTTAGATCTTGATTGAATATTTATAGGATGGGTTGGAGAAATCATGAGATTTCATTCAATACAGCAGGCATGCCCAGTTAAGAATGTTAACTAATGCACACAGGTGAAAACTGCTGGAACGAAAGCTTTCTGCTTATTGAAAACCTGATGATTTATTCTTCCCTTTCATATTGTTAGCAACACCTTATGCTAAGAATACATTTCCTTCTGTTTGTTAGTCATGCACAATTTCTGTTTCCTATAAAAAAATATTAACTAACAAAACAACTTACTATAAAATTTCATTTTGGGAAAAGAAAGAATTTGGGTTATTATTAAATAAGAAACCTATGTGACTTTTGTAAATATAAGGGAGAAATCTCTTATTGTACTAATAAACTACATTGCAAGTTAAACTTTTTTAAGAGTATAAGAAAGCATATTTTATCTGTACATTCCTTTCTCCAGAGAAATACACTACTCATCTCTTAATTTAAAAACTATTCCTTTAGCTACTTCAGCTAAGTACTAAAAACACACACACAAAAAAAATATAGATTCTTCTGTAAAGGAGTTTAAGGGCTAATAGGGGATAAATAAGTGGAAACAATAAATATAAATAAACTATGATAAGCTGAAGAATATGCCAGTTGTAAGAAAAGAGTAATTTCTAGTAGTTAGGTATAAGGGAGGTTATATTCACAATTAGACAAAGGCTAAGCAAGAGTTGAAAATAAGGTTAAGGCCAGAAAGGTCATTTGAAAGAAAAAAAATACAGAATGTAAAAATAACCAGCAAAAAGAAATCAATGAGAGAAGACATATATTTGGGGAGCAGAAAGTAGTTTGGTATATAGATTTAATAAAGACAAAAAAGAACATTTCATAAAAATAAAGGGGTCAGTAAAGGGACCTTTTCTGTAAATGTATATGCACAAACTACTACAATTTCAAAAAACAAGAAGAAAATCTGACAATATTACAAAAAAGAAACACATCACCAAAAATAGTTGGAAATTTCCAAAATATTCTCAGTAATTGATAGAGAAAGTAGAAAGACAATCATAAATAATCTCAACATGGAATAACAATCAAATAAATATCCAACTGACATTAAAAGAATAACAAGAGCAGAAGGCACTTTGCTTTTTAGGCACATGGATTTTCCGCAAAACAAAAAATATGCCAAAAACAAGCCTTAATAAAATTAAAAAGGATTAAAACCATAGTTTTCCTCTGACCATAGAGAAAGCTAAATTGGAAGTTAATAAAAAGGAGACCCCTGAAATATCCCTAAGTATATGAGAATTAAATAACACATTTTAGAATAACTTATGCATCAAAAAATATCACAGGGAAAATTAGGAAATATTTTGGACTAAATAAATATGAAAATACAACATACCAAAATGTGTAAAATGTGGTCAAAGCAGTGCATAGAGGTCAATTTATAGCTGTAGAGTGTATATCAGAAAAAAGAAAAGTTCTAAAATCAACGATTTAAACTCTCACCATAGAAAGATGTAAAACAAGAGTGAATTAAACTAAATATTTTGTCTCCATAAAATGAGGATCATTTACCTCACCTGTTTAAAACCTTTGGTGATTTTCAAAGGTTGAAGCAATCAACCTAATATAGATAAGTAAAAGATAAAGGAATAAATTTATCTTAAATATTATGGGAAATCACCAAAGATTTTAAACAGGTGAGGTAAACGATAAGAGGATTAAAAAAAAAAAAAAACTCTCTTAAAAACCAATGATGTTGATGGTGATGATGAAGAAAAAGAAAATGATGATCATCTATTTACAAATTAGAACAATTATTACAAGATAATAGGTAAAGTTTTGTTTCACATAACTATCTCACATTATCATCACAATAACCCTATAATTAAGTATTATTAGTAATCCTCTTTTTATGGATTGGGTAATTGAAGCTCAGAGGAATGAATAACTTGATTGAAACCACAAATATGGGAAAGAAAAATACAACAGAAATTGAAGAAACAATTATCCCAAATGGAGAAAAGAAATCAGTGAGATATGCTACAGAGAATTAAATACTACAACGATTAAGAAGTAATCCATTGACATTGGATTACTTCCATTGATAACAACTAGAACATCATTACTGATATCATAACTGACAAACTGATAAGTATAGTTTAAAGGTGTTTTGCTACATATTAGCTGCATAATTTTCAAAATACACTACATAATGCATATAAATAATAGCAGCATTTCATGACAGTAACTGAAAAAGATGTAAATATTCTAGAATTTTACAATTGGTCTCTAATAATACTTAGATTCTGTTTTCTGTTCTCTTTCACTACAAATTAGTGTATATAGAAATTGGTGCTCCTATTAAGGGCAAAGACTCTTTAATTCTGCTTAAAATTATCTTCTATTTTTGATACCTATAATATACGTATAAAATGGAAAAAAGAAAGCTTTTTTAATGTACAGTGATGCAAAGTGCATAATTAAAATAGTTTAATAAGACAAGGATTATTCACTATGATATTAACTAATTTCAATCATCTCCAAAACTCATTAAAATGAAAAAAAAAATCATATCTCTACTAATCTAGATGCAAGTGGAAAAAGAACACTAAATATTTCATTGAGTTACGCTGTGAACCGTAATTTAAGCCAATCCTCAAATTCCAAGCAATTTTATGTCTTCACAGAGATAACTGAAAACACTATAGACAGTTCCCAAATTAAGAAAATAGAGTGATTTTGGTGGTGCTGTTTTTCTATTAAAAAATGATTTGCAAGCATCTGTGCACATTATCACTGGGGGAATTTGCGTAAAATGCAGGTTCTCATTGAGTGGCGACAGGGCTAAAATTCTACTTTTCTGACATGCTCCTGGGTGATGTCAAAGCCTTTGGTTAGTCAGTCTACACTTTGATAGCAGGGTATTAAAGAACTGTTTATTTTATAATTATTCAAAAAGGGCTATTTTAGAACTTCTTGATTGTATCCCCAAATTTAAATTTCATTGTTTATCAAAATGTACTGCATGAATTGATAAACAATGAAATTTAAATTTGGGGATACAATCAAGAATTTCTAAAATAGCCCTTTTTGAATAATTACAAAGTAAACAGTTCTTTAAGGATGAGTTTGTGTCCTTTGTAGGGACATGGATGCAGCTGGAAACCATCATCTCAGCAAACTATCGCAAGAACAGAAAACCAAACACCGCATATTCTCACTCATAGGTGGGAACTGAACAATGAGATCACTTGGACTCGGGAAGGGGAACATCACACGCCGGGGCCTATTATGGGGAGGGGGAAGTGGGGAGGGATTGCATTGGGAGTTATACCTGATGTAAAAGACGAGTTGATGGGTGCTGACGAGTTGATGGGTGCAGCACACCAACATGGCACAAGTATACATATGCAACAAACCTGCACGTTATGCACATGTACCTTAGAACTTAAAGTATAATAACAATAATTTTTAAAAACCCAGTAGAATGACAAAAAAAAAAAAAAAAGATCTCCACATTCATGGAAAACTAATAAAATGTGTTTGCTTTTTTTCTTGTTAAAAAAAAAAAAGTGCTGAAAACTGTCCATAATTACTTTGTGTTTATATAGCACTTGATTTTACTTAGTGGATGCTTTAAAAATGTATGCATCCACCACCAGACTCGAGACACTGAAGAGTCCTAACACCACCAAGATCCCTGGTGATACTCTTAAAAACCTCTATATCTCCGTTCCATACCTGCTCTATTTCACCCACAACAGTCCCTAAACTCGAGGCATCTATTAACTTGAAAATAATGGCTCAAAACTTCCCAAATCTGATGAGAAATACAGATGACTAGATCCATGAAGCTGAACATCACTAAACTGATTAAATCTAAAAAGGACTTCACTAAGACACATCATAATCTGATAGTAAAAACTCAAGAAGAAAATTGCAGAAGAAGATAAAGGTGACCCATCGCATGTAAGATAATACTTCTAAGGATATCAACAGATTTCTCAGCAGAAACCTCACAGGTGAGGAGCGAGACGATATATTTAAAGTGCTGAAAGAAAAGTACTGCCAACCAAGAATACCTTACCTGGCAATACTGCCCTTCAGAAATGAAGGAGACATAAAAACTGGTAAGGCTGAAGAAGTTCATGACTACTAGATCTACCTTACAATAAATGGCAATAGAACTGTTAAACCATGAAGCCCAAAGTTAGCAGAAGGAAGGAAATAATAAAAATCATGGCAGAAATAAATGAAATACAGAATAGAAAAACAATAGAAAAGGTAAACAAGCAGTTGGATTTTAAAACAATTTAAAAAATTGACAAACCTTGCACAGGACTAATGAAGAAAAAAGAGACATGACTTAAACAAATTATAAATATATAAGGACACATTACAACTGACACCATAGATACCAAAAGGTCATAAGAAATGACTGTAGGGAATAGTATGCCAAAAAATTATATAATTTAGAAAAAAATGAATAAATTCCTAGAAAACTACAACTTGCCAAGACTGAATCATGTAAAAATAGAAAACTTGATCACACCAAAAATAACTAAGATGATTGAATCAGTTATAGAAAGCTTTCCAACAAAGAAAAGCCCAGGAATAGATGGCTTCACTGGTGAATTCTAATAAACATTTAAAGCATTAACACCAAGTCATCTCAAACTCTTCTGAAAAGATGAAGTAGAGTGAACACTTACAAACTTATGCTGTAAGGCCAGCATTTTCCTGACACCCAAGTCAGACAAGGAGACTACAAGAAAAGAAAATCAATGCCATTTCAGAGATGTTGGTAAAAGGACACAAAATTTTAGTTAAATAGGTGGATTAAATTGAAAATTTCTATTGTAGAACATGGTAACTATAGTTAATAATGCTGTATCCTGTTCTTTAAAAAATAAATAAAATAGTAACAGTAAGAGGGAAAACAAACAAATAAATAAAAATGAATACTATTGTACCACAGCTTACCATAGGGAAGATGGAAAAAAAAGAAAAATTATAGGCCAATGTCCTTGATGAACGTAAATGCAAATATCCTCAACAAAATGCTAGCCAACCACATTTGATTCAACAGTACATTATAAGTATCATAAAACATGATCAAGTGGGATTTATCCCAGGAATGCATGGATGGCTCAACATATGTGAATCAAAATGTGATATACCACATTAACAGAATGAAGGACAAAAATTATATGATCATCTCAATAGATGCTGAAAAAGCATTTGACAAAGTTTAACACCGCTTCATGATAAAAAAAACTTCCAACAAATTAGGTTTAAGTGGAATGTACGTCAACACAATAAAGAACATACACAACAAGCCAATAGCTAACATCCTACACAATGGCAAGATGCAGAAGGTTTTTCCTCTAATTTTAGGAAAGAAAAAAGAATGCCCAGTTTCACTACTTCTATTCAACATAGGACTAGTAGTCCTAGACAAAGCAATTAGACAAGGAAAAATAAAAGGCATCCAAATTGCAAAAGAAGAAGAAAACCTGTCTCTGTTTGCAGAGACATGTTCTCATACACAAGAAACCCTAGACACTCCATCAATAAACTGTTAAAAAAATAAAAACTCAGTAAAGTTGCAGGATACAAAATCAACATACAAAAATCTGTTGCAATTCTATACATTAACAATGAACTCTCCAAATCAGAAGTTAAGTAAACAATCATATTTACAAGAGCAGCAAAAAGAATAAAATATTTAAGAATAAATTTAACCAAGGAAATGAAAGGCCTGTACACTGAAAATTATAAAGTAATTTTATGAAAGAAATTGAAAACATCAAAAATAAATGGAAAAATATCCTATGTTCATTGATTGGAAGAATTAACATTGTTTAAATGGCCACACTACCCAAAGTGTTCTACAGAGTCAATACAATTGCTATCAAAATTCCAATGACATTTTTCACAGAAATAGAAAAAATTCTAAAATTCAAAAAGAACCACAAAAGACTGCAAATTGTCTAAGAAATTTTATGAAAGAAGAACAAAGCTGGAGACATCATACTTACTGATTTCAAACTATATAATGAATCTATAGTAATCAAAACAGGAAGTTGCTGGCATAAAAATACACTAATACCAGTGGAGCAGAATAGAGAGCCTAGAAATAAACCCATAGACAGGGTCAACTGATTTTTGACTCAGTGCCAGGAATAAACAGTGAGGGAAACACAGTCTCTTCAATAAATGGTATTGGTAACACTGGGATATCTATATGCAGAAGATGAAATTGGATTCTTACTTTATACCATATACAAAAATCAACTCAAAATGGATTAAAGATGTAAATAAAAGACCTGTAATTATAAAAATCCTAAAGAGAATAAAGGGACTAAACTCCTTGACACTGGCCTTATCAATCATTTTTTTTGGATATAATACCAAAAGTGGAGGCAACAAAAGTAAATATAAACAAGTGGGACTGCATCAAACTAAAAAAAGCTTCCTTGCACAGCAAAGGAAACAACAAACTGAAAAGGCAACCTACAGAATAGAAAAAAAAATATTTGCAAATGATCTATTCAATAAGAAGTTAACATCCAAAATATGTAAGAAACTCATGAAACTCAATAGCAAGAAAACAAAAACCTAATATAAAAAATGGGCAAAGGACCTGATTACACATTTCTCCAAAGACGACATACAAATGACCAATAGGCATATGAAATGGTGCTCAGCATTGCTAATCATCAAAGAAATGCAAATCAAAACCACAATGACATATCACCTCACAGCTGTTATGATGGCCATTATCAAAAATACAAAAGATAACAAGTGTTAGAATGGATGTGGAGCAAGGGAAATTCTTACACACAATTGGTGGAATGTAAACTGGTATAGCCATATGTAAAGCTGTATGAAGATTCCCCAAAAAATTAAAAAGAAAACTACCAATGATCCAGCAATCCCACTACTGGGGATATGTTCAAAGTAAATGAAATCAGTATCTCAGAGATATAGCTGCACTCTCACATTCTTTGCAACATTATTTCCAATAGCCAAGATATAGAAAAGCTGTGTGCATGGATAGATGAAAGCATAAAGAAATTGTGATTTATATCTATATGCTTCATATACATAATATGTATATATTTATATGCATACATACACACACATAACAATGGAATATTATTCAGCCTTTAAAAAGTAGAAAATCTTGCTATTTGTGACAACACAGAAGAAACTGAAGGACATTATGCTAAATAAACAAGTCAGTCACAAAAAGACAAATATTGCATGATATCACCTATAGGTGGAATCCAAAAAACTTATGAACTTACTGAAAGGGAGTACAGTGATGGCTACTAGTATTTAAAATCATAATTAAAATAATTTTACTGTGTTTTATTTAATATTGTAATTTAAAGTTTATTATAGTCTTATAAATACACATATATTAATACTTCTATGCTTTAATATATTCCTTAGGCATAATATAATGAGTTTAATAAAGAGGAGAAATTAGGACCATGTATCTTGTCCATCTCAATTATTTTCCACGCTGTATTATTTTGAGAGTGGAGTATTTCAACCTCGTTACAGAAATTTTGATTTCGCTTCCAGAAGAGTAAGTTCTCAAAAAAACCCAATGTAGAAAGTTAATACCTAACCATTAAGTATTCAAGAACATTCTAAAATAACTATGTAATGGTTTTTTCAAAATTATATAAACAAGAAATAAAGGACAGGAAGCAATTTAAAATATAATCATGTCAATTTTAATAACTAATTAGTAAGTTCTATAGATGAACCCTTTTCCATTTCAATCATAAGTGAATAAATGAAGTGAAATTTGATAAATATTTCTCTATGAATCTTAGGAAATAAAATTATACATCCTCAACCTTAAAATTTTAAAAATAAATATTTATGGCATTTTTCTGACTGTATCATCTTCTAAATCACTATACAATGAAGAAGTAAATTTCTCAAATTAATTCTCAAACATGTACTGAATAGTAATTTATACTCATATTTCTTGAACAGTTGAATAATTAACATAATTTAAGTGTTACATCAACCTTAAAAAGAGAAAGAAAAAATTTTTCCAGTAAACATATTATTTTTAAAATCACTCATTCTTTCCACAAATCACATAGAAATCAATATAAATAAAACCTGGAAACAATTCTAGTTACAGAGCATATGCTGTAATTCACTAATATATAGGGAAGGGATGATCTGAAAATACTTAAAAGATTTTTAAAACATAAAAGCCATGAACAAGGATTGATATATATAAGCTATTCAAATAACTAATGTAAATTCAATCTAATCAATCAGTTGTAAAGGAATGAACAAATCCCAACATCCCAATAGATAGGTTTTCTTCCATGAAAACATAAATTAAGAACACAAACCTTGACTACAAGATAGAAAGAATATTCCAATTCTTTCCTAGCAGTAAATCTGAAGTCTTCAGTAGCCTACCTCTAACCATAACAAAAATGAAAAGTAAAACACATATATAGTATAGATTAAGAAATTAATGATGAGAGGTAAACTTAAATACTGCTAACTCAAAATCTTTAATGAAAGATCAGATTATTTGCAGAATATGCTAAAGTAAAAAGAAGATTACTCAAACACAGAAAATAATTTCAAGGGGGGTTATATGAGAACAGTATTTATTTAACCCTCAGTTAAAGTATAGAATTAATCAGAAAATCGAAATATTTCAGTTGGATGCACTGCTTAGTATATAATAATCATTGAAAATTTTAAGCATAGAGTTTGTTGGTTCCATGAGGGTTTTTATGGAGAAATTCATCATCACAGACATTCGCAGACCTTTATTTATCAAAGGTCAATACATGTTTTTGTATTAGTCAAGAAATGTATAAATATCATCACTTTGGACAAAATCATCATTCTTTTCTTAATGATATAATGGTCATTAGAAGTAAATACTCTTAACACTTACCTGTATTTTAATAGGCCAGGAAAAGTTGCTGACGTACACATAGAATGTAATGTTAGGATTGCTTCTAAAGTTAAATTTTTCATAGGAAAAACTATCTCTGTATTCCTTTATATTATTCTTGGAAACTATAGGAGTCTCTTCCCCAGATATTGTCCCAGCTAAAATGTAAATAATTTAAATAATTAATATTAGGAAATATCTTTATGAATTTAAACATGCATATTATACTTAGTATTTTATAATTGTTCTTATAAAAATACAATTATCAAAATATACTCATGCTTATAATTTTGAATTAAAGAAAATCGGTTTGCCATAAACATAACGGAAATAAATTTAGTATAAAATTTATTTTTAAAAATGCTACCACTGATTAAGTGCTATGTACTAGGCACTGGCTTAGAGACTTTATATTCTTTTTTAAAACCAATAATATCCCAGAAGTATTATCACCTCCATTTTTCAGATTTCAACCTGAGCGTCAGAAAGATTAAAGCACTTGCACCAAGTTTATAGCTACTAAGCAGTAAACTCCTCTTTGGAACTCAGGTATATGGAGCTCTAGAAACTGAGCTCATTCTGTTTACAATGCTACAGAGCATTTCAAAAGAAATCAGACCATATTTTCGTGTGTCTCAATCCAATTTAAAAATGGGAAAAAAATCAATGTATTTATCTTACCACAAATTGAACCATCACTACTTTAAATAAATTGGGTGGAGGCCATAATTTAAAACATGAGCTAAATGCTCAATTAGTTAAACACATATTGAGTCCTCAGTAAATATTTACTGAAGTTAGTAAAATAGAACAAAGCATTTCCAACAATCTTAGCAAACTTTCATCTTAATGAATAGTAAAAATAAGTAGAATTAGTATACTGCGTAATTGAATTAACTAACCACTTATTACATAATCACCTTATGTGCTTTTATAAAATGCAGATTCCATGACTGCATCTCCAAATCTGATAAATAAAAATTTCTGAGATTTGGACTGGGAATCTGAAAGAACATGTGATTTCTTGCATACTAAAATTATTGTTCTAAAGTGATTAGAAATGTATTATAGACATTTTTGTAGACACATTTTTAAACCCTTACAGTTTTTTACTGGTCAGAAATAACTTTCAAATTAATAGGACAAGTTATTATGAAGTTTTTCCTTAATGAAACCTATAGTGCCAACATTTTACTGTATGTTTGGCACTAATAGTAACAAAATGCCTATTTGCCTGAATTTTCATTTTTTCAATGTAATATATAAATTCTGGAATTGCAAAAGATCTCTTAATTCTTGAATTAATATTCTACATATTAAAATATAATATTCTACATATTAAAATAGCATAATGACTTAATTTTCAGAAGTCAAATATAAATTTCTAAGAATTCATAAATTTTATATAAAAAGGAAACAATTTCCAGCACATCTATGCAACAGTATACCTTTGATATAGAAAACAGATGCCAATAAAATTTTTAGAATAAAAGTAAAAATAAAATTAAGGTAAGAATACATTTCATAATTCAACATAAAAATTTGAATAGCTTCTCAGATACACTTTTTAAGCCAGTAATTTAAATTTACTAACCTTATTATGAAACACATATTATGTATCAGTTTTTTAACTCCTCTGAGCACTGAAGCTGACAAGAGGGATTATATTTTCTAAACTTGACAATAATAGATGTTTACTTTAATCAGCACACACAGAAGAATTTCATTGTTTTATATAAATATTAAGGTTAATAATTAAAATTTATAGTTTCAGTAGCTAATCAAATAATTGAAATTTCAGTCTCTTTTTTTTTTTGAGACAGAGTCTCGCTCTGTCGCCCAGGCTGGAGTGCAGTGAGCGGATCACGGCTCACTGCAAGCTCTGCCTCCCGGGTTTACGCCATTCTCCTGCCTCAGCCTCCCGAGTAGCTGGGACTACAGGCGCCCGCAACCTCGCCCGGCTAGTTTTTTTCTAATTTTTTTTAGTAGAGACGGGGTTTCACTGTGTTAGCCAGGATGGTCTTGATCTCCTGACCTCGTGATCCGCCCGTCTCGGCCTCCCAAAGTGCTGGGATTACAGGGAAATTTCAGTCTCTTTAGTCATTAAAGAAACAATTTATCTAAATTAAAATCACATGTTATAACACTGCCATTTAAAAATTTAATTTAGTGTCTAGTATTTGTTACCAATCTAATTTTAATTGAATAAAGGAGAAAGTTAACAAAATAATGAAGCTCTATTCATTTTTCTACTTATTATTTTTATCAGTAACAGCAAAATAATTATGGCATATAATATTTTTTAAATTTCATTTATTTAATTAACAGTAGATCATGTTAGAACAACTTCCAGATAGGAACACACGTAAAAGAGATATGATATCAACATTTTTTTACCTGTTGAACCGACAGACCACGTAATGTTGAGATTAAAGTTGTTTGATGCATTAATTGATATATCCAGATTTTTGTTCGACTACCAGAAAAGAAAATATTAACGTTAAAAATTAAAATTACACTCTGATTTAATTATGCCTGCTTTATTCCTTAAACTCTGCACATTTTGCAAATATTCAACTGAATATATATAGATGCCATTTATACATTTTAATGAAGAAAATGTGTAATAAATTCAAAGGTAGATATCAAGTTCCACATTTATCTTCTCTATTGTAATTTGGTCTTTTGTATGTAAGCCAGAGGCTCCTATAATTTAATATTTTTATTTGGATCCTCTTTAATTAGTTGTAGACTAAGCTTGGTTTAAATTTGATATTTGTATTTTGATTCTTTTTGCTAGGTTTAAATGATACAGGTTTGGATTAGTCCCAAGCAATTTTATAACAATGTAAGATTATTTTGTGGAAAGACTTCTTCTTAGGTGTATATTTTTATTATTACACCCATATTTTCTAGTGGGAAAAACTACAGAAACTAAAACTTTCAGGTAAAAATGATGAACCTACTCCAAAAAAAAAAAAAACAAAACAAAAAACAGCAGATCATATTGTTTACACAGTTATACAGAGAAACACTGAGAATTTAATTTTATGTCAGTCAACCCACTTCTTGTCATTCATTAGTGAAGTACAGACTCTTTCCATTTAATTTCAGGGAAATATGCCTAAGAGATTTCTTTAAATGTTATTTGTGATTTTCAAATAGTTTCAATAGTTGTATATTTACAACTATTTGTTCCTGTGGAAAGGCAAAGAATGATGGTCATAATGGGTAAGTTTAGTTTCAGATACTGAGTGTATTATGCTTATTTTAAATATTCTCCATAAAGACTTGTAGAAAAATCTATACTGCTAAGATCTAGCTAGTGAAATGCAGTAAGAGAGATAGAGAATATATTAATTCCTTAGTTTTACCATTTTTGTAAATATGATAAAGCAGTTAAGCTAACAGAAAATATATTACCAATTTTCTGAGTGGCTCCTAGGAGAAAGTAAATATGGAAGCAACTAAATTCCCCTTTTGTGATATAACAGTCTTTGGGGAAAACTGACAAGGAAATGGCCTTTCCCTGATGAATAGCAGGAGAAATAAGGAACATCATAAAAAGCAAAGGCTGCTGGATGATGTGTGATGGCCATTCCATTTGACAGACATATAAGCCCCAATCTTATACCTCCAAATAACATTTACTCTTAACGATTTCCCTACATGGAAGAACAGCTTAGTCTCTATGAAGAACTCTTTTTTTTTTTTTTTTTTTTTTTTTTTTTTGAGACGGAGTCTCGCTCTGTCACCCGGGCTGGAGTGCAGTGGCCAGATCTCAGCTCACTGCAAGCTCCGCCTCCCGGGTTTACGCCATTCTCCTGCCTCAGCCTCCCGAGTAGCTGGGACCACAGGCGCCCGCCACCTCGCCCGGCTAGTTTTTTTTTTTTTTTGTATTTTTTTAGTAGAGACGGGGTTTCACCGTGTTAGCCAGGATGGTCTCGATCTCCTGACCTCGTGATCCGCCCGTCTCGGCCTCCCAAAGTGCTGGGATTACAGGCTTGAGCCACCGCGCCCGGCCCTCTATGAAGAACTCTTAACAGTGTTCCATATCCATCAAATGATATTGTCACAGTTTCCAGGAGGCAAATACGTTTTCAAGAAGAATGATCATCTTGAAAGAGCATGTAAAATAAAATTTGTTTTAATAAGGTTGAGTGATTGCCATGCATTTTTTTAGAGTAGTACACAGTAATATTGTGGAGAAAGCATCTAAGAATTTGAAGTAGTCAAAGAAAAATAAAACCTTGGATTTTAAATACATAGAGTAAATCAGAAGGCTATTACACTAGGCATCATAGTGATATTCAAAAGTGGCCATGAATATAAGAAGGAAGTTAACTTCTTTCTTATTTTCTATTGATTATCAAATAATACTGAATTCTATTGACGAGCTGTTAAGAACCCTTCTGCAGTGCATGCCACAAAACTGTCAAATATATTGAGATTTTCCTATTTCTTTTAAGATATAAGTGAATACAGAGTTGGCATAAATTAAATGAAAGGCCAGAAAAAAAACTGAGTAACTCTTTGACTGTAGCAATAAATGCAGAATGCTTTTATGTCAGCATGCAGATAGGGACTATTCAATACATTATATTGTTCAGTTGTGGTATACAAAATATACTTCCAAATATACACAATGTAGTCCTAAGGAAAATCTGGATATTAAAGACAGATATCTGGTAGCAAATGTTGATTTATGTCATCATAATAAGCAAACCATACTTGAATCCAATAACGGTTTCATATACGGTAAATCATTTTCATGAAGCAATGAAAAGAATTAGTGAAGGGTCAGATAACCTTAGATTGAAATAGTAGGTCTTTAATGTACAGACTGATTGATTAGGGGGAAATTACTTTTCCTTTCCAAAAATCACTTTTCTAATCTCTAAAATGGGGATGTAATTACTTCCCTCAAGAAGGTCATGTGAGCATTAAATGAAGCAATTTCTGGAAAAAACTTTGGTTTCAGCCCATAGTGCTTATAATGGTAGTGTTGCTATCATTATTAGGTGTAGTACAGGGTATATTCTTTTTCTTCTTTTTCTTCATCTTCATCTTCACCCAGAGGACTGGGAACTCAAAAAAAGGACATGCTCTGAGGAGTGGATTTCTTTTACTATGAATGAAATGGATCCAAAAAGTCACTTTTTAATAAAAGTAAAGCATGGTGAAAACAGTATACCCTTGAGGAGGCTTAAATCTTTATTTTCTCTTGAAATTGCCTCTTCTTAATTATGTGTACCTTATGCTGGATGAGATTAATATGAGCATAACTGTTGTTGCTAAAATGTCACACAAAATTTCCAATTGATATAAAAAAAACTATAAAACTCTTTTTAAACTTTTAGTTCATTCTCTATCAATTCCAGGTTTAGGCAATGCTGAATTATATGGTACCATAACTAAAACCATATAAAAAGCATTTAGGGTTTAAAAAGCTGTACTGAAAAAGTGACACTGTAGTTATTCCAGTAAGTGATAAAATCAGTGATTTAGAACATTGTTTGTTAGATATGGATAAGTTTGGCAAAATAATGTTATACAGAAACCTGTTCAGAAATTGTTCACATGAAAGCACTGGCTAGAAGTGATGGATAGTGAGTTAAAATTAAATCTATTTTTCAAAATGTAGGAAATGTATAAGTAGTTAAGGTATCTACTTTTTATTATTATTTTCTTATAGAATAAGCCTTGCCCAATAATACATAATAATTTCAGAGATTATTCCCACGTGAATACATATTTAATTAAAGAGGGTTACACAAAATGACATTATGAGCATTCTTAGTGATGCCTCTCATGACAGTTTTGCATACTTAAGCTTCACAGAACACTTTTCTGGTTTCTTGACTTCAAGTGGACAAGATAGTAGAAAGTAAAACAAAGCTGGGACATTGGAAAGCACTTGGGATTGCTGGAAATTGAAGGAGAAAATGGCAAAAAGAGAAGCAAACTAGAATTGTGGTAATCTGGACATAAGTGTATGACACTATGGACAATACTGTGGAGGAATATTATTCACTCTCAGATTGTGAGTCAGACATACCTCGTACATTAAATTTCTTAGATCTTCAAAGAACCCCACAGGTTTGGAATTACTATTAAATAATCAAGAAGCCAAAGGTAAAGAATGACCTCTGACACCTGCTACAACATGGATGAACCTTGGAAACACTAGGCTAAGTGAAATAAGCCAGATACAAGAGGACAAATGATTACACTTATATGAAGTACCTAGTGTAAGTCAATTCATAAAGGCAGAGAGTAGAATAAAGATACCAGGGGCTGCAAAGAAGTGTGGAATGAGGCATTATTGCTTCATAAACACAGAGTTTCTGTTAGGGATAATGAAAATGTGGATGATGGTGATGATTGCACCACACTGCAAATATACTTAATGCCATTGAATTATATACCTGAAATTATTAAAATAAATTTTATTTTATGGCTATTTTACTACAATAAAAAGTCAATGGTAATTATAATGCAAGTATAAAACTTTATCACATTGATAAATGTAGTTTCTGAGATTATTAATGTATCTATATATAAACAGATAATCAGTGAAGAACGGCGTGTATTTGAAACAAAATATCTTTTAAATTCTTATTTAAAAGTCAAAACTTTAAATGTATTTCCCAAGAATATAGTCATTCTTAAACTCTAGGGAATAAAGAGTAAACATAAAATGTAAAATAAACTGTTCTTTTTTTTTGGTGATGAGGGAGGCAGAATGCTATTTTACTGGAAAAGAAAAATTTAAGAAATTATATTAGTTGTCAGCAAGTCCAATGAACTACGTTAAAAGGAAAGAAGCTGGAAAATGTCATGGTAATAATATATTTAGAGATTTCACCTACTTGAAAAAACTTTAAATATATGATATGGATTTAACAATATGGATTAATTTATAAAAATAATATATATATATATATTTAACATAACTTCATTTCAAATGTATGAATGTTAGTTGTAGAAGAACTAAAATTCAACCCAAATAAACCCTATGTTTGATATTTCCATTCTCAGGATTTTCAACTTAATAAAGTCTCAGATGGATAGCAAAATACGTATGTTATTTCAAGACAACCTAGGAGTCTTTACCTGAATTGATGGATTGAAATTAAAATTCACAATTAATCTTTCATATATTTAAACTTCAAAAGCTTATACAATTATATCAATGATGTAGTCATTTCATTAAAGAAGCCATCATTCATATAACTCAGATAAACTACTGACTTAAAAAAAAGACAATGAAAACCTATTACTATGGAATGGTATAAAGGAAAGGAAAATATACTTAATATAGTATGCTTTGAATTCATTAGTTTTATTTATTTATTTATTTATTCACTTATTTATTGAGATGGAGTCTCACTCTGTCCTCAGGCTGGAGTGCAGTGGTGCGATCTCAGCTCACTGCAACCTCCGCCTCCTGGGTTCAAACAAATTTCCGGTCTCAGCCTCCTGAGTAGCTGCAACTACAGGCGCGCGCCATCATGCCCAGCTAATTTTTGTATTTTTAGTAGAGATGGGGATTCACCACATTGGCCAGGGTGGTCTCGATCTCTGGGCCCCATGATCCGCCCACCTCAGCCTCCCAAAGTGCTGGGATTACAGGCGTGAGCCATCGCACCCGACAGAGATTTATTTTTAAATACGAACAGTCTGTGTTTGCATAATTATAGGCATAAATTTTGTTACAAGAATATATAAAGGGAGAAATTATATATAATTTAAAACATAGGGCTATTTGCAAAATCTGAAATATCAAACTCACAAATTATTGAATCACGAAGACAGAAAAAATGAACAGGATTAGTAGTTTCTACAAAGTCCCTACAATGTGATAATTCTGAGAAGAGGTAAAATCACATTGAAATATGAAAAAAAAAGTTGTATCCATTGACACTAGGATAATTATACTTTAAAAGATAACAATCTTTCCTCACCTGTTCTGGGTTTGCGATAAAGTTTATGGCAGTATGGTGGCGATCATCTTCCTGTAATAAGCTGAAGGTAAACTGATAATCAATCAAAAGGCTATCTGTAGGGAGGAAAAAAAGTACAATCCTGATATGTACTTTAAAAACTGTCTACAAAGCAAAATTTAGGTTACAATATATTGTACACTGATATTAAAAATGATTATCATTAAATACTAGTGGTACATTTAAGTATAACAAAATACAAATCTTCGTCCTCAATCAACAAAAAGCAAAACATAGTTATGGAAGAAGTACTAGTTCCTTAAAAATTATATTTATTATTTCTGATGCTATTATAAAGTTAAAACAAACATTATAGACACTCTGGAAACTATACAAAAGAGAATAAAATAAAAATTATCTATAATTTTATAACTAGAGGGAAATACAGTTAACATTTTGGTACATTTTATTCCAGTTAGAATTCTGTAGCTATAAAGATAGACATTTTCATAAAACTTCGTAACTTTCATAAACTCAAAATTCTTTGAAAACATGAAATTTGATAGCTAAATAATATTTATCATATACTGTAATGTATTTACTTGTTTTTCAATTGTGTTCACTTCTACTTTTAGTGATTTTTAAATGATTCTATGATAAACATCATTTTACAGATATGACATTTATTCACAATGATACAAGGAATTCTGGGAAAAGATATTCTTAATGTTGTCCACACATAATGCTGAAACCAAGGTGAAACATTTAAATGTTATAGGTCATGAGTGGCTATGCATATTACATGAGGGTGACGTATTGCTAATAACATTAAACTGCTACATTTATAAAAATTATTTCAAATTATTTTAAATAAATATAGATTACTTCTATCTTTTGGATACATACCTTTCATATTATACCCTTAACTATTAAAAAGTATTAATATAGAATGTACAGATTGAATTTTTAAATGAATTTATTTTTAAAACAATTAAGGCATTATTTATATGCTTACTTGTATACTTTATAAGATTCACCCTACCTATATATTTATTGTATAATTCAGTGTAAGGCAACATTTTGTCTAAGAATTTATAGGTGTCCTTATACCTGATAATGAGAAGTATGCAATAGGTCATAGTTCCAATTTTCATCTGATTGCCAAAAAATTGCAGAGGAAAATTCAATGTGCCAGTGTTCTAGGCACTGCAGATACAATAAAAAAATAAAAATTTCTGTCCTCTTGCAACTTATACTCTACTGAATGAACATCAGTCTTTTGGAGAAGAATAAACCAGTAAAGAGGAGGGAGATACTGTTAGGTAGGAGTATGCCTCCAGCTTTGAGAAGAAACATTTAGAGAATTGAGATAGTAAATGAACATGGAGTTTACCAGAAAAAAAATATTCCAGGCGCAGAGGACAAGTACAAAAACCTCAAATGAAGAGCAAGTTAACTGTGATTCTCATAAAGGCTGTGCCAGTAATACAGGCAGGAAGTAATGGAGGCCAGGGTAACAGCAGTGAAGGTCACAGGAAGTGGTTAAATACAGGGAATGCATTTTGAAGGTACAGCAAACAGGATTAGCTAAATAAAAGAACGTAGCCTTTGTAAGAAAGAAAGGCAAAGTTTTTTTTTTTTATTTTTTTCCTAAGACCAAGCAAAAATCACCATTAACTTAAATGGAGAATAGTTTGACTGCGATGGAACTTGGGGGAATAATTAGGAGCTTAATTTTAAAGATATTAAGTTTGAGAAATTTATTGAATAGCCAGATGTTGAGTCAGGCTCAGGAGCATGTGTAGTAGATAACAATTTGTAAGTTATCAGAAATTACATGGGATTGAAAGCCATGAAGGCAGGAAATAGTCTTTGCAGACAGACAAGAGGTCGGAGAGATTAACCCTGAGGCAGACCAATGTTAAATAATTAGAGCCTGAAGAGAAACTGGCAAAGGAGACTGAGAAATGGCTACTCCAGGACAGAAAAAAAAAACCCAGAATTTAGTGCTATGGACATCAAGCAAATACAATGTTTAAAAGACCAAGTAGTGATCATCTTGGGCAAATGCAGCTGAGTAGATTCAAAAGTAGGGCTGCAGTCTTGAAAAAGAGAATATGTATTTAGAATGGAGAAAAAAATATCACTAAGGAAAAGCAAGCACTTCAAAACTATTTCCACAAATTCGTCTGCTCAAGCATCTTTATTTTTTCAAGAATGCAACTAAGCATTAAGAAGTCAGGAAATGAATGCCCTTTAGGAGGTAGGAACTGGGAGACTTCAGACCCTGGCGCAGTCCTGAGTAAATGCTGCAATGCCCCAGATCTACAGACATTTTTCTGCCTATATAGACTCCAGCATCTGCCACAAATATGCCCAACCAAATTCTTGTGCAGGCATTCAAGCACGATTTTCTCTCTTCTTATATTTAATAGAGTTGAAAATACTAGATCAGTATGAAGTATCTTGTGTATGGTAATGATCAATCATTGGGCTAAAAATGTCAATTGGGCTAAAAATATAAAGGTGAAATCTAGAACAAAATTAGTACGAGTATTAATCAATTCAAGTGTCTAATAAGAATACCAATGAATGAATGTGAATTACCATAAAGAAAGAAAATTTAGACTTCTACACAAAATGTTTCCTTTTAAAGCTGCTTAGAATGAAAGTCCTACAGAAGGCAACTACACAATTTTCCACTTAACTAGGAGATTATATATTTCTCCTCAGAATTTCAAAAATCGTGATGGTGTATTTGGTTATGAATGAATAATTTACCTGGCACTTAAACATATAACTTAATGCTGAAATATGCTCTGAACTTCTTAGCTAAGTAGGTACAGGATATAAAACATTAAAATTTAAAATATGTCTCAAATTTATCCATAAATGTACATAGCTTGAAAATAAATTTTTACGCTGCCTTAATGAACTACTCTATTACAGCATAAAGAAATGACAACATGATTGACTGTAAATCAATTCAAATAATTTATTGCTTTATTGATAAATACAGATAAATGACAAATTAGCATGAAGAATAACTATGATCAAGACATGTAAGAAAACTTCAGTTTTAGATTGGGGAAATAACACAATTTATGCCGATTGGAAAAAAATTAATAGAAATGGAAAAATTGCTAAGAGAGGACAGGGAGGAGGAATTTTGGAACTATTTCCTGAGATAGGTAAAAGGTGATGAGATCTTGTGAAAAAAACTGAATAAACACAACATGCAGAGAGGAGATCATATTGAACAGAGAGCAGGAAGGGAAATGTGATGGCGGGATCATATGGAAGTGCTCTTTTGATTGCTTCCATTTTCTCAATAAAATCAGAAAGGCCATCAGCTGAGAAAGAGAATGGAGGATGAGGAGTTGGGAAATGCGAGGGCAGAGGAAACATCTAAAATAGTCATCAAAAGGAGGGAAAGTAAATAGACAGAGGAAATACAGTATTTATAGTGACAAGAGACAGACAAATTCCTAGGTAGACACAGACAGGTCCCTGGTGAAAGCCAACCTTCAAGCCAAAGACAGCCTAAAGCCTGAAAATGGAACTGACAGTTCCAGATAGAGTCCACAACTGGAGAGATACTTCCATCCCCAACCCACCCACTCTCTCTTGATTGATTCCTTCTGTATGATTCCTTTTAACTAATTGAATGCTGCTTTTTCCAAGACCACCCATGGGCCAATTAGAAACTACCACCCTCTCCCTGCCAATTTTAAGCCCATAAAAACCCAAGACTCAGCCTCACAGAGAGCTACCCACTTTCAGGGTCCCCTCTGTCCACTGAGAGCTTGAGAGCTTTCCTTCTGTTGCTCAACAAAATTCTTCTCTGCCTTACTCACTCTCCAGCGTCCATGTACCTTATTCCTCTTGGTCATGAGACAAGAACCCAGAACTCACCAAGCTGAGGGTGATGGAAACAAAAGACCTGTAACCCTCCCATTCACCAAGCTGTAGGTGGTAGGAACAAAAGAGCTGTAACCCTTCATTCCACTTGCTGAACAATGGGAGCAAAAAGTCATTGCACACCATTCCTTCCTGCTCACCCATAAAAGCAAAAAAGACACTGGGTTCCACTCCCTCCCTCTCGCTTAACTACAGGAATGAAGAAGCTGAAACAGTATGAGATTGGTGAGTATGCATCTAAAGTGAGACTGGTTAGTATATTTGTATGTTTTTCTACAGCAGAGTGTTCAAAAAAAGCTTAGAAATTAGTTGATATTGTATTAGAGTATTGTCTGTTGATAGAGGATGAAGTAAAAACAGGGCAATGGAGTTGAGAATATATTCATAAGAGAGTATTATATATATATATATTACTATTCAAAAATTTATTTTCATTATTATTATACTTTAAGTTCTGGGATACATGTACAGAACGTGCAGGTTTATAACATAGGTATACATGTGCCATGGCAGTTTGCTGCACCCATCAGCTGCAGATGCTGTCATCTGCATTAAGTATATCTCCTAATGCTATCCCTCACCTTGCCCGTCACCCCCTGACAGGCCCCAGTGTGTGATGTTCCCCTCCCTGTGCCCATATGTTCTTATTGTTCAACTCCCACTTATGAGTGAGAACATGTGGTGTTTGGTTTTCTGTTCTTGTGTTAGTTTGCTAAGAATGATGGTTTCCAGCTTCATCCATGTCCCTCCAAAGGATATGAACTCATTCTTTATTATGGCTGCATAATATTCCATGGTGTATATGTGCCACATTTTCTTTATCCAGTCTAACATAATGGGCATTTGGGTTGGTTTTAAGTCTTTGCTATTCTGAAAAATGCTGCAATAAACATATGTGTGCATGTGTCTTTATAGTAGTATGATTTATAATTTTGAGGGTGTATATCCAGTAATGGGATTGCTGGGTCAAATGGTATTTCTAGTTTTTGATCATCAAGGAATCGCCACACTGTCTTCCACAATGGTTTAACTAATTTACACTCCCACCAACAGTGTAAAAGCATTCCTATTTCTCCACATTCACTCCAGCATCTGTTGTTTCCTGACTTTTTAATGATTGCCATTCTAACTGGTGTGAGATGGTGTCTCATTGTGGTTTTGATTTGCATTTCTCTACTCACCAGTAATGATGAGCTTTTTTTCATATTTTTGTTGGCCACAGAAATGTCTTCTTTTAGAAGTGTCTGTTCATATCATTTGCCCACTTTTTGATGGGGTTGTTCTTTTATTGTAAATTTGTTTAAATTCCTTGTAGATTCTGGATATTAATCCTTTGTCAGATGGATAAATTGCAAAAATTTTCTCCCATTCTGTAGGTTGCCTGTTCACTCTGATGATAGTTTATTTTGCTGTGCAGAAGCTCTTCAGCTTAATTAGATCCCATTTGTCAATTTTGGCTTTTGTTACCATGCTTTTGGTGTTTTAGTCATGAACTCTTTGCCCATGCCTATGTCCTGAATGGTATTGCCTACATTTTCTTCTAGGCATTTTATGGTTTTAGGTCTTACTTTAAATATTTAAGCCATCCTGAGTTAATTTTCGCATAAAGTGTAAGGAAGGGGTCCAGTTTCAGTTTTCTGCTTATGGCTAGCCAGTTTCCCCAACACCATTTATTACATAGGGAATCCTTTCCTCATTGCCGTTTTTGTCAGGTTTGTCAAAGATTGGATGGTTGTAGATGTGTGGTATTATTTCTGAGGCCTCTGTTCTGTTCTACTGGTCTATATGTCTGTTTTGGTACCAGTACTGTTTTGTTACTGTAGCCTTATAGTACAGTTTGAAGTCAGGTAGTGTGATGCCCCCAGCTTTGCTCTTTTTGCTTCGGATTGTCTTGACTATGCAGGCTCTTTTTTGGTTCCATATAATTTAAAGTAGTTTTTTTTCTAATTCTGTGAAGAATGTCAATGGTAGCTTGATAAGAATAGCACTGAATGCATAAATTACTTTGGGCAGCATGGCCATTTTCACAATATTGATTCTTCCTATCCATGAGCATGGAAAGTTTTTCCATTTGTTTGTGTGTTGTCTTATTTCCTTGAGCAGTGGTTTGTAGTTCTCCTTAAAGAGGTCCTTCACATCCCTTCTAAGTTGTACTCGTAGGTATTTTATTCTCTTTGTAGCAATTGTATGGGAATTTGCTCATGATTTGTCTCTGTTGGTCTGTTATTGGTGTATAGGAATGCTTGTGATTTTTGCACTTTGGTTTTGTATCCTGAGACTTTGCTGAAGTTGCTTATCAGCTTAAGGAGTTTTGGGGGTGAGATGATGGGGTTTTCTAAATATACAATCAAGTCATCTGAAAACAGAGATAATTTTACTTCCTCACTTCCTATTTGAATGCCCTTTATTTCTTTTTCTTGCCTGATTGCCCTTGCCAGAACTTTCCACTACTATGTTGAATAGGAGTGGTGAGAGCAAAAATCCTCAACAAAATGCTACCAAGCCAAGTTCAACAACACATTAAAAGGACCACACCCCATGATCAAGCAGGCTTTATCTCTGAGATACAAGGATGGTTCAACATATACACACCAATAAATGTGATACAGTACATTAACAGAATGAAGGATACAAATTATGTTATCATTAACAGATGCAGAAAAACATTTGACAAAGTTCAACACCCTTTCATGATAAAAATACTGAACAACTAGGTATAGGAGAAACTTAACACAATAGAGACCATATGTGAATAGCCCACAACTAACACTATATTCAATGATAAAAAGCTGTAAGTATTCCTTCTATGTTCCAGAACAAGGAAGGGACGCCCAATCTCACCATTTCTATTCAAGACGGTATTGGAAGTAAGGTCCAGAGCAATTCGGCAAGAAAAAGAAAAGATATCTAAATCAGAAAGAAGTAGTAATCTCTGTTTGCTGATGATATATTATATAGATAAAAGACTAAAGGCTCCACACATACACACACACAAACACAAAAATATGTTAGAACAAATAAATTCAACAGTGTTGCAGGATACAAAATCAACATACAAAAATCTGTTGTATTGCTATACACTAGCAATGAACTATCTGTAAAAGAAATTAAAGAAAACATTCTTACAATGGCATCAAAAGAAATAAAATATTTAGAAATAAACTTAACCAAAGAGAATAAAGACTTGAACATTAAAAACTATAAAACATTGACAAAAGAAATTAAACACAAATAAATGACATCCCATATTCATGGACTGGAAAAATTAATATTGTTAAAATCTCCATGCTAGCCAAAGTGATCTACAGATTCACTGCAAATCCTATCAAAATCCCAGTGCCTTTCTTTTACATAAATAGAAAAAACTCCTAAAATTCATATGGAACCACCAAATAACCCAAATAGTCAAAACAATTCTGAGCAAGAAGAAAAAAGGCTGGAGGTATCATATCCCTGATTTCAAAATATATTACAAGGTTATAATAATCAAAACAGTTCGGTACTGGCATGAAAAAAGATATATAGATAAATGTAACAGGGTAAAGAACCCAGAAATAAACCCATGCATGTATAGTTAACTGAGCTTTAACAAGGATGCCAAGAACACAATGGAGAAGGGACAGTCTCTTCATTAAACAGTTTTAGGAAAACTGCATATTCACATGTAAAAGAATGAAATTGGACCCTTATACCATACACAGAAATCAACTCAAAGTGGACTAAAGACTTACATGTAAAACCTGAAACCATCAAACTCTTATAAGGAAACAGAAAAAATCCTTATCAACAGAGAACTTCACAATGATTTCTTGAACATAATGCCAAAAGCACAAGCAACAAAAGCAAAAATTGACAACTGAAATTACATCAAACTAAAAAGTTTCTGCACAGCAAAGGTAACAATCAAAAAAAGAAAATGGTATAAAATGAGAGAAAATATTTGCAAATCATGCATTGGACAAGGGGTAAATATCCAAAACATAAAAGGAAATCAAACAACTATATAGCAAGTAAACAAATAACCCAATTAAAATTGCGCAAAGAGTCTGAATAGACATTTCTCTAAAGAACTCTTGTATACTGTTTATGGGAATGCAAATTGGTGCTGCCATTATGAAAAACAGTATGGTGTTTTCTCAAAAAATTAAAAATAGAACTACCATCTGTTCCAGCAATCCCACATCTAGGTATATGTAGATAAAAAGAAACTGAATTCAGGATCTCAAAGTGATATCTGCACTTCTATGTTCCTTATAGCATTATTCTCAATAGCCAAGACATGGAAGCAACCTTAGTGTTTGTTGACAGATGACAGATAAAGAAACTGTAGTATATACATACAATTAAATATTGTTCAGCATCAAAAAGGATGGAAATTCTGCCATTTGCAACAACATAGATAGACCTGGAGAACATGATGCTAAGTGAAATAAGCCTGACCAGAAGAACAAATACTGTATTATTCCACATTTATAAGAAATCTAAAATAATCAAATTCATACATGCAGACAGTAGTATGGGGGTTACCATGTGTTGGGATAGGAAGAAAGAAAAGGGGAAGTGCTACCCAAAGGGTACAAAGCTTCAGTTATGCAAAATGATTAAGCTCTGGTTAACTACTATATAAGATAGTACTTACAGTTAACAATACTATATTGTATATTTTTAAAATTTGCTAACAAGTTAGGTCTTATATTAAGTGTTAAGAAAATAAATTAATTAAATAAATAACTTAAGGTGTTGGATGGATATATTTATAGTCTTGATTGTGATGATGGTTTCATGGATGTATAATTATTTCCTAATTCATCAAATTGTGCATATTTATTGTGTACAGTATTTCTGTGCCAATTATATCCCAATAAAGTACACTAGAAAAATCTGTGGTGAAAGCGAGACTGCAATAAATGGCACGGGAATAAACAATAAAAATAAAAAACTAAAGTATGAATTTATATCCTATATCAAACATAAAATATCAAACATAAAAATATCAAACATAAAAATCAATTTCAGCTAATTAAAGACCTAAATATTAAAAGCAAACTTCTATAGCCTTTCAAAAATACAAGAGAGCATCTGTTATGACCTTAAGAAAGCATGTCATTAAGATCTAAACCATAAAGGAAAAAATTAATAAAGTTTAAATCCCCTGCACAATAAATATTGTTTTGAAAAAACTTTTATTTTTAGTTCAGAAATATATGTGGAGATTTACTACACAGATAAACTTATGTCACAGGGATTTGCCATACAGATTTTTTTATCACCCAGGTGTTAAACCCAGTATCCAATAGTTGTCTCTCCCGCTTCCCATCCTCCACCCTCAAGTAGCCCCCAGTGTCTGTTGTACCCTTCTTTGTGTTCTTTAGTTCTCATCATTTAGCTACCACTTGTAAGTGAGAACATGCAGTATTTGGTTTTCTGTACCTGCACTGGTTTGCTAAGGATAATAGTCTCTAACCCTATCCATGTTCCCACAAAAAACATGATCTCATTTTTTACAGCTACATAGTATTCCACAGTATATGCATACCATATTTTCTTTATCCAATCTGTCACTGATGGACATTTGGGTTGATTCCATGTTTTGCTATTGTGAACAGTGCTGCAATGGACATTTGTGTGAATGTGTCTTTATGGTAGAATGATTTATATTCCTCTGGGCATATACCAAGTAATGGGAATAGTGGGTTGAATGGTAGTTCTGCTTTTGGCTCTTTGAGGAATTGTCATACTGCTTTCCACAATGGGTGAACTAATTTACACTCCCACTAAGAGTGTAAAAGTGCTCCCTTTTCTCTACAACCTCACCAGCATCTATTATTTTTTGACATTTTACTAATATCCATTCTGACTGGCATGAGATGGTATCTCTATGTGGTTTTGATTTGCATTTCTCTAATGATCAGCAATACTGAGCTTTGTTTCATATGCTTCTTGGCCACATGTATGTCTTCTTTTGGAAAGTTTCTGTTCACATCCTTTGCCCACTTCTTAATGAGGTTGCTTGTTTCTTTCTTGAAACTTTAAGTTCCATATACATACTGGATATTAGATCTTTGATAGATGCATAGTTTGCAAATATTTTCTCCCATTTTATAGGATAGTTGATAGTTTCTGTTGATAGTTTCTTTGCTGTGAAGAAGCTCTTTAATTAGATCCAACTTGTCAATTTTTGCTTTTGTTGTAATTGCTTTTGGTATCTATGTCATGAAATCTTTGCCTGTTCCTTTGTCTAGGATGGCACTGCCTAGCTTGTCTTCCAGGATTTTTGTAGCTTTGTGTTTTACATTTAAGTTTTTAATCCATCTTGAGTTAATTTTTATATATGGTGAAAGGAAGGGGTCCAACTTCAATCTTCTGCATATGGATAGCCAGTTATCCTAGTACCATTTATTGAAAAGGGAGTCTTCATTGCTTGTTTTTGTGAGCTTTGTTGAAGATCAGATGGTCATAGGTGTGTGGCCTAATTCCTGGCTCTCCACTTTGTTCCACTGGTCTACGTGTCTGTTTTTGTACCAGTATCATGCTGGTTTGTTTACTATAGCCCTGTAATATAGTTTGAAGCTGGTAACCTGATGCCCCCAGCTTTATTCTTTTTGCTTAGAATTGCCTTGGTTATTCGGGCTCTATTTGGGTTCCATATGAATTTTAAAATAGTTTTGTTCTAGTTCTGTGAAGAATGCTGCTGGTAGTTTTATAGGAATAGCATTGAATCTGTAAATTGCTTTGGGCAGTATAGCCATTTTAATGATATTGACAGCTCCTATCCATGAGTCTGGATGTTTTTCCATTTGCCTGTGTCTTCTCTTTGAGCAGTGGTTTGTAATTCTCATTGTAGAGATCTTTCACCTCCCTGGTTAGCTGTATGCTAAGGTATTTTATTCCTTTTGTAGCAATTGTGAATGGGATTGCCTTTCTGATTTGGCTTTCAGCTTGGCTGTTGCTGATGTATAGGAACACTAGTAATTTTTGTACACTGATTTTGTATCTGACAACTTCACTGCAGTTGTTTAAAAGTTGAAGGAGCTTTTGGGCTGAGACTATAGGATTTTCTAGATATAGGATCATGTCTCCTGGAAAGAAGGATAGCATTCCTTTGGATGCTCTTTATTTCTTTCTCTTGCATGATTGCTCTGGCTAGGACTTCTAATACTATGTTGAAAAAGAGTGGTGAGAGAGGGCATCCTTGTCTTGTGCCAGTTTTCAAGGGGAACGATTCCAGCTATTGTCTGTTCAGTATGTTATTGGCTGTGGGTCTGTCATATATGGCTCTTATTATTTTGGGGTATGCTCCTTTAATACCTAAGTTACAGAGTTTTTAACATGAAGGGATATTAAATGTTATAGAAAGCTTTTTCTGCGCCTATTGAGATAACCATGTTGTTTTTGTCTTTAGTCCTGTTTCTGTGATTAATCACATTTATTGATTTGCTTGTGTCAAACCAACCTTGCATCCTGGGGATGAAGCCTACTTACTTGATTCCAGTGTATTAGCTTTTTGCTGTGCTGCTGGATTTTTTCTGCAAGTATTTTGTTGGGGATTTTTGCATCTATGTTCATCCAAGATACCGGCCTGAAGTTTTCTTTTTTTGTTGTGTCTCTGCCAGGTTTTGGTATCAGGATGATGCTGGCATTGAAACAGAACATTTTCCCTGACCCCTTCATGGGTCTCACAAAAAGTGTGCCTCACTCAGCGCACAACTCTTAAATAATCCCGTGTGGGAGGGGGAGCACGCAAGTTAGCAGGTGCAGGAACCGGGATGAATGCTTCCAGGTGCCGGCAGAAGCAAAACTCTGTGCAGTCCCAGGGTTTTGGGTCTAGGGAGTACCCAAAACCCCTGAAGCCCCAGAGGGCATGTGTTACAGTGTCTTTTTAGCTTTGCCATCCATGGAAGGCTTAAGTGTTAAATAGCTCAAGTGTCCACACCCATGGCTCCTGAGCTCTTGTTCAGCATCCAGGAAGAATCAAGTTGCATGAACAAACTGGAGGGTGGTGAATATGGAGGATTTTATTGCCAATGAAAGTGGCTTGCAGTGGGAAGGGGAGGTGGAAAGGATATGAGGTGAGAAGATGGTCTTTCCCTAGAGTCTTGCTCTCTCCAGCCAAACTCTTCTCTGATACTCCCCATCAAGCCATCCCTCTGAAGTCAAGCTGCTTCTCTCCAATGTCTGGCTGCTTATTCTCTTCTCTCCTTTTCTGCAGCTCCTCTGCCAGTGGAGCCTGTGGTTTTTACGGGTACAGAACGGGAGGGTAGGGCAGACCAGGGTGATTTTGGAAAAGGCAACATATGAGCAGAAAACTGGGGATAGAAATTTCTCACTTTGGGAGACTGTTCGAGGCTTGAGGATGGAGCCCTCCCAGGGACTGCCCTCTTCTATCCAGTGTTTTCCTGCCTCCTGTCCATATCAGTACCATAGCATGATTTGGAGAGGGGTCCCTTCCCCGCAAGTTTTTGGAATAGTTTCTGTAGGAATAGTACCAGCTCTTCTTTGTACATTTGGTAGAATTCAGCTGTGAATTCATCAAGTGCTATGCCTTTTTTTTTTTTTTTTTTTTTTTTTTTTTTTCCGGTTGGTTGGCAGGCTATTAGACTGGAGCAAAAGTAATTGCAGTTTTTGCCATTGAAAGTAATGGCAAAAACTGCAATTAACCTGATATTCATTACTAATTCAATTTCAGAGCTCATTATTGGAGTGCTCAGGGAATCAATTTCTTCCTGGCTCAGTCTTGGGAGGTTGCATGTCTCTAGGAATTTATCTGTCTCTTCTAGGTTTTCTAGTTTGTGTGCATTGAGGTGATCATAGCAATTACTGATGGTTGTTTTTATTTCTGTGGGGTCAGTGGTAGTATTCCCTTCATCATTTCTGATTACATTTATTTGGATCTTCTCTCTTTTCTACTTTAATAGTCTAGCTTGCAACATATCTTACTAATATTTTCAAAAAACCAACTCCTGGATTTGTTTATCTTTTAAATGGTTTTTTTGTGTGTCTTGATTTCCTTCAGTTCAGCTATAATTTCAGTTATTTCTTGTCTTCTCCTAACTTTGGGGTTGATTTTTTCTTGTTTCTCTAATTCTTTCAGTTGTGATGTTAGGTTGTTAATTTGAGATCTTTCTAACTTTTTGATGTGGGCATTTAGCCCTATGAATTTCCCTCTTAACACTGCCTTAGCTATGTCCCAGAGATTCTGGTATATTTTAGCTCTATTCACCTTATTTTCAAAGAACTTCTTGATTTCTGCCTTAATTTCATTATTTATCCAAAAGTCATTCCAGAGCATGTTGTTTAATTTCATGAGCAATTTTCTTCATCTTGACTTCTATTTTTACATGGTCCAAGAGTGTGTTTGTTATGATTTCAGTTCTTTTGCATTTGACAAGTATTGTTTTATATCCAATTATGCAGTCAATATTCAATTTTAGGGTAGGTGCCATGTAGCAAAGAGAAGAATGTATACAGGTCCTTTTTAACAAAGATCAAGAGCCAAGTCATAGACTATGAGAAGATATTTGCTGTATAAATAATGTACAAAAAATTAATATCCAGAAGCTATTAAATTAAAACTAGTATAAATCAAGAAAATGCCAACAATATGAAAAAGACAAACTACAAAATAAGAAAAAGACAAAGAATAAGACCAACAATTCAAAGAAGAGAAAATTAAATACACAATAAATATGTAAAATGATATTAAGTTTCAACAAGTCATAAAGAAAATGCAAGTAAAAACAAGATAGATTTTCAAAACTATCCAATTGGCAAATATTAAAGAGAATAAAAATACAAAATGTTGGTGAGGAAGTGGAAGAAAAGTATTCCATACCTTGGTGGAGCATAAATTAATATAAATATTTACAGTGTAATTTGGGAAAAATCTTATAAATCTGCAATTCCACTTCTAATTGTATACCTCAAGGAACTTCCAGTTCAAGTAGAAATGTATAAGAATTGTAATTCCAGAATTATGTATTATATTGAAAAATTAAGTACAACTTAGATGTGCATCAAAAGTAGAATGAATAAATGTTATATCTGTAGAAATATTCTACATAAGTAAAATAAATGCACTACAGCTGCATATATTAGCATTGATAAATCTCAAATATGTTGCACATAAAAGTAATTTGTAGGATTCACAGAGTATATAATTTTTATATTTTTTAAATAATGTGGTATAGTAATAATTTTTATGGATGATTAAGTGAGCTAATAAATAAAAGGTACTTATAACAGTGTTTGACATATACTAAAGTACTCAATAAATATTGATTATTATATATATTGCAAACAAATAACATCAGCATAATAAGGACAAAACAAAATACAATTTGGTGGCTCCATCTAAAAAAAGACACAAAAAAATTCAACTCTATTGGTAATGTTTACTTTCTTTTTAAAAAATCTAAAGCAAATATAGCAAGGTGTTAAGCTTTATTAAAGCTTGGTAACAGGTACATGATTTTTAAGTATATTGTATATATTATAAAATATATATACTACATAAATAAAAGTATATATACTATAATTTTTAACACATTTTAAATTGCCATAGCTTAAAAAAAGATAAACTATTCTTTATGTTTAAATATACTAGGAACACTTTTTGAAAACTTTGTGAATAGAAAAAAACATTAAATAGCTGTATTTCAAGGCTTGAAGAATCAAAGCTATAAGTATCTATAAATCAACCTTTTGATTTTAAAGAGCCCAGAGTTTTGAACCACTTTAAATGATACATGTAACTAGTTTTTAAATATTTTGGCAAACAATCAGCAAACCACCTCTCTTAATTCCAAAAAAATCAGAGATCCACAATTAATTTCCCAATTTTACATAAAAATCGAGTTTATAAAAATAGGTAAAATTGATATAAAGAAGGACCTCTCTTCTTTACCCCTTTCACTTTTTGTATGAGTTTGGTAGAACTTCAGGAGAATACAAAGTCATTCATACTTCAGGCTCCAAATTCCAATTGCATAGATTTTTTTAAATCATAAAAACAAAAAGATTGTAATCCCAGCACTTTGGGAGGCCGAGGCGGGCAGATCACAAGGTCAGGAGATCGAGACCATCCTGGCTAACACGGTGAAACCCCGTCTCTACTAAAAAATACAAAAAACTAGCCGGGCGAGGTGGCGGGCGCCTGTAGTCCCAGCTACTCGGGAGGCTGAGGCAGGAGAATGGCGTGAACCCGGGAGGCGGAGCTTGCAGTGAGCTGAGATCTGGCCACTGCACTCCAGCTTGGGCGACAGAGCGAGACTCCGTCTCAAAAAAAAAAAAAAAAAGATACGAAAAGTTAACATTTTTGCTTTTCTTACATTATTTTGACTTGCAATGGTAAGAAGAGAAAAAGAGCAAAATCTCATTTTGATACTAATAGATGAAGTAGATACAATTAATTAAGTACAGTTTTTTTTTAGTTATTTAAAATACCCATGGGAAACACGTTGAGAAAGATAAAATCTAAAAAACATTGACTCCATGAAATTAAAGATGAAAAATGAGATAATAACACCAAAGATTACAATAAAAAGAGAGCTAAATAAATTACAAAAGGAAAAACAAAACAGTAATAATGTAATGGCAAAATTTAGAAAGTTAATATGAGAATCAGAAAACAGAATAATTAATACATCATACGACTGAAATAGTGTTATGTAGATCAAATATGAAAAAGCCTCCCAAAATAGAAATAGAGATGAAAATCACTCAAGAGAAATGCTACACAGAAAAATTCACTGTATTCATGACTAATGCAGTTAAAGCAGAGATCATAACGAGATGAAGGGTAGCACATATAATATATTAAATAAAGAAAAAATCTGATGATGAAGAAAACCTAAATATTTAAAGGAAGTATCTTGTATAAATATAAAAAGCATATTATATTATACCAATATTATTCATAATAGACAAAATGTAAAAACAACCTATGTCCATCAACTGAATGGTAAACAAAATGTGATATGTTCACACATAAAATGTTATTTTGTCATAAAAAGAAATAATGTAATGATATCTGCTATAACATGAATAAACTTCAAAAATGCTGTGCTAATGAAAGAAATCAGTCACAAAAGACCACATATTCCATAATTTCATTTGTTATGTCCAAGATAGACAAATCCATACAGAAGATAAATGGTAGCCACTAGTTGGTGAAAAAAGAATGATAAGTGACTGCCGATACGTACAGGTTTCTTTTTGGAGTGATAAAAATGTTCCAAAATCAGTGCAGATGGTTGCACAACTGTGTATATATTAAAAGCTACTGAATTATACACTTTAAAATGGCGACATTCATGGTTTTTTGAAAATATCTCTATGAAGTTATTGTTAAAAAAAAAAAAAACTACAGATATCCAGACATGTCCATAGAGGTATGTGCAGGCACACACACACGCACACACGCACACAGACACACTCACACACTCACACAGACAAATGAGTTATTTACAGAGTAGGATTAGGCAACATGCCAAGTGCACTTTTTTTTTTAAGACGAAATCTCGCTCTGTCACCCAGGCTGGAGTGCAATGGCACAATTTTGGCTCACTGCAACCAATACTGTTTGTGTATTTTTTAGTAGAGATGGGGTTTTGCCATGTTGGCCAGGCTGGTCTCAAACTCAAACTCCTGACCTCAGGTGATCTACCTGTCTCAGTCTCCCAAAGTGCTAGGATTCTCCCAAAGTGTAAGTCACTGTGCCCAGCAGCCAAGTGCTCTTAAGCAGAAATAAATGTCAAAAGAAAAACAATGAAGTAATATTTTTGGAAAATATATACTCAGCAATGCTGTCCCATTCATGAACAACAAAATAATAATTTCAAGGCCGGGTGCAGTGGCTCAAGCCTGTAATCCCAGCTCTTTGGGAGGCCAAGGTGGGCAGATCACCTGAGGTCAGGAGTTCGAGACCAGCCTGGCCAACATGGTGAAACCCCATCTCTACTAAAAATACAAAAATAGACTGGCATGGTGGTGCACGCCTGTAAGCCCAGCTTCTCGGGAGGCTAAGGCAGGAGAACTGCATGAACCCGGGAGGCGGAGGTTGCAGTGAGCCAAGATGGCACCACTGCACTGCATCCTGGGTGACAGAGCAAGACTCTTCTCAAAAATATAAAATAAGATAAAATAAAATAATAAAATAAAATAAAATAAAAATTTCGAGTAAACAGATGTCCTAAAAGGACATAATCTACACATCAACTTTGAAAAAAAAACTCACACACACATTACAACTAAGAGACAAATACAAATACGAAAATGGCAAAGACAAATGGTGAATAGATGACAGAGGTAAATTACAAAAATATAATTACACAGAAATATGAATATTTTTAAAAAGAAAACAAAGTTGTCTCTTTCTGCCTAGAATCAGTGTTTACCAAGAAATTAATATAAAACAACTAAGAAGCCATTAAATAATAAACAATTCAGTAATGTAGCCAGATAAGACTTAAATGTTAATATATAAATACCTACAGCTTTTATTTGGAAACTATCTTATTACATCAGTGATTATGCCTATCCCTGAGACCAAAAAACAAAACGAAAACAACTCTACACTGCCTTAATTACTGTAACTCTCTAGTTAGCCCTAACAGCTGGTAGAGCAACATGTCTAAGAAGGCACTTTAATATTAATCTTGTCTCCAACAACTTGACAAACATTCCTGTTATTTCTGATAATCTGCCTGTAGACACTTCGATTTCTTATGGAAACAATTATATCATCTGTAAAATAAATGCAAATTGAAATCCTCTTTTTAATCTTTATGGCTATAATTCATATTTCTATTAACTGTGTTCTTCAGATCTTTGATATTCTTTCTGAATTTTGTCTGCTTGATCTATTAATACTCTAAAGAGGTATGTTTAATTTTTTGTTGTAGCTTAATCAATTTTTGCTCCACATATTAAGTCTACTTTATTAGTTGCATACACTCAAATATGAAGGAATAATAAATACTCTGAGGCATACAGACTTCAGAAACTTTGACATGCAGACTTCCGTTAAAACAATTTTTGATTAAAAACTTGAGAAGAGATAAATATAGAATGTGTAGCAAAAAGTATATCAAGAGATACGAACATGGGGCTGATAAAATACCTTGGTGAATTTGTTATCTTTGTAAAAATTGCAATGACCAAAGAAAAATGCATATCCATAACAACCAAGAATAGAAAGTCTAGAGAATATCAAAACACTGTGATATTAGAATTCCAAAAAATATAGTATACAAGAATTCCAAAAAAAAAGTTACGCTAAAAGTTATGCTAAAAAAAAAAAGAATGCTAAAACGCTTATCTTATAGGAGGGGGATATCAGTATGTTTCCACCTCCAAAAAAACTATAAAAGGCTTAAAAACAAATATATAAAAAGTAGAAATATAAAATAAAAAATTAAAATAGTAGAAATTGATTCAGAGATATGAATAATAACACCAAAAATAAATGGATTCAACTCATCATTAATCACAAAAATTTACAGATTAGGAAAAAGCAAAATCAAAGTCTTCTATTTTTAAGAGATATGCCTATAATAATAGAGCCCACAAAGACTGAAAGGATGAAGGAAGACACATCAGGCAAATGCTAATCAAAAGAAACAGGTGTAATTATAATCAGTTATAGACTTTGAGACCAAAAATGCGTCATTAATGACATCACTATAAATCATCAATATAATAATTTGGTGATGTCAAATCACCCAAAAAATGCAAACACTGAAACACATATAATCATCAATAGCTTTTCTTTTACATCAGTAGAGGTTTTACATTCAACAGAAAATGTAATGGTTGAAAAATACTATTCTGAATAACAAACTAATAAAAATTTCCAAGCCAAATGAAATCCCAGAAATAAACTAAATAAATCTTTAATTTACAAAACTACAAAATCTATTTTAGGTCATAAAAGAAGATGTAACGACACATGATAAATAGATTGCTAAGGAACATTCTAAATTTTAACACTTAAAAATATACATATGTTCTCCTCAGATTAATCTTTTAAATTAACAAAACTCCAATCAGAATTATGAACACATAGAAGAGAGAAGTGAGGAATCAAAGAGCTTGTTCCGATGGAGTTTGCGTTCTATTAATAGATGAGAAAACCAATAATAATCACACAAATAAGACATTTTAAGAGAGTGGTATATGCTATGAAGATAGCAAGGTAATGTTTTGGAATAGGTGTTACAAATTACTGCCCGTAGACCAAATCTGGTCCACAGCCTGTTTTTGTAGATAGTTTATGATAACACAGCTACCACCAATCATTTACACATTGTCTATGGTTGCCTGTCTGCTACATTGGCAGAGTTTAGTAGGAACAACAGAGACCATCTGGCCTGCCATGCCTAAAATATCTATTATTTGGCCCTTTATAGCAAAAGCTTACCAATCCGTATTATAGGTTCAGAGAAGGTTGCTTTACAAAAGGCACACAAAAGGAAATAACATCTGAAATTATAAATGAAAAATGAGAAGCAAGTCATGTAAACAATCAGTGAAAAAGTTCCTGGCCACACACACACACACACACACACACACACACACATACACAGAGAGAGAGAGAGAGAGAAAGAGAAAGAAAGAGAGAGAGACAGAGAAAGAGAGTGAGCGCAAAGACAAATGAAAATGAGGTTGCGCTCTTTGAGGAAAAAAAAATAATTCCACTGTGCTTAGAACGATTTTTGGAGAGTTGTAAGAGACAAAGTCAGAAAGTAGGTAAGGGCCACATCAGGAAAACCATGAGAAGATCTCAAGCTAGGGAGTGAGATGGTCTGATTTTTAATTTTTAAATGTCACCCTGGTGGCAGATTGGAAAAAGTCTGAAGAAAATCAAAATTGAAAATGGGAAAACTACTCAAGGAGGCTTCTAAAAAGGACCAGACTCAAAATGACAGTGCCTTGGATGGGGTCGGAGAAGTAGAACAGAAAAAGATATATATCTTTGAGATATATTGTATAAGGAAATCCAACTGAACTACTAAACACCCTCACAAAGTAAGGGGAGGAAGGAGAGTATCAGACAAAGGGACTCAAAGAAGGTTTTGGAATCAGGAATCAAAGGCTTTCAGATATTTGACAAGAGTAAGTATATAGGCATTATGTACATTTACTGAAATGAGGAAGTCTGAGTAAAGATTAAATTTTGGAAAATGAGGAAAAACCAAGAGTTCTGTTTTGAAAATATTAAATATGACTTTCTAATAAAATATCTAAATGATAGTATCAAACAAAGTGAGAGAAATCAGTTTGCAGCTCAGAAAAGTGATCAAAACTACAAGTTTTGGAACATCAAAATTTAGATGCTACTTAAAACTATGGAAACTGATAAAGTCAAGAGGGAAAAAAAAGTAAAAAAGACTAAAACGGTGCAGTCAGTGACAGAGTAGGAAAAATTGGAAAGTATGATAGGAAAGTCAAGAAATAGACTGTTTCAACTGTTCGATTCTGTGGTATGCTTCCTTAGAAAAGCAACGTCTATGGAGTTGTGGGGATTGAAGAGGAAGTGGGTGGTAAAGATTTGGTGACAAGTTTAGGTAACTATTTTGGGAAGGGCTGATCTGAAAGAAAATACAGAAATGGTGCAATAGTTGGAGAAGTACAAGGGGAGTAGAAAAATTTTATTTTTAACATAAGATATATTAAAACATGTATATGTGTGCTAAGGAAATTGGTCCAGTAGAGTCTAAGCAACTGTTGATAAGGGAGAAATGGAAGAGCAAAGGCCCTTATAGAATTAAAGGAATAAACTTTAGAGCAAAACAAATTGAAAACTAGGCTTTTGTTAGGAACAGACGCATTCTTTCCTTGATAATAAACTTAAGGCAGAGAAAATAAGTATAAGTGCAAAAAAGTTTGTTGATTATCGTGGTGAAAAAAATGGGGATATTCCCATCTATTTGCTTATACTTTTTCAATGAAGGAGGTAAAATTATTAGCTCATGCAGATAAAGGTTCGAGAATAGAGATGAAGTTTTAAAACACTTCTTTGGAGAATATGAAAAGGGAAATGCAGGAAAACTACCAGGTAGTTTTGCATTTTCCTTTGATAAAGTTCAAGACCAACCAGTCAACACAGCTATATGATTTCCCCCCCCCCCCCCCCAGCAATGTGAGGGTGAAGAAAGTTCAGACACAGAGTAGTGAAGAGTTGGGTTAACAAGAGTTTGAGTTTTGCTGCACAAATAGAAGAAACAGGAGTGGGAAGAAAATATGCAGTATTAGTTAAGGACTGATAACTATAATGGACCATAAAACCTCACATGGTTAAGGGTATAAAAGAAGACAGCAGGACACTAGGAAAGGGTGAAAATGAGAAAACAAGTAGGGTTAATGAATTACAAATTTCAATGAGTTTGAATAATTATGGCATTGGTACTTAGTGAGCAAGATGGACTAAAGGTGGTAAGATATCTGAATTTGATATTTCATAGGTAATGTTATTAATGACAAGGTATAGGGTAATACCATTGTTATACCCTAGTGCATGGGTCAGGAAATCCATAAAATTTTTTTTTCTTTTTTATTTTTTTATTATACTTTAAGTTCTAGGGTACATGTGCATAACGTGCAGGTTTGTTACATATGTATACTTGTGCCATGTTGGTGTGCTGCACCCATCAACTCGTTAGCACCCATCAACTCATCATTTACATCAGGTATAACTCCCAATGCAATCCCTCCCCTCTCCCCCCTCCCCGTGATAGGCCCTGGTGTGTGATGTTCCCTTTCCCGAGTCCAGGTGATCTCATTGTTCAGTTCCCACCTATGAGTGAGAACATGCGGTGTTTGGTTTTCTGTTCTTGTGATAGCTTGCTGAGAATGATGAAAGCCATAAAATTTTTAAAGGAAAGAAAGAATAAAACTCCAGAACCAATGAGCATATATAATTCCCAATTTGGTTTCTAAACATTATTCTCCAATATAAGAAACCATGGCATCTTGGGGAAATGGGAACTAGTTGATTCCAGGGCTGGAAGATGGAAAGTACAAGGTAAGCCTGAAATATCTTGTAATGCTAGAAAATAAGGATGCACTCAACAAATGATGGAGTCATGTTAAAAAACACAGAAGCCAAATTGAGGGGGAATCTTAATGACCAGATCTAGAACAATTTGAGCTATAAAATAAATAACGACAGTAATTTCATATAAATCACAAAATTAAATAGATATCCATAAGTCCATACTGATATAAATAAATAATTAAACAAATTAATGAGCAGGGAGAAGGAACAGCTCTCCCTAACAGTTAACAGATGTAAAAGAAATGATGAAATAGAAAATCATCATTTGGTAAACACATTAGTAATAATTCTTTCATATAAGAATAATCAATGTATGGTAAAAGTTGCCTTTTCCAGCTTCCAAAGCCTGTTCTCATTTGTTGGCTTATGGTTCCTTCCCTCACATCTCTCCACTTGCTTCCATCATCACATCTTCTACTACTGTAGTCAAATTTCCTCCACTTCCCTTTCATAAGAATACTTGTTATTACACTGAGCACACCAGGATAATCCAGAATAGTCTCTCTCAAAATCCTTAGTTTAAGCATATATGCTAACTTCCTCTTATCATTTAAGGTAAGTATGTATCACAGGTTCTTGGGAGGATGTAGACATCTTTGGGGGTGCATTACTCACCCTAACACAGAGTATCAGTAGATAAATGACTGGAAAACGAATACAATTTAGTAACCATTTTCTCTAGGTAGAGAAATTAGTAATTTTTATTTTTATTTATCTCTTTTATAGAATGAACATGCAGTATTTCTACTATTGGGTCAAAAAAAATGTAAACCAGTGTTCGGAGAGTTTCTTTGTTTTAATCCTTGATCTTCAACATGTTTTTCGCATGATGTATACCTACATATTAAACAGATTGACATACAGATGACCCTATACAACACAGGTTTGAACTATGAAAGTCCACTCATATGTGAATTTTCTTCCACCTGTGCCACCTCTGAGACAGGAAGACCAACCCCTCCTCTTCCTCATCCTCAGTCTACTCAACATGATGACATTAAGAATGAAGACCTTTATGACGATCCATTTCCACTTCTACTTATAGTAAACATAGTTTCTTTTCCTTATGACTTTCTTAATATATTTTCTTTTCTATAGCTTACTTTACTGTAAGAATACAGTATATAATGCATATAACATACAAAACATATGTGAATCAACTGTTTATGTTATTGGTAAGGTTTCTGGCCAATAGTATCCTATTAGCAGTTAAGTTCAGGGAGAGTAAAAAGATATATGCAGATTTTCGACTACATGCAGGGTTGGTGCCTCTATACCCCATGGGGTTCAAGGGTCAACTGTATTTATGTTTCTCTCCAAAAATGGTATGTTTCATTCCTAATACACAAACTTCTCAGATATAGGCTAACAAAAACATACAAGATAATCGGTCTCTCATCCTAGTTTTACATGACCAGAATATGCCCAGGGTTAAGTTTCAACATGCAGAAGTTGATTTTTTTAAGGTTGTTCAGTCAATACTGGTCTAGCACCCATAGTGCAAAAAAGTGTCTGCGATTTACTACAAGAACAAATTATGTATTAAATTAAGCTGATGAGTAAAACACATTGCATGAAAAAGGAGTTTAAGCAAAAATATATATATATATAAAGAGAAAAGGCTTTTAACCTATACAAGATGTTTAAAGAAGTCAGATATTAAAAACTTATGATTAGGTGGAAAGTGATGACTAAAAATGTATATGCATAAAAAGACATTTTGAAAGAGAACTTAAACTAAGAAGAAAGTTTCTGAGTACATTTTATGCTTGGAATGATGAACAGCAAGTAGTGAATATTTAAGATTTGCTTTACTCTTGCAACAAAATCTGCAGGAAATAATGTATTTTTTAAGAAGATAGTAACCAGTGATAAAAAATCATCAAGGTGTATATTGGAAATATCTTTGTATCTGAGATGCAAGATGGCAGGCATGTTAGGATAACAAATAAAAATAAGCCTGATTTGCATATGCTATATCAATGGCACTGCTCATGTAAATTTCAACTAATTGGAAACAAGAATCTTAGATATAAATTTTGAATTGTTTCTGAAATTTTATATTTGAATTTTTTGAGAAACAAACTGCAGCTAAATAATTTGCTTTTTCACTGAGTTACTTACTGTTTCCGTTTTAATTTAGCATCATCTATACCATTTAAGGAGATCTTGGTTGTAATCTTCCATGTAACAACTAAGTTATTTTATGCAAGTTAATTAAGTTCAATGAGACCCAGTGGTACAACACGGATAAAACCGCCTATGTCATAGGATTACTCTGTGAATTAAACATAATTATGTGAGTGTGTATTTGGCTTAGAGAAGACTGTCTGATAAAATAAAGGCATTCGATAAAGTTATTTTACTTCCTTATTCACTGTAGTTATTTCTGAATGAATTCTGAAGGATTTCAAAAGTTAGATTCTCGTATGTATATTTATATTCATGTTTGTTAATAAACATATGTTTATGATCTTAGAGTCAGCCATCCTGAGGAGTCTTTAAAGGATACATACAGACTTTGACAACAATATCAAGAGTCCAAAAGCATTTAAACAATGGTACGATTATAAATATAAGTATCTGAAAAATTAGACTATTGTTTAGTAAATGATAAAAACCCATGTGAATAAAAGCACAAGTATTTTAATAGTCTCAATGTGCTGTAGTGATATTTTACAGATAGCTTTAGGAACATGCCTCAAAAAATAAACCAAAAATGGTCTCTTTTATGCTTTATTGCCCCCACCAAGCTGCTTTACATACTGAAAGCTGACTGATTATTTTAAAAGCAAAATGTAACATTTTTCTCTCCTCTAAATGTCCTTCAATGGCATCCTATTTTTCTTATGATAAAGACCATATCTCACATGTTCTATAAAGCACAGCATTGTTTGGATCTTGCAGATCTTGTAAACTTCCTATTTTTGCTTTGTATATTCTAGGTGTTTCAATGTTGGTTTTCTTTTAGTAACTCAAACATTCCATGTTCTTTCTAGCCACAAATCTTTGTACATGCTGTCCCTTTGGGTTTCACTTCTTCCTATCTATCCTCACACTACCACATCTTATCAAGTCATTTCTTCAAATCAAAACTCAATCATTCCCTTACCTCAACTACTCCCTATCCCACAAATTAGGTCAGGCCCTCTTGTAATATATTCCCTAAGCTCTATAAAGTTTGGGAATACATTCCCAAAACTCTACAATTCTCATTCAGAGTTCTTACGAAAATCACACCTAAGAAAATCATATAACTGGTTTAATATTTATTTTCTCTAGTAGTGTATAAGCTTCAATAGAGGAAAAACAATTTTGTTCACTTCGTTATCCAGAGTCTAACATTGTAGCTACTCAATAAATATATGTAGAATAAATAAACACAAGTCAGTAAATGCAAGTAAATGACAGTCTCTCCAAGCTCTAACAGTCGAATCCTCCAGAAAGTAATTTAATGTGAAAAAATATGTCACCCTTGGGAATACTGAAATTATTAGAAATTATTAATATAAAATTGTTTTGTATGTAAATATTTAATAAATACTAATTTTTCCTTGTTTGCTCAACTGTACTATCCATGTTTAAAATTATTAAGAATTTCTATTGAACCTGAAACATTTAGAACAATTTCAAAAATAAAGTCTATTGCACAAGTTTTACAGGTTCAACATTTGCTAGATATCATATCGTAGAAAAAAACACAGTCGTAATTCAAACTCTGAGAACTACTAATTGTCTGACCTAAGATACACATTTAAATTCATTCAGTCTTACAAATAAATTTTTTACAGAAATAAATAAAAAAGAATAGATGATTATCACCAATGCCATACATTAATTCTTCTAATTTATGGGATTTTTAATAATATGCCATGACCGGTCAGAAGTCACCTTTTTTTTTTTGAGTCACCAAGCTCAAAATCACTAAACTTTCAATTATCCTGCAATGATAAATGGTCATCTATTTAGTTTCATTTGAAAGAAATGTTCAACAGGTTAAGAAAACAAACCTTGAAATTCATTATTTTTCAAATAAAAGACTGATGCTCAAAGTGTTTCAATGATATAATAGTATCACCTTATGTCCATAATAAACTTAAAGCAACTTTTACTTGATAATCTACAATATGATCTCCAGACAGTTTTGCTCAAGTACCCCAACAATAAAAATGCTTGTACATACAGCTACAATAAATGTATATTCACTTATTTATTAATAATTTATATGAGTCTACTAGCATTAAACATAACTGAAGGTCTGTTATGAGTCATACAGATTTCTAAGTATGGAGATCCAATAAAACAAGGTCCTGTGTTCAAAGAATTTCTTTCTAGTAAAATTTCATTTTACTTAAAAACCTAAATTCAAATTAAAAACAGAAAACAACTGAGATAATTGTATACTATGTAAGTGTCAGGATGGAAATAAAAGGTTTGTGATATCTGGAGAAGTCATTTTTGTTAGGGTTGGAATATTAGCTGGGGATAGAGTACTTGAGAGAGAAAAGTAGTAAATGTTATAATCTATCATAAAGTTTGAGATATCTAAGAAAAAGCAAATTAAGTAATTAAGACATACAAATAAAATGACTTGCCATATGTCTTAGTCTGTTTTGTCCTGCTATAACAGAATACCACAAAATATCACATACTGGACAATTTATAATAAATAAAAATTTATGGGGTCACAGTTTTGAAGGCTGAGAAGTAAAAGACCAAACAGCTGGCATCTGGTGAGGGCCTTCTTGCTGTGTCATCCCATGGCAGAAGGCCAAAGGGCAAGAGAGAATAAGAGGGGACTGAACTTGCCTTTCAATAACAGCACAAATCCCACCTATGAGGGTGGAGTTTTCAAGGCCTAGTCACCTCTTAAAGGTCCCGATCCCAGCACTTTGGGGAGCCAAGAAGGGCAGATCACGAGGTCGGGAAATCAAGTCCATCCTGGCTAACATGGTGAAACCCTGTCTCTACTAAAAATACAAAAACAAAATAAGCCAGGCATGGTGGCAGGCACCTGTAGTCCCAGTTACTCAGGAGACTGAGGTAGGAGAATGGCATGAACCCGTAGGCGAAGCTTGCAGATAGGGCCACTGCACTCCAGCTTGGGCAACAGAGCAAGACTCCATCTCAAAAAAAAAAAAAAAAAGTCCCATCTCTTAATACTGTTAAAATGTCAATTAAATTTCAGCTTGAGTTTTGGAGGCAACAAACATTCAAACCATAGTACCATATAAATTCCCAAATTATCAGGAACTTAATCTTATACTCCATCTTGTTCATAGATTCAGTGGCATATTCTAATAAAAGTATGGGAGCCAGTGGATGCAGTTAGAGTTACAGTTTGTTTGGATATCTATTAAAGTAGGAATTTCTTGCTATTCTTCCTGTTTGTAATCTAACTGAATATTCTAAAAGTGTATTTTTAAATTTGAACCTTAAGGTAATTTATTGGAATGCATGCCTTTCAGAAAAACTCAGTTCAATGAAATTCTATAATGGAATTACATAAAAGTTTTGTATCAATTTTGGAAAGTTACGATATCTTTGGATGAAGATTTCTTATTTGAAAAAATGGTATGATTTTTTAATTGTTTAGATCCTCTTATTTCCTTCAGCATAATGTTTTTATTCCATTCATATAAAAACTTTTTGCTTACCCATACCACTAATTTCCACTTCTTTAATAGTTAAGAGGGTTGAAACCTGCCTTTACTATTTCCTGTGTGATCTTATACAAATTAGCTCAGCTTTCTCTATCTCTGTTTTCTTATCTATAAAATGGGAATAATAAGCACACCCTTCCCATTTGAGTATTACATAAGCTAATACATATAAAAAGCTGAGAACAGTCTAGTACAGTAAGTTCTCAGTAAGTGTTAACTAGTATGATCGTTATTTTAAATTCTGGTGGTTGTTCTTTACCAGTTTGGGAAACATTATGTTTTTACTAAATATTAATATTTACTAAATGCTAATAATGAGCTATATATCTATAAGAAAAAAAATTCACAATAAGAATACTATGCATGTTATGACCTCTATGACATAAAATCATTCTCAGGACATGATGCAGAGATTTATTTAGAAGGCAGGCAGTCCTTTCAGTAGACCATTCAACATTTTATACACAAATAAAGAACTATTTACCTCTGGCTCAAGGCAGACACAGCTCCACACTAGGGTACATGGCTTAGTGAGAAAAGTAAGTACAGCATATCAGCTCTCAGTCTTGCTCTCAGCTGAGTACCCTTAAAAAGGATACACACTACACAACTCAACTTGGTGGGCCCTGGTGGGAGATTTATGGACATTTTTATTTCCTTCCTTAAACTTTTTCTGGTATTATTTTTACAATGAGTCTATGATTTTTTTTCCTTTTAGCTATTTTAAATTTTCTTAGAATCATGTTTATTATCCTTCATTTGGATATGCTAAAAGAGTAAATAATTCTGAAATAAAAATCTAAAAGTACGGGGATATAGGCTTCAGAAAATTTAATAAAAACACTGATGAATCAAAGAACAAGGTCAAAATGCCAAAAATGTGACTCATTTATGTCTTGTCAGATACTGTTCAACCCATCATGTCTGCAATCTGTTAAATATAAGAATTCTGGGCCGGGCGCGGTGGCTCAAGCCTGTAATCCCAGCACTTTGGGAGGCCGAGACGGGCGGATCACAAGGTCAGGAGATCGAGACCATCCTGGCTAACACCGTGAAACCCCGTCTCTACTAAAAAATACAAAAAACTAGCCGGGCGAGGTGGCGGCCGCCTGTAGTCCCAGCTACTCGGGAGGCTGAGGCAGGAGAATGGCGTAAACCCAGGAGGCGGAGCTTGCAGTGAGCTGAGATCCCGCCACTGCACTCCAGCCTGGGCAACAGAGCGAGACTCTGTCTCAAAAAAAAAAAAAATATATATATATATATATATATATAAGAATTCTGTTAAATATAAGAATATAAGATTCTTGGTGTTTATTAAGGTCACTCTGCCCCATTTGCAAAAGAAACAGCCAGATCCTACTTAAATAGCAATTTATATCCAGTGGTTAAAAAGTAATATAAAACATTCACTAACAATATGTTCAGTTTAAAACCGGAAAAATATTTTATTCAGTTGTAGAAAACCAGGATAATTCCATTAAATATAAGGGCCAATTCAAGTTTTAATTGGTTTCATTGTTTTCTATGACATACTATTTTAAGTAATTAAACTGACATACTACTTTAAGTCATCTTTTTCAACTTAAATTTCCTACTCTCAAAATAGGTAGTTTTATTATTGCTACAAAATTCCACCATGAACTCTAAATGAAAGAAACTCTAAAGAAAGAAATTCAATATAAAACAGTAATTTTTTAAAGAGTAAAAGATGAAATAAAATATGTTGAATTACTTGGAAATATATTAAAACACAATAATTAGTGGTGTGAGCATTGCAAATTACACGTATTTAAAGAATTAGCAAATTCCACATTTTGAAATATATCATCTATATAGCATTTCCATATTTTAAGCTTTTCTTTCTTTCATTTTAAGGTTTTCTGTGTTAAAATTGTTATTACAATTAAAAGAAAGCATTTAAGAAAAAAAACAGTAGTACTTTGTGATACTTTGTGACTACTACTTTTTGTATTTACTAAGAATATATTGAGTAATTCAATGTTTACAAGGGCCAAATTAGTTAACACTGAATGTTTTTCCTCCTTTGTGAGGCATGCTTTGGTTTTTGGTTTTAAACTGAACTTTGAAAAACTACTAAGTAAATAGAGTACAACTGGTGACATATTGCTTTCAATTAAGTTAATACCACATTGCACTCAATTGCTTTAAGTTACAATGTGAACTTGCATCTTAAATTTCAATCTAATCTTGAAAATTAGAATAGTTTCTATTAACATTATTACAGGAATCATTGTCCTTTTCTTTTTAAAGCATCATTTCCTTTCAAATATTAAGCTTTAAAGGTCTCACAACAATCCCAAGAGTGCCACCTAGTGTTTTATGGTTATGCTTTTGATATTTCTAAAAGAACGCAGGGGTCCTATATAATCTAGAGAAGAGTTGTCCAATAAGGTCACCACTAGCCATATGTGGCTATTGACTACTTGAAAAGTGACTGATTTGAATTAAAATGTGATGTAAGTATGGAATGTAAACTTTGTTTCACACAGTAGTACAACAAAAGTAAGATATCTCATTAATGATTTAATGACTTTTAAAACTGATTACACATTAAAATGAAAAAATTTTAGATATGTTAAGCTAAAAAAACTTTTATTAACATTAATTTTACTCATTTTCTATAACTTTTTAAAGGAAGCTACTAGAAAATTTTAAATTACATATGTGGCTCACATCGTATTTGTACTGGACAACATTGATATAGAAGAAAAATTATGTTAGTCTTCAATATAAAAGAGTTAGACATTAGTATATTTGTAATAAACAGAGATTATATAATGTGTTCATAATGGTAACTAGTTACTCCTTTGGCAGATAAAGGAAACTAAAGGCTCAAAAAGATAGAAGAGGAATTTCTGATTTTAAAAAATCAAACAAAAAAATAATATATCCCTATAAAATAAACCCAGGATATTTTAAATAAGAAAAACAAAAATGATGTGGAAAAGCTACAGAATGAAGACAATTTAAATGACATAGTAATTGCACAGTCTGAGCATCAGTAGGAATAATAATTGCACATGGATTAAAACATGTATGAATCTATAAGTTCATTAGTGACAAAAACTAATTGTCATTTTTGAAAGATATTGAATGAACTTTTTATTTTAAATAAATACATACGGCCGGGTGTGGTAGCTCAAGCCTGTAATCCCAGCACTTTGGGAGGCCGAGACGGGCGGATCACGAGGTCAGGAGATCGAGACCATCCTGGCTAACACAGTGAAACCCCGTCTCTACTAGAAAATACAAAAAGCTAGCCGGGCGAGGTGGCGGGCGCCTGTAGTCCCAGCTACTCGGGAGGCTGAGGCAGGAGAATGGCGTAAACCGGGAGGCGGAGCTTGCAGTGAGCTGAGATCCGGCCACTGCACTCCAGCCCAGGCGACAGAGCGAGACTCCGTCTCAAAAAAATAAAAATAAAAAAAAATATATACATGCATAAAAGTAAGTAAAGGGAATAAATAAAAAATACAGGGAAAAACTATAACTTTTATCGTGCCTTTCCTATGCGAACTGTAGCAATAAGTAACCAACAGCTGATGAAAGAAAATTTGTTTTTACCTAAGTATTCAAAACAAAACATGAAGAAGAAATTGGAATATTATAACTTTTCTTTCTTCTTCTTCTTTTTTTTTTTTTTTTTTGAGTTTCGCTCTTGTTGCCCAGGCTGGAGTGCAATGGCACGATCTTGGCTCTCCACAACCTCCACCTCCCAGGTTCAAGCAATTCTCCTTCCTCAGCCTCCCATGTAGCTGGGATTACAGGCATGCACTACCACACCTAGCTAATTTTGTATTTTTAGTAGAGATGGGGTTTCTCCATGTTGGTCAGGCTGGTCTTGAACTCCCCACCTCAGGTGATTCACCCGCCTCAGCCTCCCAAAGTGTTGGGATTAGAGGTGTGAGCCACTGTGCCCAGTGGAATATTATATCTTTTCAATCTTGATCAATTAAAATCTAAACATTGAGCATCAGTGTGTGCCAAGAACATAAGAGACACCAACAGACATGATATGGCTCTTCTAGACAAAGAAAACCAAACCATCTACAATTATTATTTTCTCCAAAATCAAATACAAATTTGATTAAGCCTCTAAATCAGGGTTTCTTAACCTCAATAGTGTTGATATTTTTGGCCACATAATTCTTTGTTCTGGGGAGGTTGTCCTTTTCATTGCAGGATATTTACCAGCATCCCTAGCCTCCACCCCTGAGATGCCCATGGCACCCACGTCCCACTCCCCAGTTGTGACAAACAAAAATGCCTCCAAACACTGTCAAATGTGTCATAAAGGGCAAAAATGTCTTAACAAAATTTGGGATTTTATTTGCCACATTCTCAATAAAATTTTTTAAAAATTAAGAATAGCTAAAAAATGTTTTGTGGATTGGAGGAGGGTGAGGATCTGAAAACTACCGATCAAGTACTATGCTTATTACCTGGAAGATGAAATAATCTGCTCACCAAACCCCCACAACATGCAATTTACCTATATAACAGGCTGCACATGCAGCCCTGAACCTAAAATTAAAGTTAAAAAATAAAAATGACTTTAAATTAAGAACATAATTATGTTTTTAAAGATAAAACTGGAATTCATAAATTCTGTAAAAAATAATGATAATTTTAAAATCTTATAGCAAATGTGGGCAAAACAACAGCAAACAGTATATAAGAGAAGGAAATTATTAAACACAAAATCTGAAATTGATGAACTAAAAAACATGATCCACAGAAAAGATAAATAAAATCAAAAGCTGATGTTATGAAATAGCAAAACATAAACAAAAATAACCACCAATTAAAAAGCACTAGACCCAAAAATTTTTGTTGAAATACTTAATTTTTATTTAAAGATTTAACTATTCCCGTTTTAAAAGAAGATATAGCATTGTTCCAAATTCATTTTTAAAAGCTATTACCACAATTGCAAATAGAATGGAAATTTTCTTTTTTTTTTTTTAGACGGAGTCTCGCTGTGTCACCCAGGCTGGAGTGCAGTGGTGCAATCTCGGCTCACTGCAAGCTCTGCCTCCCAGGTTCACGACATTCTCCCACCTCAGTCTCCTGAGTAGCTGGGACTACAGGTGCCTGCCACCACACCCGGCTAATTTTGTTTTTGTTTTTTATTTTTAGTAGAGATGGGGTTTCACCGCATTAGCCAGGATGGTCTCCATCTCCCGACCTCATGATCCACCCTTCTCGGCCTCCCAAAGTGCTGGGATTACAGGTGTGAGCCACTGTGCCCGGCCAGAAAATAATTTTAAGAAACTGCAGTCATTGGTCATTTATTTAGAAAAAATAACATACAAAAAAGACAGACCATCTTCATTCATACTAAAAATATTCTAAATTAAAATATAAACAACTAATATTTAGCAGTATCCAAATACTAATATGCCATGACTAAGTTTGGTTTAGCCCAGAATGAAAAGATGTTTAACATGAGAAAATCTACTAACGTAACTTAGTATTTAATAAGGTAAAATAAAGTTATTCATGATACAACCTTGTCACAAAATACAACAGGAATTTGCTTAATTTGATACAAGGAATATTCCATAAATTATAATAAATATCCTACCTGATAAGGATATCTATTATCATCACTGTGATTCAGCCCAGAAATAGAGGTCTCAACATCCCAATAAGGGGGAAAATATTGAAAAACGAATAAAACTGTGCTTATTTGCATGTAATATAATTAACTGCATTTAAAAACCCAAGCAAATCTACAAACAGAATTTAGTAAGCGTTCACCAAAGTGAATGAATATAAGATCATTATACTAAAACGAATTTTATTCTTATATATCAGAGTAGAAAACAAAAGTTTGAAAAATACAATTTAAAATAGCAACAAAAAACTGAAAAAAAACATAAATTTTACACACTCAACAAATCATTTTCAAGGCATGAACACATAAAATCAAGTTCAACATTATTAGTCATTTCAGAAATACAAAACAAAACCACAAAATGCCACTACACACACTCTAGAATGTCTATGATCAAAGAGATAGACAATGTTGTATTGATGAGGACATCAAGGAATGAAATTTCTTATAAATTTAAAAATGTTACCAACATTCTGGAAAACCATTTGGCAGTTTCTAAAACACTTAAGCAAAAACTTATCATACAACCAAACTATACACTGCTAGGAATATATCCAAGGAAATAAAAACATATGTTCACATAAAGACCCTATGAATGTTCATTCACTGCAGCATTTTTCTTAATAGACAAAACCTAGAAAAAATCCCGAAGTCCATGAACTTACGAATGGACAAAAAAGATAGTATATTCATACAATATATACCGTTAACTAAATTAAAAATACTAAAATCACGATACTAACAAAGTAAAATAGAAATTTCTGATAATCATATAAATTAAGGCAGGAAATGCACTGGACATAAACACCCTTTTCTGATAAAAAAATGTACAGCAAAGTAGGAATAGAAGGCAATTTCCTTAACCTGATAAAGACAGTAAGCAAAAACCTGCAAGATACTTAATGATAAAAGACTGAATGCTTTCCCTCTTAGATCAGAAACAAGACAAGAATAAATACTTGCATGTTCACATCTTTTCAACACATTATTAAAGGTGCTAGCTATAGCAATAAGGCAGAAAAAAGAAAACCATCAAGATAGGAAAAGAAGAAATCCAACTGCCATTATTTGCAGAAAACATTGTATGTGTAGAAATTCTGAGAGAATCAACAAAAAATGCACTAGAAGTAAAATGTGACTTTTGCAAAGCTACAGGATGTAAAACCAATATAAAATCAATTATAAATGCCAGAAACAACTAAAAATGAAATATTTTAAGCTATCATTATCAATAGTGTCACAAATTTAAAATACAGAAGGATAAATCTGACAAAAATGTGAAATGTGTAGTTATAAAATATTAATAATAAAAATTAAAGAATTGAGAAAAAATAAAAAATATGATAATTCCAGACTCACTATAGTTAACATGCCAATTCTCCCCAAATTCATCATAAGTTAAACAAAATCACAAAACAAATTATAGCTTTTTTTGAAAATTGAAAGGCAGATTCTAAAATTCACTTGCAAATGCAAAAAAAAGGAGTAGTCAAAACAAGTTTGAAAAGGAAGAACAAAGTTGGAGAATAAATACTAACCAATTTCCAAACTTATAAAATCACATTAATTGTAATGTCCAGTGTCTGAACTGTTTTCTGTTTCATTAATCTATTTGCTTATTTTTATGCTAATGCAGCATATTTACAAACAAGTGTTTTTCAGCAAAGATGCATAGGAATTCATTGGTTAAAGTACAAAAGTGTGCTTGAACATTTAAATATTTACGTGGAGAAAAATAACTTCAATCCATCACCTACTATATATACAAATATTAATTCAAAATGGGCAAATACTTAAATAGAAAATTTTAAAATGTAATATTTCTACCAAAACCTCAGGAAAATCATAGTCACCTGTTAGGCTAAGATTTTACAAAAGAACAAACTGATAAGTTAAGCTTCATCTAAATTAAAATCTGTTCTTTAAGAAAACAGCGTTAATAGGGTAAAAAGACAAGTTACCACTAGTAAAAAATATTTGCAAGTCATATATCTGATAAAGGACTTGCATCTAGAATGAAGTATGTGGAAAATTCATTAATATAAAAACAATCTAAAAAGTGGGCAATGGATTTCAATAGACCCTTCATCTAATAAAATATACAGATGGCAAACAATCCTATGAAAAGATGCTGAACATCATTAGTAATTAGGAAAATGCAAATTAAAATGAGAGTTAGATACCATTCCACACCTATTAGAATGGCTAAAACTTGGACTAACTCTGAAAAAGGCTGTGAAATGTGGAAGAACTGAAACTCTCATACACTGCTGATGGGAATGTAAAATGGTACAACCATTTGGGAAACAGCATTTGGCTGTTTCTTTAAAAGTTAAAGATAGGCTGGGCGCAGTGGCTCACATCTGTAATACCAACACTTTGGGAGGCCGAGGCAGGCAGATCATGAGGTCAGGAGTTCGAGACCAGCCTGACCAACATGGCAAAACCCCATATCTACTAAAAATACAAAAATTAGCTGAGCGTGGTGGCAGGCTCATTTAATGCCAGCTACTCGGGAGGCTAAGGCAGGAGAATCACTTGAACCTGAGAGGTAGAGGTTGCAGTGGGCTGAGATCGTGTCATTGCACTCCAGCCTGGGCAACAAGAGCAAGACTCCATCTCAGAAACAAAACAAAAGTTAAATGTATACCTACCATATAATCAGTACCCAATGAAAGTATCTGTTGGTACAAAATCAGTGCAGCCTTTTAGTAATGCCCAAAATTCTGCAAAATATCTATTATAAAATTCAAGTTCTTCAAAAATCCGTCATAATGGAGATTACATTAAAATCACATGAGTTTACTCAAGTTCTATACTTTGTTCTATGTTCAGAATAAAATCTATTGCTATTTCACTGTTCAGAGTAGAAAAAAATGCACCAAATATAATTAAGATAATATATTTCTTAGCAATATACATGAAGTTGTATCATAAAATTTAAGAAACAGAAATTGCAAGATATTAATGACAATTTTAGTTATTTAAGATGACCTTTATTATTTGAAACTAATAGTATGTACCAATTATTTAAAATGAAGAATATACAAATACTTACAATAACATGTTCCTCTAAGTGGATTACCAACATAGCGATTTTCAGAGTCACATCTGCAGAAACACAAAAACTCATTTACTATTAAACAATGCAATTCAAAAGCCTCATGTTTTTCTTCAAGCAAAAAAGTATTTATATTCTGCATCAAAACATACTTAAAACTATACCATTATTTGAAATTTCAAAAACACATCTTTGAAAGATGTGTTTGAAATCTGAATTGATTGTAGAAAGCTTTATATATGAGAAAAAGTGAGAGATGAAATAGTGAAGAAAAAGAAAAACATACATGATAGGCATATAAGGAATGTTAAAAGGCAGATGAAATATAATTATGAGCTTTGGGATATGTATCCTGCCTTAATAAAGAGAAGAAGTGAAAGTCTGAAATAAGATAGAGACATTTTTAGGTAGAAGAAAATTCAGGGAATTCATAAATCAACATTATTTTCACACTTGTGGTATTTTTTGAAATTAACATATTTTCCTGCAGTGGCCGGATCTCAGCTCACTGCAAGCTCCGCCTCCCGGGTTTATGCCATTCTCCTGCCTCAGCCTCTCGAGTAGCTGGGACTATAGGCACCTGCCACCTTGCCCGACTAGTTTTTTGTATTTTTTAGTAGAGACGGGGTTTCACCGTGTTAGTCAGATGGTCTCGAACTCCTGACCTCGTGATCCGCCCGTCTAGGCCTCCCAAAGTGCTGGGACTACAGGCTTGAGTCACCATGCCCGGCCAATCTGTATTTTTAAAAACAGATCTCCTCCAGTAAATAATGGGAAAAAAAGGTTTCCCTAATTAATCCAAACAAAATTGACTAACATAGATTAAATTCAGGAGCTCAAACTTTGAATTCACATAAACATATTTTTTAAAAAGTGAAAGAACATATGAGCATTCATACTCATGTACTCTTATGTTTAATACATAAAAATATAGTTAACTATAGTGGGGGGAGAAAATCAAAAGTATTTTCAAAATTTTTCAAGTTCACAAAACGTTTGCCAAATAAAATTGACAATGTCTAATACAGATATAGCATGGTTTTACATAATGGTATTTCTTGGAACATCCTCCAAAATAAATTATTATAAAATTTATGCACCAGGGTAACTTAATAAAGTGACTTAATATTTAAATAATAAAAATTATATTTGCATATAGTTTAAATAATTATTTCAAAAATATTATATATAAATATGTTACATATATTTCAACTCTAGTTAAAAGTTTAAAGAGGTAAAAGTCTAAAATATCTTCAGTTTTTCAGAAGAGTTCATAAGAACAGAGGAATAGTAGAATACATATACATAATGAAGAGTCAAACAGTGAAAAATTAGAGGCTAAATAATCAGATTACATTCCCAATGTGCTAGCTAGTTTTTATATTCATGGGAAAAAATGAGTTGAAGAGTAAATTTTACTGTATATTAATTATAAAATTAAAGTCAAAACATGATAATCCTTTAAAACACTAACTTGGAAAAAAAGGACTCAATGAAACAAAGGAAGTTTGGGTGTTAGGTTTTCTGTGACATTTCCGAATACCACTTTTAAGATTTTGTCTTTGATGGTAGTTTTCTAGTTTTAGAAATAAGCAATAGAGCAACAGAAAGTGTGATTCCTATCGAACTGTGACTTTGTATAAATTGATGACCAATCTCTCCCCATTCCACCCTCCCCATACCCTCCCAAGCCTTTCAAAATCCTCCACAGCCTCTCATAACCACAATTCTACATTCAACTTCTGTGAGATCTTATAACCACATTTCTACTCTCAACTTCTATGAGATCAGTCTTTTTAGATTCTACATATAAGTGAGATCATGCAGTATTTGTTCTTCTGTGCTTGACTTATTTCACATAATATAATGTCCTCTAGGTTTGTCCATGTTGTGTCCCAAATGACAGGATTTCATTATTTTTTATGGATAAAATATATTCCAAAAATATATCACATATATTTATCCATTCATCTCTTGATAGAGACTTAGATTGATTCCATATCTTGGCTACTGTGTGTAGTGCTGCAATAAAAAGAGTACAGATATATCTCCAAAACACGAATTTCAATTCCTTTGGATAAATATCCAGTAGTGAGATTATCGGATCATATTTTCGTTCTATTTTTAATTTTTTGAGAAACTCATACTGTTGTTCACAAACAGCTGTATTAATGTGCATTTCCATCAACGGTGGATAGAAGATCCTCTTTCTCCATAACTTCACCAGTTTTGTTATTTTTTGTCTTTTTCATAATAGCCATTCTAACTAGCGTGAGGTGATAACTCATCATGATTTTGATTTGGATTTTCCTAGTGATCAGTGACGCTGAGTTTTTTCTTCTTATATCAGTGAGCCATTGGTATGTCTTCTTTTGAGAAATGTCTATTCAGATCTTTTGTCTACTCTTTACTATTTGTGGGTTTTTTTGCTATTGAGTTGTTTGGGTTCCTAATATAAGGGATATTAATCACTTGTCAGATGCATAGTTTGCAAATATTTTCTCCCATTCTATAGGTTGTCTCTTTGCTCTGCTGATTATTTCCTTTGCTGCGCAGAAGCTTTTATTTTGATGTAATCCCATTTCTCTATTTTTGCTTTTGTTGCCTGTGCTTCTGAGGTCTTTTCCAAAACAAACAAACAAAAACTTTCCCCAGAGAAATGTAATAAAGTGTTACCTCCGTGTTCTCTTCTGGTAGTCTCACAGTTACAGGACTTACATTTAAATCTTTAATCCATTTTGATTTGATTTTTTTAAGCGGTGACAAATGGGGTCTAGTTTCATTCTCCTTAATGAAACTTTTCCTCAGCATCATTTATTAAAGAAACTATTATCTCCCTAATGTGTATTCTTGGCACTTTTGCCAAAAATCAGATGGCTATACATGCATGTATTTATTTCTGGGTTCTTTATTCTGTTTCATTAGTTTATGTGTCTTTTTAAATTTTTAATTTTGTTTGTTTTTGAGACAGAGTCTTGTTCTGCTGCCCAGGCTGGAATATAGTGGTGCAGTCTCAGCTCACTGCAGCCTTTACCTCCTGAGCTCAGGTGATTCTCCCACATTAGCCTCCCTAGTAGCTGGAACTACACACCACCACGCCCAGCTAGCTTTTTGTATTTTTATTAGAGATAGGGTTTTGCAGTGTTGGCCAGGCTGGTCTCGAACTCGTGAACTCAAGAAATTTACCCACCTCAGCCTCCCAAAGTGCTGGGATTACAGTTTTGCGCCACCATACCTGGCCAATTTTTACCTTTTAATGTTTATGGGTACACAGTAAGTGTGTTTATATATGGGGTACATGAGATATTTTGATACAGGCATACATTGTATAATAATGACATCAGGGTAAGAGGGACATCCATCACCTCAAGGAGTTATCATTTCTTTTTTCACAAACTTTGCAATTACACTGTTTTAGTTACTGTAAAATGTACAATAAATTATTGTTTCATATCATTTTTCTTAACTTTTATTATAGGTTATATTAGAGGTACATGCGCAGGTTTGTTACATAGGTAAATTGCGTGTCACAGAGGTTTGGGGTACAGATTATTTCACCACCCAGGTAATAAGCATACTTGATAGGTGTTTTTTCTAACTTCACCCTCCTCCCTTCCTCCACCCCCTAGTAGGCACTTGTGTCTGTTGTTCCCTTCTTTATGTTCATAGGTACACAATGTTTAGCTCCAACTAAAAAGTGAGAACATGCAGTAGTACTTGGTTTTATGTTTCAGTGTTAGTTCACTTAAGATAATGGCCTCAAGCTCCATCCATGTTGCTGCCAAAAACATGATCTTGTTCTTTTTCATAGCTGCATAGTGTTCCATTGCTGGGTCAAATGGTAACTCTGCTCTGAGTTCTTTGAGAAATTGCTAAACTGCTTTCCACAGTGGCCAAACTAATTTACATTCCCACCAGCAATGTATAAGGTTCCCTTTTCTCTGCAACCTTGCCAGCATCTGTTATTTTTTTTTAATAATTCCCATTCTGACTGGTGTGAGATGGTATCATATTGTGGTTTTGATTTGCGTTTCTCTAATGGTTAGTGATGTTGAGCATTTTTTCACCTGCTTGTTGGATACATATATGGCTTCTTCTGAAAAGTGTGTGTTTATGTACTTTGCTTACTTTTTAATGGGGTGGGTCATTTTTTGCTTGTTGATTTAACTTCCATACAGATTCTAGATATTAGATCCTTGTGGGATGCATAGTTTGCAAATATTTTCTCCTATTTTGTAGCGTGTCTGTTTACTCTGCTGGTAGTTTCTTTGCCATGCAGAAGCTCTTCTGCTTAATTAGGCGCCATTTGTCAATTTTCTTTGTTGTTGCAATTGCTTTTGGCATATTCGTCATGAAATCTTTGCCGGGTCCTATATCCAGAATGGTATCTAGGTTATCTTTCAGGTTTTTATAGTTTGGGGTCTTACATTTAAGTCTTTAATCCATCTTGAGTTGACTTTTTATATGGTGTAAGAAAGGGGTCCAGTTTCAATCTTCTGCATATGGCTAGCCAGGTTATTACAGCACCATTTATTGAATAGGGAGTCCTTTCATCACTACTTGTTTTTGTCAGCCTCATTGAAGACTAGATAGTTGCACATGCACAGTATTATTTATTGGCTCTCTATTTTGATCCATTGATCTATGTGTCTGTCTTTGTATACATACCATCCTGTTTTGGTTACCACAGCCTTGTAATAATAAAAGTCAATTAACATGATATCCCCAGCTTTATTCTTTTTGTTTATGATTACCTTGGCTACTTGAGCTCTTTTCTGATTCCATATGAATTTTAAAATAGTTTTTCTAATTATGTAAAGAATTTCATAGTTTGATAGGAATGCCATCACCCTGTCTTGGTTACTCTTGCCTTGTAGTATATTTTGAAGTCAGGTAGTGTAATGCCTCCAGTTTGTTCCTTCAGCTGAAGATTGTTTTGGCCATTTGGGGTCTTTTTTGGTTCCATATGAATTTCAGAATTTTTTTTCTATTTCTGTGAAGAATGTCACTTATATTATTATAGAAATTGCACTGATCCTGTAAAATCTTTGGGTAGTGTATATATTTTTAAAACATTAATTCTTTCAATCTTTGAACACAGAATGTCTTTCCACTAATTTGTCTCATCTTCAACTCCTTTAATCAATGTTTTACAGTTTTCATTGTAGAGATCTTTCATCTCCTTGACTAAATCTATGCCTAGGTAATTTTTTAAGTATTTTGGAATTTTTTTAGATATTTTAGGTGGAATAGCTCTCTTAATTTCTTTTTCAAATAGTTTTCTACTGACATACAGAAATGCTACTAAATTAGTTCCAGCTACCGGGGAGGCTGAGGCAGGAGAATGCCATGAACCCAGGAGGCAGAGTTTGCAGTGAGCTGAGATCACACCACTGCACTCCAGCCTGGGCGATAGAGCGAGACTCTGTCTCAAAAAAAAAAAAAAAAGAAAAAAGAAAAAGAAATACTACTAAATTCTGCACATGTATTTTGTATCCTGTAACTTCACTGAATTCATGTGTCAGTTATAAGTCATGAAATTCGTACGGTTTTCTATATATAAGATCATGTCAACAGTAAACAAACATGAACAATCTGAATTTCTCCTTTCTAATTTGGATGTCCTTTCTTTCCTTCTCTTTCCTAATTGTCCTTGCTAGGAATTCTAGTGCTATGTTGAATAGAAGTAGTTAAAGTAGGCATCATTGTATTGCTTCAGCATTTAAAGGGAAAGCTTCCAACTTTTCCCTGTTTAGTATGATGTTAGCTGTGGATGCATATATGTGCATATATGTTGAGGTGTGTTCCCTCTAATCCTAATTTTTCAGGGGTTTTATCATGGAGGAATGTTAAATTTTATCAAATTCTTTTTTGGCATCTATTGACATGATCCTATGGTTTTTGTCCTTCATCCTAGTAATGGAATGCAACACATTTATTGATTTTTGTGTGTTGAACTGTACTTGCATTACTGGGATGAATTTCACTTAATCATGGTCAATGATATTATGATATGTTGTTGGATTCAGTTTGGAGTACTGTATTATGGGTTTTTGCATCTATATCCATCAGAGATATTGCCCTGTAGTTTTATTTTACACTTTTGTCCTTGTCTGGTTTTGTTATCAGGGTAATGCTGGCCTCATAGAATGAGTTTGGAAAAATGCCCTCTACTTCAATTTTTTGGAAAAGTTTGATAAGAATTGGTATGAATTCATTTTTAAATATTTGCTAGAATTTAGCAATGAAGTAATCAGGTCCTGGACTTTTTTTGATAGGAGTCTTTCTTTTACTGATTCAATCTTGTTTCTCATTATTGGCCTGTCCAATATTTTCTATTTCTTCATGATCCAATCTTGGCAAGATAAGCTATGAGAAATTTATTCATTTCTTCTACGTTTTCAAACGTGTTCATCTATCATTGCTCATTATAGTCTCTAATAATCCTTTGTATTGCTGTGGTATCAGTTGTGATGTCTCCTTTTTCATCTTTGATTTTATTCATTTGAGTCATTCCTCGTTTTTTTTTAGGCTAGCTAAAGGTTTATCAATTTCGTTTATTTCAAAAACCAACTCATCATTTTCCTGATGCTTTGTATTTTTTTATTCTCTATTCCCTTTATTTCTTCTCTGTTATTTATTATTTCGTTCCTTCTCATAATTTTGGGCTTAGATCATTCTTGTTTTCTGGGTCTTTGAGATACATTAGGCTGTTTGAGATAGTTTTACTTTTTCAAATAGGCGATTATTGCTACAAACTTTCCTCTAAAAACTGTTTTTGCTATATCCCATAAGTTTTGATATGTTGTATTTCCATTTTGATTTTTCTCAAGAAATGTTTTAATTTGCTTTTTAATTTCTTAATTGACTTGTGTAATCTCCATGTACATATACAGTTTCCGAAGTTCCTCCTGTTATTGGTTTTGGTTTTATTCCACAGTGGTCAGAAATAAAATACTTGATATACTTTGATTTTTAAAAATTTGAGGTCAGGCGCCGTGGCTCATGCCTGTAATCCCAGCACTTTGGGAGGCTGAAGCAGGTGGATCACCTGAGATCAGGAGTTCAAGACCAGCCTGGCCAAAATGGTGAAACCCCATCTCTACTAAAAATACAAAAATTAGCCAGGCATGGTGGCAGGCACCTGTAATCACAGCAACTCAGGAGGCTGAGGCAGGAGAATTGCTGGAACCTGGGAGGTGGAGGTTCCACTGAGCCGAGATAGCACCACTGCATTCCAGCCTGGGTGACAACAGTGAGACTCCATCTCAAAAAAAAAATGTTAAGACATGTTTTGTGGCCTTACAAATAATCTATCCTAAAGAAGGTTACATGTGCTGTTGAGAAGACCGTGCCTTCTGCGGCTGTTAGACGGAATGCTCTATAAATATCTGTTAGGTCCATTTGGTCAAGAGTGTTGTCAGACACTGAAGTTTCTTTGTTGATTTTCTGTCTGGATGATCTGCACACTGCTGAAAGTGGAGTGTTGAAGTCCCCTACTATTATTGTATTACAGTCTATCTCTCCCTTTAAATCTATTAACATTTGCTTTATATATATATGTCCTCTGCTAGTGGGTACATATATGTTTATAATTGTATCTGCTTGCTGCATTGACCCCTGCTATTATTATATAATGGCCTTGTCTCTTTTTACAGTTATTAACTTAAAGACTATTTTTTTTCATATAATTACAGCTACTTCTGTTCTTTTTGGGGTTCCATTTCCACGAAATAGCTTTTCCCATCCATTTACTTTCAATCTATGCATGTTGTTTTATAGGTAAGTCTCCTGTAGGCAGCATAGTTGGGTCATACTTTTCTATCCATTCAGCCTCTCTTTTAACTGAATAATTTAAACGATTTATATTCAAGGTAGTTATTGATAGGTAAGGGATGACTATCACGACTGTGTAACTTGTTTTCTAGTTGTCTAGATATTTTTTTCCTTTTTTCCTCTCTTAAAGGCTTCCTTTGTGGTTATGTGATTCTCTCTAGTAATGTGTTTTATTCCTCACTTTTTTAGTGTTATCTATTATAGCTTTTAGCTTTTTCATTACCATGAGACTCACAAAAACATCTTATAGTCATAATAAGTTATTTTAAACCAATAAAAACTTAACTTTGATTGCAAAGGAAAGAAGAAAACAACAAAAAATGGTATATTTTAACTCATTATCCCTCCATGTTTTGAATTTTGATGTCACAGCTTACATTTTTCATATTGCCTATCTCTTAACAAATTATCGTAGTTTTTATAGTTTTGTTGTTTGTTCTTTATACAAAGATAAATGTGGTTCATACAACACAATTACAGTATTAGCCTAAAAATCAATGTAAGTATTCTTTAAGTTTGAAGAGCTCTCTTTAGCATTTCTTGCAGAATTGGTCTGGTAGCCATTAATTCCCTCAGCTTTTGTTTGTCTGCAGAAGTCTTTCTCTCCTTCATTTTTAAAATACAACTTTTCTGCCTATAGTATTCGTGGTTGGCAGGTATTTTCCTTCCACATTCTGAATACATTGTCACATTTCCTCCTGCCCTGAAAGGTTTCTGCTGAGAAATTTGCTGCCAGTTATATCAGATCTCTCTTTTGTGTTTTTTGCTTCTTTTTTCTCACTTCTTTCTGGACCCTCTCTTAGTCACTGATCTTTGTGAGTTTAATTGTGACATGCCTTGTGGTATTCTTATTTGGATTGAATCTGGTGACCTTTGACCTTGCTACAATTGGGTATTCACATCTTTCTCCAGGCTTGAAATGTTTCCTGTTATTATTTTTAATAAGCTTTTGGCCCCTTTGTCTCTCAACTCCTTCTTGAATTCTAATAACACAAATGTGCTATTTTGATGTTGTCCCATAGATCTGGTAAGCTTTCTTTGGCCATTTTCATTCTTTTGGTTTGTTCACCTCTGACTATGTTCTCAAATAGCCTACCTTTGAACTCACTAATTCTTTCTTTTGTTTGATCCATTGTGCTGAAGACACTCTCTATTCCATTTTTATTTCATTCATTGTATTTTATTTCACTCATTCATTTCGTTCACCTCCAGGATTTCCATTTGTTTTTTATTATTAATATTTCAATCTCTTAAGTTTCTTTCATGTATTTCTGATTGCTTCTGTGAATTTTACTGAAGTTTAAGCTTCAGTAAATTTATTAACTTTCTAAAAACAGCTATTTTGAATTATTTGTCTGAAAGACCACATGTCTCCATCACCTTAAGGCCAATCTCTGGCACCTTATTTTGTCTGTTTGGTGAGATCAGATTTCCCTGAATGATCTTGATACTTATGGACATACAACAATGTGTGTGCACTGAGAGATCAGGTGTTTATTCCAGTCTTCCCAGTCTAGCTTTGTTTTTGCTCATCCTTCTTCAGGGCATTCCAGAGTTTCTAAGGGGACTGACTGTTGTGTTCCCTGAGCCCATGACCACTGCAACTCCCTAAACACCAGAGGGCAGTCTAAGCCCAGATCTGCCACAAGTCTCAGGAGGGCTCCAATGTTGGCAGGGCTCTCCAGGGCAGATGGACCTAGGGAAGATCCAAGGAGGGTAACTGGGCTGTATGGGAAAGCTGGCCAGGAAACCTAACCCAGAAGACTATCCCAGTACCCCAGACAATCATGCCTCCCAGGAGGTCTCTGAACAGGTGAGATATGTCACCAACTGCAGCAGGAGGGGGCAAATCTGAGGCTGGGTCCCCTCAGGATCTACTGTGGGACAAAGGCTGGATAGCCCACCTCAATTCCTCAGATGGTTGCACATCTCCTAGCAGGTCACTGCACAGATATGACAGTTACCTGACTACAGTGGGAGAACTGGGGGTGAGACTGGATTCCTCAGGATATGCTGTGAGATGACAACGTGGATCTACTGAAAGATCAGTTTGGCAAGCCTATCAAGGAGACTCAGACTCAAAGTCTGCAGGATATGGGCAAGTCTCCCTCTGGGGTTTTGTGTGAGCAGTTCTGTGTTGAGAATTCAACTGAAGAGGGCAGGAGTCAAGCCACAGGACTACTTCTAGGTTCACTGCTGAGACTGATATCAGTGGTCTCTTAACACTAATATAGATGATTCCTCCTAGACCCCTTAGAAGATGATTTTAGTTGCGGGTTCAAGGCCAAACAGGGCTGTAGTCAAATCCCTTGGGGATCAGGGCCATTTCTGGGCTTGAACCCGGAAGCAAAAGTAATGCATCTGTCACCTGGGTGCCAGTCCGCATTCTCAAAACAACCCTCTTGGGCCTTGGACTCCACTGGGCTTTCACACCCTCCTGCCTGACTCCTGAGGCTCCTGCCAGTGACTTTTGTCAGTAGATGGGTGCAGAGTTCTTGTCGTTGCGAGGAAATATTAGGAGGTTATCTCCTATTCTGCCATCTTGCTGGCATCACTCTCCCTCAAGTGTTTTCAAAGTGATAATACCGACTTTAAAAGCTCAAGGATACAAACTCATTTCTCTAATATGCAAGTTATAATATTTTCCTTTTTGTTAACAATATTGGGTTTATTCAAATTATATAATCTTATATTGAACTGAAAATTACTATAATAGATTTACCTTCAACACAGTATAAGTTTTACAAAGGAGTGGCTGAAATTTTATTTTCTCTAAACTACAAATTTCTTGAAAGGATGAAATTATATGTTCTTGTGTAGGAAGTAACTTTGGCATCCCAATTTTAAGCTTTCAATAGTCAACCACAGAAAATTAACAGAAATAACAAATCAACACCACCTTGTTAAGAATTAAACTGAAAGGCTTTGCAGTTTTGGAAGGTGTCCAATACAAGAACTACTAAATATTTATAGCTCAAAAACCGAATTAGAAAAACATATATCGTCTAAAGTGGTTTATATTAACAAATAATAATTTTTGAAATAATTTTGAATATATTAAAAGGGTTTTCAAATTTTATGAGTTAAATTTAAACACAAATTTTTAGTAGTTTAATTCCATGTGTCATTTAAGGAAACACAGGTACCTCCAAAAAGTTAATGAAATAAATACTTTCTATAAAAACATAGCAATATGATTTTGGGCATGAAACTCAGCTTGAAAAAGACAAAAGTAGATGTAAACAAATGGAAAGACATTATTTATTCTTTAGTAGGACCCCTCAACATCATCAGAATAGCAATTAATTTCAAAGATAATCTTTAATGTGATTCCATGAAAATTCCAATGAGATTTTATAGGAGCCAGAAAAGTTGATCTCAATGTTCAGGGACAAAAGTAAACATACAAGAATAGTTAGAAAAACACTGAAAAAGAAGAGCTTTTAAGAGAGGTAGACCTAAAAGATATTAAAATATACTCAAAGTCTCTATAATTAAATAGTGTGGTACTAGCACATAAATAGACCAAATGCATACAATAGAAATTCCAGAAACAGGCTCAACTATTGCATACTAAAAATCGAGTAAATGATAAAAGTTGTCTTAAATGACTAGAGTAAGACAGTCCTCATAATAAATTAAGACAACTTGATAGCTATTGTAAAACTATCAAATCAGATCCAATCTTCATACTATAAACAAAATAAAACTCTAAATGAAGCATGAATCTAAATGTAAAAAATAAAATTTTCGATATAGTAAAAAAAGATAGGTTAATTACACAATAAAAGGCTTCCTAACCATGAATAAAATTCCAAATGTAATTTTTAAAAGACTAGGAAATATGACTACATTAAGAAAGTGGCACAGCATAAAAAGTACAATTAGTACAGTCAAGAAACATGACGAACTGGGAGGAAATATTTGCAACTTATGTCTCACTGGAAAAGAGCTATAATCAGTAATTCATAAAGAACTCTTTAAAAATAATGGGGAAACAAATAATTTTATAGAAAAACTGGCAAAAGACATGAAGAGACAATTCACAAAAATGATATAAAAATGGCTTTTAACCACATGAAAAAAATTCAACTTCACTTATAATAATGGAAATATAAATTAAAACTACACAAATTATTCTCCACAAGATTGGCAAAATTTCAAATGCATAGCAATATATCCTGCTTATGAGCCTGTAGATAAATAGGCCACCCCATATATGGCTGATGGGAATACAAAATGAGAAAATGCCTGCGGAGGACGACTTGACAATATCTAAAAAACTACATATGCATGTATTCTTTGACCCAACAATCCCACTGAAAGGAATTTGCTCTTGAGAAAAACCTCCAATATTATAAAACTACACACATATGAGTTTATTCAGTGTAGCATAATTTTAATTGCACGATACTAGAAAAATGTCTAAATGTCCCCGAATAGATTTGTTAACCTATGGTACATATACATAATGGAGTACTATACATCTGTAAACAAAACAGAACCAAAACAATCAACATCTTTATGAACTGATATTAATCGAGCTCCAGGAAGTATTATAAAGAAAAAAAAAATTTAAAATTCAAAAGAGTATCTAAAACACATCTAATAGTATGTCGGCTTTTGTGTAAGAAGGTGAAATAATAACTATTTCTCTAATATAAGATACACACATAGACAGAAACACACATAGCTCATACAGCTTTACTTTTATGAAAGGAAACACAGGAAGGATAAACCAGAAAACAATAAAAGTGGTTACTTACTGGAAGAGGGAGAAAGAAATGCACAATAATCTCTCTGGGTATACTTTAAGTAGTTTCAGCTTATTAATATTCAACATATTTAATTAATTACTTTAATACAATAAGAATGCGAAAGGAAAAAATTCATAAAATGAGAAGTAAGTAGAAATAAACGAGCTTAATAAACTTCGAGTGAATCCTATTTCCACATTGATGGAAAAAGAAAGTAAAATAGGAGGGAAATAGGAGGAGAGGTAAGGGGAAGAAGAGAAGAGGGAAAAAAGGAAGGAAAGAAAAAAGGAAGGGAGGGAGTAAGAAAGGGGGAGGAAAGCAAGATTCAAAGTAACTTATGAATCCAAAATTTGACTACATACTCTGAATTGGTGCAGGGCAAGGTGGAGGAAGGAAGATTGAAATCAGATTCCAAAATCTTTTATGTAGGTTTTATTATTGAAGTGATATAAGCAAAGCAAATCTGAAACTATTTTAGATTATAATATAGAATTGAGCAAATAAGGAAATATGTTGATGTCATTGGAAGTTAGTGTTCATTTACTGTAGAAGAAGGAACAAATATTGAGCTGGAGAAGGTACAAAGGCCTTGTAGAAATAGATCTGAATTGGAAGTGTTAGTATGAAGAAATGTTTTATAAAATATTTATATGTGTATATATACATGCATAGGTATGCATATATGTGCACATATGTGTATTTATATGTGCACATGAATAAATCATTATTTCCTAACTTTGTTCACCAAACAACCCGCTAAGTAAAGATACCTCAAAGAGCAAGGAGCATACCTACCACCAAGATCTTGGTCTCTAATATGCTATTCCATTACAAGCAACTAGAGCTCCAAAAGGACATACAGCTGATCCCACAACTGAGGCAGAAGAGGAATAAGATAAGCCTGAAATATCTTCTTATACCAGAAAGTAAGGAAGTATTCACAAAATTACAGGTGTGTCACAAAAACAAAAGAGCTAGCTTGAAGCCTTTCCTACTGGCCAAATCTTGGACAATGTGAGTGCCAAAGTAGTTAAAAACAGTAGTGAATTATAAATCATTGGGGAAAAAAATAGGAATTCATGAGTCCATTCCAATAATAGATAAATAAATGGGGGAAGAAAGGAGAGGGCTTTTGCTTATAGAAAAACGTTGAGGTCTGTCTGGTAAATGTGAAGGGGTCTACCATAGGAGTTGGTAAACATCATCATAAAAATTAAGATTAGCAAGAATAAACAAATTTTTCTTTTTGTTAATGTCATGTCCTGTCAGATAAATTTTTTCCATGTTTAATTCACTTAAAAAAGACAAAAGAGAAAAAAGAATGCAGGCCTACTGGTCATAACTACACTCAAAATTCAAGATCCTCACAGGCTAGCAAATTCATTCTAATAGGAGAGTCATCACTCATGGGAAAATATCTCATTACAAAGGATAAAACAGATGAAATCCCAAACAAATGTATAAAGTATTACTTATACACAATGCAATGCTATGTAAACCAATGACCCCCCACCTCATTTCTCACAAGCCAAAAATAAATTGACAAAACTATGCTAATCTGTTATAAATATAATAGCTGATATTAAAATGTTTGGCATATCCCTTATGGATTATGATGTAACCTAATAACAGTATGATCCAGAACCAAGATTATCATAATCCATCAATTTTATTGTAGATCTCCCAAAGAAACGCAAATTAAGAAATCAGAATGGAGGCTCTAACAACTATTTTCAACATAAGAAGAAAACAATGTAACAAAAGTATAAATACCTTATTAAGGCAATTTTGCATATAAATGTAAATTACTCAGATCAATTAAAATAGTTTAAATCATTTATTCTATAACAGTCTACTGTGTTTATTTACACAAAGGTAAAATTTCTTCAGGGTTGTGTCCAGAACGTTTTCAAAATTGGTGATGAAATGACATTCAATCTAGTACAGTTTTGAGGGACAAGGTGTTGGTATAAAAGACTGAAGGGAGAACATTTAACTTCAAAAGTACATTCCTAAAATCCAAGAGCTTCAAATTCAATGAGTCATACTCCAAAAGAACTCAAACATTTACCTGACATAGGAAGTATATGCTCAAGCTAGACTTGTTACCAGAACATATTCCTCAAGGGTAGAAATTGGACAAAACCATATATGGTTTCATACTGGGCAAGCTTAAGATTAGTAACATGCTTTCTGAACTGATATTTTGAGATGTATGGCTTTTGCTACTGTCTCATAGGCTCTCAGTGAATAAATGTTTACAGAATAAAGCAAGCATAAGAGTTCCTCAAGTATCTTATATATTAGACATCAAGGCTGCTTAACTCATTATCACAAGGAAACCATTAGTCTTATCAGCAGCTGCAAATACAGCAACAAAACAACCTAGAAAAATCTTAACAATATTTAGAGTTGGAGGCTGGGTGCAGTGGCTCATGCCTGTAATCTCAGCACTTTGGTAGGCTGAGGTGGGCAGATCACTTGAGGTCAGGAGTTTGAGACCAGCCTGGCCAACATTAACTCCCATCTCTAATAAAAATACAAAAATTAGCCGGGTGTGGTGGCAGGTACCTGTAGTACCACCTACTCAGGAGGCTGAGGCATGAGAATCACCTGAACTCAGAAGGTGGAGGTTGCAGTGAGCCAAGATCGTGCCACTACACTCCAGCCTGGGGGACAGAGCTAGACTTTGTCTCAAAACAAAAAAAAAATTAGTGTCAGTATTTGAAGACTATAGCCACTACTTATCTAATTGTGTTTATAAAGGTGATCATCTAGGTGCAAGCAGGCTGTACAGCAAATTATTCTCCCTCTGTAATCTCTATTATAACAATGTACATTAAGTCACATAGAAAAAAGATGCACTTTTTATCCCCATTCCCCATATAGCAGACAAAAAAAAAGATGAGAGTAATTAGGGAAAAAAAAGATCCAAGAGATACTATTTTTTAAAATATAAAGTCCCCACTATATGCCAGAATCTGTTCTAGAAAAGAAGGCACAACTTTGATCTTCCTAAAATGGAAAGGAATTCATTGGCATGATCATCAAGGCAATTTCACAAAACAAACAAAAGAGACTTGATAAAAGATGGAGAAAAACGGGTAATAATCTTAGATATTACTGGCCTAAAGGCAAACCAAGGAGGAAAAAAGTGTTCAGGAAGATCCTCCTATGGCAACATTTCTCAAAATGTATCAAGAATTTTTATTTCACTATTTACCTGTTAGTAGAATTTTGGTTCCCATTCCAGGAGTTTAGTCACCATATCCCGGATTTTTCTGTGCCCTAATTTTGAGAACCAGCGTCTTAAGCCTGAAATAAGTAGCTATGAAGAAGTTGTAAGATCAGTAAATGGCAAAGGTATAAGGAACAGAAAAGGGGAGTCAGTTATAAGTTAATTAACACAATTAAGATCCTGATTAATAATATTGCTATATATCGTAGGGAATTGTATTTTTAATTCCAAATGCCTTTGACAAGTTTATCTTCAATTGACTGTGAACAGAACATAAAACAATTTTGAATCAACTCATCAATTTTGACTAATCTACCAACAAAATATCTAAGAGTGCCATTTATAGTACTTTTCACCAGAAATCAATAAAATGATCTGAGATCTTAAACAGTGAAACAATAAACTTTTTTTGGCTAGAGAAAACACTAATTTTTAAGGCCAGTGGTTCTGAGTGGGGATAAATTCGTGAATAACAATTCATTATTTCCATAATTATGGAGTTCCACTGGAATTTACTGAAAAGAATGAAAGAGAAACCAGGGGTGCAGACATCCAATAAACATACAAAGTAATTCCACAAAATAAAAAAGTGATCAAAATCTCATATAACTTTAGAATAACATGGCAGATGTTTAAGTAGGTGAAAAATGTGCTCATAAATATTTGAGCCTGCAATCTAACTCCATTTTACATATAAACACAAAATAGTTTTGCATATTTATAACACATATTGAATTTTCTAAGACTGCAACTATCATGTAAATTGAAAATCTACCTTTTATAATATTATTCAGAATTTGACCAAGAGGTCTTCATTTAAGAAAATCTCATCACCAATAGCTATCCTGCTCACACACATCTGTGAGTATACAACGTGTGTGGAGAATATTTGAGACACATCTTAAGAGACTAAAAACAAAAACATACTAAATTAGTGCCAAATTATGAGTACCACTGAATTTCATAATATGGGAATTAAAATTATCATATTATTCCTGTCCTACATATTTGTTAAAATTTCATAATGCTATAATATAAAATGTATGCAGTAGAAACTACATGGTAAAATTACTGTGGGGGAGATTGCAATTGTTTATAAACAGGGGGCTCTGATAATGTTCCAGAGGTCTACAACATGACTTGACTGGCTCTTACATTATTATTTCCTTTTCAAATATATCCCCTATTTCCTAAGAAACAATGTAGTCTCTACAGTCTTTTTACATACCAGAAACAGAATGTATACATTGACATGTGCTAGGATTTCAAGAAAGAAAATATATTTTCTGTTAGATTTTATCACAATTCTGCCCATATTTTAAGCTAGGGAATTATTTTGGCACTACACTTATAAATAGGATCCAGCTTATATTTGAGAATATTATAATCCCTCATTTTCTCCATTTCAACAGCCTGCTATTTGTCTTTTTTTTATTATTATTATACTTTAAGTTCTAGGGTACATATGCATAACGTGCAGGTTTGTTACATATGTATACCTGTGCCATGTTGGTGTGCTGCACCCATCAACTCATCAGCACCCATCAATTCATCATTTATATCAGGTATAACTCCTCAGTGCAATCCCTCTCCCCTCCCCCCTCCCCATGATAGGCCCCAGTGTGTGATGTTCCCCTTCCCGAGTCCAAGTGAACTCATTGTTCAGTTCCCACCTATGAGTGAGAACATGCGGTGTTTGGTTTTCTCTTCTTGTGATAGTTTGCTAAGAATGATGGTTTCCAGCTGCATCCATGTCCCTACAAAGGACGCAAACTCATCCTTTTTTATGGCTGCATAGTATTCCATGGTGTAT
>NC_045442.1:18321646-18399674 GCF_002776525.5 Piliocolobus tephrosceles
AAAAAAAAAAAAAACCTGGATACTAACTTTATCTCAGGTGATTCTGCAGCTTTCTATGGTGGTAGAATGGTAACTACTGGGTCCCTGAAAAGTATATTATTCCCAAAAAAAGGACATAAAGTCTGGATTAATTACAAGAGGGACAGATACCAATAAGTGGGATATGAATGAATGCAACCAACATTGAGAACAGGTCATGAGAGCAGCAGGAGTAAATACTACTTTCTACTTTTTTGTTCCAAATCTGAAATTCCAATTAATTCAGCTCAAAAGGTGTATTTTTGATGAGCATCAGTGTCAAAGAATGGACTGTGGAAAGATAAACCATATTCTCAGCTATGAAGAAGCTAGCTAAGATCAGTACTTTCTTCTCCCAAGCAGAAAGAGTTTCACATGGTCTCAAGTTCCCACAAGGCTACCAAGTGCTACCAGTAGCATTATGTAATTCCCTTGGCAGCTATATTCTGATGCCATTTGTGTTAGTAAGCAAGGACACTCTCACCACATAGTACCCAATATTAAATATTCATTCAGGCAAACCGAATCCAGCAGCACATCAAAAAGATTATCCACCATGATCAAGTGGGCTTCATCCCTGGAATGCAAGGCTGGTTCAACATACGCAAATCCAGCATATAAACAGAACCAAAGACAAAAACCACATGATTATCTCAATAGATGCAGAAAAGGCCTTTGACGAAATTCAACAGCCCTTCATGATAAAAACTCACAATACATTCAGTATCGATGGAACGTATCTCAAAATAATAAGAGCTATTTATGACAAACCCACAGCCAATATCATACTGAATGGGCAAAAACTGGAAGCATTCCCTTTGAAAACTGGCACAAGACAAGGATGCCCATTCTCACCACTCCTGTTCAACATAGTGTTGGAAGTTCTGGCTGGGGCAATCAGGCAAGAGAAAGAAATCAAGGGTATTCAGTTAGGAAAAGAAGTGAAATTGTCCCTGTTTGCAGATGACATGATTGTATATTTAGAAAACCCCATTGTCTCAGCCCAAAATCTCCTTAAGCTGATAAACAACTTCAGCAAAGTCTCAGGATACAAAATTAATGTGCAAAAATCACAAGCATTCTTATACACCAGTAACAAACAGAGAGCCAAATCATGAATGAACTTCCATTCACAATTGCTTCAAAGAGAATAAAATACCTACGAATCCAACTTACAAGAGATGTAAAGGACCTCTTCAAGGAGAACTACAAACCACTGCTCAATGAAATAAACGAGGACACAAACAAATGGAAGAACATACCATGTTCATGGATAGGAAGAATCAATATCATGAAAGAAATCAATATCGTGAAAAGGTAATTTATGGATTCAATGCCATCCCCATTAAGCTACCAATGAGTTTCTTCAAAGAATTGGAAAAACCTGCTTTAAAGTTCATATGGAACCAAAAAAGAGCCCACATTGCCAAGATCATCCTAAGTCAAAAGAACAAAGCTGGAGGCATCACAATACCTGACTTCAAACTATACTACAAGGCTACAGTAACCAAAACAGCATGGTGCTGGTACCAAAACAGAGATACAGACCAATGGAACAGAACAGAGCCCTCAGAAATAATACCACACATCTACAGCCATCTGATGTTTGACAAACCTGACAAAAACAAGAAATGGGGAAAGGATTCCCTATTTAATAAATGGTGCAGGCAAAACTAGTTAGCCATATGTAGAAAACTGAAACTGGATCCTTTCCTTACTCCTTATATGAAAATTAATTCAAGATGGATTACAGACTTAAATGTTAGACCTAATACCATAAAAACCCTAGAAGAAAATCTAGGTAATACCATTCAGGATATAGGCATGGGTAAGGACTTCATGTCTAAAACACCAAAAGCAGTGACAACAAAAGCCAAAATTGACAAATGGGATCTAATTAAACTAAAGAGCTTCTGCACAGCAAAAGAAACTACCTTCAGAGTGAACAGGCAACCTATAGAAAGGAAGAAAATTTTTGCAATCTACTCACCTGACAAAGGGCTAATATCCAGAACCTACAAAGAACTCAAACAAATTTACAAGAAAAAAACAAACAACCCCATCAAAAAGTAGGCTAAGGATATGAACAGACATTTCTCAAAAGAAGACATGCATACAGCCAACAGACACATGAAAAAATGCTCATCATCACTGGCCATCAGAGAAATGCAAATCAAAACCACAATGAGATACCATCTCACACCAGTCAGAATGGCAATCATTAAAAAGTCAGGAAACAACAAGTACTGGAGAGGATGTGGAGAAATAGGAACACTTTTACACTGTTAGTGGGATTGTAAACCAGTTCAACCATTGTGGGAGACAGTGTGGTGATTCCTCAAGGATCTAGAACTAGAAATACCATTTGACCCAGCCATCCCATTACTGGTATACACCCAAAGGATTATAAACCACGCTACTATAAAGACACATGCACACGTATGTTTATTGCGGCACTATTCACAACAGCAAAGACTTGGCATTAACCCAAATGTCCATCAGTGACAGACTGGATTAAGAAAATGTGGCACATATACACCATAGAATACTATGCAGCCATAAAAAAGGATGAGTTTGTGTCCTTTGTAGGGACATGGGTGCAACTGGAAACCATCATTCTCAGCAAACTTTCGCAAGAACAGAAAACCAAACACCGCATGTTCTCACTCACAGGTGGGAATTGAACAACGAGATCACTTGGACATGGGAAAGGGAACATCACACACCGGGGCCTATTACGGGGAGGGGGGAGGGGGAAGGGATAGCATTGGGAGTTATAACTGATGTAAATGACGAGTTGATGGGTGCTGACGAGTTGATGGGTGCAGCACACCAACATGGCACATGTATACATATGTAACAAACCTGCGCGTTGCGCACATGTACCCTAGAACTTAAAGTATAATAATAAAAAAAAAAGTCACCTAAAAAAAATAAATAAAATAAATAAAGAAATATTCATTCAGGTGCAGCCTTATCCTATAGTCCTCAGAAAACATGAGAGACCAGTAAGGGGTGAGATTTGTCTCCTGGGGTACAACTCATAGTAAGTCCAGTACTGCTGACATAACTCTATGTGATGTCAAGACTGTGCATTCTATACTTGTAGCAGATATACCAACATTGATACGATATTCTTGCTCCAAAATGCTTTCTTGAATCTAATCATGAGGGGAAAATTAGACAAATCCAAATTCAGAAACCTCCAAAACAAGTGGTATAGATTATTCAAAAATATCAAAGTCATGTAAGGAAAAGACATGGGAACTGTATTAGATTAAAATACACTAAAAAGGCTCACCAAAGCAATCTGTGATATTTGAGGTGAACACTCTCATGAAGTGTTATGCTGTCTGCAAATACACACAGTTCAGGGAAAAGGGGCTGTACATATGTGGCAATATGTTAATATTTAGGGTAAGATAGTGGAATGCAAAATGATGATATAATAAAAATCAGAGGTTAACAGTACCAGTTGGTTTCAAAAGTAGCTGTAGCAATATTTTTTCTCATTTTTTGAAACTTCTTCAAATATTTAATTCTTCTTTACATCATAGAATAGTAATTTATGTTGCTGTCAAATGAAAAGTCACTCTAGATAAATACTCACGAGAGCAGGTGGCAGTTTGCCACTCTAGACATTGTCCATAGGGAAAAGAGATGATATAGGCATTAGAGTCAACACATCGTTTCGTGCTGCTGCACCACATACACTCCATGCCATTGCTTGTACAGTTGGAACATGATGTCCTTAGAGAGCATGGCTTTTTGCATGGCCTCGCATTTTGATTTGGACTAACTGGAATAAATAAACGAATACAATAATTTCATTTTTAACTTCATGTTAACACAATTGTATGGGTTTTCTTTGCTTTGCTGTTCAGGGCATGTTTCAGTTAAGCCAACTTTGGCATTATAATATGATGAGGTAAATAAAAACAAAGGTGATATATCAATACTTCTTAAATTTTTTATTAAATTTGAAAATGTATAACTTCTTTGAAATGTTTAATTATTTACAAAATAAAGTTGTATAATTTTAAATATTATAAGTAGTAATGTAATCTATGACCTAGTTTGTATACTAGCAGTGTTTACTTTCCCAGCCACAATGTTTTCCCAGACACAAAGTTTTCCATAACATTCCACATCTTACAAAGTAAATGTCCCATAAGTGAACATGTCTCTGATATAAACAAAGAATAAAAATACAGCGTATCATAAAATATTACACAAGATACAATATTTATCACAGCCTTTAGGATGACTATCATTTAAAAATAATATGAAATATTGGCAAGGATGCAGAGAAATTGAAACCTTTGTTCACTGCTGGTGGGAATGTACACAGCCTCTGAGAAAAACAGTATGGTGATTCCTCAAAAATTTCAACACAGAATTGCCACATGATTTTGCAATTCTGCTTCTCACTATATACCCCAAAGAAGTGAAAGCAAGAAGCTGAACAGATGTTCATACCCCCACATTCATAGCAGCATTACTCACAAGAGCCAAAAGGTAGAAGCAACCCAAGTATCCACTGATAGATGAAGGGATGAACAAAATGTAGTATATACATATAATGTAATACTGCTCAACCTTAAAAAGGAAGGAAATTCTCATACATTCTACAACATGGTGAAACACTAAAGACATTATGCTAAGGGAATAAGCCAGTCACATAGGACGTACACTATATGATTCCACCATATGAGGTACCTGAAGTAGTAAATTCATAGAGACAGAAAGTAGAATAGTAGTTGCTAGGGACTGTAGGGGGTGGGGTGGAGGAAACAGAGAGTTATTGTTTAATGGGTACATATTTTTAGTTTTGCAAAATGTAAAAAGTTCTGGAGATAAACGGTGATGATGTTTGTACAACAGTGCGAAAGTACTTAATGCCACTGAATTGGCATTAAAATACATTTAAAATGGTTAAAATGGTAAGTTTTAAGCATATTTTACCATGATAAAAATATAACATTTAAAAGAAAATAATTTCATATTCCTTTCTCACTTAACAAAAATCCATTTCAGAATATGTAACAAAAATGTTTCTTTTTACTTGATAATTGAAATAACATATCTACAAGAGTAAAAGGAGTCCCAATTAAACAAATCTTCTTCCCAAATACTATCATGATAAGTGAAAGACATTAATGAATTAAGAATAGATTATTGCTATATTGTAAGTAACTACAACCATATATTCATAACCTCACTATTTGAACCAAAAGAGATTGCATAAAATAATAATATTATGTTATTTTCACAAGTTAATGCTGAGATCACTAATAGTAAGTGGGGAAGAATATGTATAAAAATAAAATTTACATAAATATCAGAGAATCAGACTACACCCTAGAAGCAAGGAATGAGAAGATGGATTGGAAACATACTTTTAAGGGAATGCTAATTTACTGGACTACTTACCAACAGGTTTTTCACAGACAAGGCCATTTGCCATAGATGTACAAGGATTAGCTTTTAAGCCTGCCACTGCAGCCCTTTCTAGATATGCACAAAACCCAGAATCATTGGGTTCACCAGGAAGCCACTGTAGTGTTGTGTTTGTAAAAGGAGACATGTCTTCCCATCCCCAGTAGGATATATTGATCTTGCGCAAGCCTACCCAAGGTGATACTTTCTGTAAACAACAGGAAAAGGGGCATTCAAAGAAAGTTAAATGTAAAAATATGCCATGTTCCTTAGCAAATGGTTCATTATCATTAAAAAGTATATTTGAAGATATATATAAAACTGCCTTTCTAATGAGTTTTAGTACTAAGAATAATTAACAATTACAGCATAGTTTGGAGAATGATGTAGAATAGAACACTGTTTTTAAAACACAGGTTTTATGTTTAGCTACATGATTGGCATCATTTATTTAGCCTTCACGAACCTCAGTTTCCTCTTCTATAAAATGGAGATATAATTATCTATCTGATAAGGCAGGATTATTTAAAAACTTAACATATTGTTATTGCTGCTGCTGCTTCTACTACTATTACTACTATCAATGTAATCAGTTATAGGATTAAGACTCTAAAGATAAATTGCCATTATCTGCACTGTGAAAATAGAAAATAAAATCAACAAACAGTATATAGAGTCTGAGTGAAGTCTTCATAACAAGACTTAGCAAAAAGACTTAAAGAAGAGTAACTGCCTCTCTCTTAGCTTAGACCTCTACAAATAAATTTGGGCTTCTATATGATTTTTAGATAAATTAATGTCATATAATTTTATTAATAAAAAACAAAAATAATAAAATCTGATGCTCGGGGCTAAAATTTAACTAAAATTGACAAATACCACATAACTATTCTTAATGCTGTAAGTAATATTTCAAAATTAGCTTGAAATAAACATCTTTACTATATTTATAACCTTATTACTCAATTTTAAAATGTTATTATTATATTAAAAAGTGATATATTCATGATCCGAATTACAAATCTTTACAAATTTTTTTAGATTATAAACACCTCTGTTTTAATATATATATATACATATTTTCCAAAATACTAAGCTACCAATATTATATTACAATGTGAAATGATTTCAAAACTCCCCATCGTTCTTTTTTTTTTTAACATTATAGAGTACCAGGACAGAGAAAAATGTTTCTCCACCTTGTACATTAGCAACACAGAAATAAGATATTTGTATCCAGTATATATTCTAATTATGATGTGCATATGGTCCTAGAGATCTTAAAAGATAGCCATACACCTAGAAATGTGTGCAGTGTACAAATACAATAAAGTTCACATAGTAAACACTCGACAAATGTTTCTTGAATAAAATTTAAATATCTTATAAATTCTTGTTATGACAATAAATCTCATATTGCCCAAGTACTGTACACATAGTAGGTAATCAATAAATGTTGCTAAACAAAATTCATTAGAATAAAGATTGCTATCTTCCATCATCACCACAGTGCCTGAAACAAAGATGGTACTTAATAAATAATGTTTCTAATTATAAAAATACACATGCTGCTTCACATTGTGATCAGCATATATTTCATATATTATTCTGAAAAATATTTTGATAAGCAAAAAGCTAAAACATTCTTACAGCTCTTGGTAATAACAGCAGGAGTCAATTCAACATAGATATTTCAGATTAACAACTGTGTTTCACATGACAGCAATGGTGCCTATATCCCCTATAGTCAAGACAAGTCATTTAAAATGAAATATTACTCCCTAACTCATCATGATAAAAATCTGAGAGGAAGAGGAGGAAAACAGAAAAATGAAGCTGCTGATAAAACATTTAAAGTAACTATTACTCAGTAAATGAACTGGATAGGCAGTTAATTATCTTATGTAAGATAAATAACTATATCATGAAAATTTCCTGCAGCACACCGTAAATCACTGTAACATTTCATTAGTCATTTCCGATAAGTAAATGATCATTTGACCCAAGATATCTCTATAAAGTGAATGAATTTGTCGATCTTTATTTGCCAAAGAAGGGTTGTCTTAAGTTTATATAACCGCAATGACTCAGAATTCATTTTATATAAAGATATGCATAATTGAATGTCACCTTGCAGAAGTCTCTACCTTTGAAATCTTGCTAAAGCTCAGCTTTCTGATAAAGCAAAACATTCTTCATTTACAGGGCATGCTAGTTAGCATCACATTCCTTAGCAAATGGAACTTTTGAATGCGTGATGAACTTATCAAGTCTAAGTTCATCACACATTCAAAATAATTATTAGTTCAATCATCATTATTCATAATAATAGGCACGAAAAAATGAACACTAACATAAGAATCTTGAAATATGCAATCTCAAAAAAGTACATTTCAAGGTTATATTGTAAGAACTAAAAATAATATGTCTTAAGCAAGAAAAAAGTACTTTCTAAATATCAGGAAATTTGAATCTGCCAATAATTAGCTCTGCATAAGTGGTAGGTAGTGAGAACTAATTTTCACCTGTTCATTGGTAATAGCCCCTTATTTTTTGTAGTAAAAGAAATAAATTGGCATCACAAGAATATAGACAGATTTTAACTTATGTTGTTTGTCCCATATGCTAAAGTAAAACTTTACAAATACACCTTGTCACATTCTTCAAAAATATTATAAAACTGATAGGTCTCTCCTACATGCTACCTCATATATCTTATCCTCTAGCCATGAGGCTGGTAACTCTCAAGACAAGTTGAGAGAAAAGACATAGGCATTTCTCTGGACTCTTTACCAATATTTTCATGTGCTGGCCAACTCCGAATCCTCTAAGACATAGCTAGGGCACTCCTCTAGGAAATTATTCTTAGGTCCATATTACTGGTTAGATGCCTACCCTTTATCTTCATATATCACCCTATGTGCATCTATCATTGCAATTATCACATTTCAGTATAATTGTGTTTGTTTCTCTCTCCACTAAGCTCTTTGAGAACAGCAATTGTCTTTTGATCTCTGTAATCTCAGAAAGCAGTAGATTGCCAAGTACACTGAAAGTGCTCAAAAAATGTATACTAAATGAATAACTACTGGTCTATCCTTCACAGAAAAATAGTTACAGTTCACAGAAAAGTAGTTTTCTGAATCAACTGTTCATATAAATATGATTAGTATAGCTTTTCTTTACCCTATTAATGCCAGACATAAAAAAAAAAAAATCGTATAAGGCCAAGAAGTACTGTATTGCAGTATCTACTTAAAAACATTTGAATATTTATAAAAGTCAAAGGATAAAACTAATTAATCAGTTTTATTCATGGGGAAGAGGGCTTTGGCTATATAGACAGAAACTGGGGATAGAAATTAGATTATCCATTATTGATACTCATGAGAAATATACATGTTAATATTAATACATTTCATCACAAAAATTAGGGTTGGCAGTAACAGTGGATTGAGTGTCCATACGAAAATTTCAGGAGTGATGTCAGCATCTTGTCTGACTAGAGACACCTGATGCTCGTCCCTTCCACAAGAGAGGATTGAGACAATGAATAAAGAGCTACGCTTTGACTGGAGTGTCGAAGGGAGAGTGCTGGAGTGCAGTGGGGGAGTAGAGATTCACCTGCAGTGAATGCAAGTCCAGAAAGGCGGCATGGAGGCACCCAGCCTTTGTCCTGTCTTCTCCACCTGGATTGGATCTGTTCAGGATCAGCAGTGACTTTCTGTTATAGGGAATAGGTAAGTAGATGATCCCCGCTAGCTGCCATTGCTACCACAAACACCTACAATCCTTACTACAGAAGAATCCCACAGTCCTTACAAGCTCTGAGCCCAGTTTAGAGAGCTGCCAGGAATTCCCTCAGCTGCACTGCCCTCAATTAAGAATACAAGGTGTGCATTTCTCATTCCCTACTCAAGCCCTGTGAGCCAAGATGCCGCAGCATAGTGCCATCTTGAGACCAGAGCCACCTCTGGAGTGTACCTTGCTCAAGTGTCCAGTAGCCTCTGCACCTCTCCAGTACTGCAGTTCATTTTCATTCCACCAAGCCCACACAAGTGGCTGAATGCCACAACCCCAGCTGAATGAAGCCTAGGTCCAGGATTGGCTGTGACTCTGGTCCTACACAGCAGGGAAATCAATCCCCACTACTGCACTTCTGAGCCAAAGCAATGGTCTGGCAGTCCCACACAGGACAATGCGGTCTTTGAGCCAGCCGAGCCAGCAGAGCCAGCCAAACCATTGCATGCCCTCCCACAAGCAGGAGAGGCCCTTGAGCCTCTGGGCAGCTAATACGCCCCGAGGCTAGAGGAGCAGCTACATGTCTGCACTCAGGGCCTGAGAAACAGCCACACTGCAACCTCTCGAGGCAGGTCCTTGGCCTGCCTAACAGCCCTGCACTAGCGATCAGGGCCTAGAAACAGTTCCAGAGGCTGCCACTGTTGGGCATGCCTCCATGCAATACAAGCAAACATAAGTCCACATCCAGCACCTGAGAAACAGCCCTACAGGCCACCCCTGGCAGGCACACCCACAGGCTAGACAGGAAGCCATATAAGCATATCCTGGGCCTGAGACACCCCCATGAGGCATTCCCAGCAGATATTTCCCCAAGCCAGACGAGCAGCAATGCACCTACACCCTGGGATTAAGAAATAGCCCTGTGGGTTGTTCCTGGCAAGCAAGCCCCCAGGACAGCCAAGCAGCCTTGAACCTGTCTCCTGGGCCTGAAAAACAGGCCCAAAGGCCATCCCTAGAAAACATGTTTCCAGGCCAATCGAGCAGCTATACACTCACATCTTAAGCTTGAAAAACAATCTCATAGGTTGTTCCTGGCAGGCCAGCCCCCAGGTCAGCCAAGTGACTGCATGCCTATGCTCCCAGAGTGAGAGTCCTGTGGCCTCAAACCCAGCAAGCCAAAATGCAAGTTGCCCTACCCACTGTGGGTACTCACATGCCCATGACCTGAGAAACAGCAAGGTGAGCACACTCTCCAACAGAGCCACACCACCACTGCTACAAACTGTCTTTGCTAAGGCTACTAAGACACTTGAAAATGTCACTAGTATGTCACTAGCGTGGATTCTAGCTAAAGAAACTACATGGAGATTACACTACTGCATCTACCTAGAACCGATACCAATACACCCCATTGAACTAATACACCAAGACCCATTCATACTAATAACTCTTTCCATACAAAACCTACTCCACAAAATTGGAAGAATTTTATGTAGGAATTCCTACATAAAATGTAGGAATATATCAAACAAGAAAAAGCAAAAAAAAGAAAATGGTATCTCCAAAGGAAAACAGTATTTCTCCAGAAATAGAACCCAACATAAGTAAACATATGAAATATCAGAAAGAAAATTCAAAATAATCTGAAGGAACTTCAGTAAGATATAGGAGAATACAGATAGACAATTCAACAAAATAAGGAAAACAATTCATAATTTGAATGAAAAATTCAACAACAGAGATATCAGGAAAAAAAGAACAAAATAAATCCCAGATCTGAAGAATTCAATGAATAAAATTTTTAAAATGCTACAGAGAGCTTCAACCACAGACTTGACTAAGCAGAAAAAAAGAATTACTCTTTTTTCTTTTTTAACAGAGATGAGTTCTTGCTATGTTGCCTAGGCTAGCCTCGATCTCCTGGGCTTACAAGCGGTCCTCCTACCTCAGCATCCCAAGTAGCTGGGACTACAGGTTCACACCACCATGCCCAGCTAGAAGAATTACTGGACTTAAAAGCAAATAACATAAGCAACAAAAATAAAATAGAATATGGAGTGAAGAAGGCCTACAACATTTATAAGAAACCATTTAGTGAAAACCTATCTGTATTATAGGCACTACAAAAAGAAAACAGAAGGAAACAGGTGTCTAGAAATATTTAATAAATCACTTGAAAACTTCCTAAGTCTTCAGAAGGAAATTGACATCCAGGTGGAGGAAGCTTAAAGAACAACAAATGGATTCAGGCTATACAGGTCCTCTCCAATGCACACAATCCTCAGATCATCAAAAATCAAACACAAAGAAAGAATTCTAAAAGCAGCAAGAGAAAAGCATAAAGTCAGATACAGGAAAATCCACACTACAGCAATAGTGAATTTCTTAGCAGAAACCATAAAGGCCAAGAGGAATGGAAAGATATATTCAAACTATTGAGAAGAAAAATAAAACTGTCAACCACAAATATTATACCCAGCAAAGCTATCCTCCAGAAATTAAGGAGAAATAATATCTTTCACAGACAAAATCTAATGAAATTCATCACCAATAGACTAGCCTTACAATAAATGCTCAAAGGAGCCTAACATCTAGAACTGAAAAGATGATAACCATCATCATGAACACATACAAAATTATAAAACTCACTGGTAGAGCCAATATTCTAAGGAGAAAGAGAAAGAAATAAAAGTGTATCACTACAGAAAGGCATGTAATTACAAAAATAAACAATAAGAGAGGAAGAAAGGAACAAAGAATAGAAAAGATATAAAAAGGAAGAAAAGATGTACAAAAATCAGAAAACAACCAACAAATCGACAGGAATATTTCTCACCTTCCAATAATAACCTTGAAAGTAAATAAATTCCCTTACTTAAAACATATAGACTGTCTGAAGGTATTTTTTTTTTAAAATAACTAATAATACGCTGCCTACAAGAAACTTATCTCACCTGTAAAGACATACATAGACTAAAAGTGAAGGGATGAGAAAAGACATTCCATGCAAACAGAAAGCAAAAGTGAGCAGGAGTAGCTACACTTATATCAGACAAAGCAGACTTTAAGTCAAAAGCTGTAAAAGAGATAAAGAAACATATTATACAATAAGAAAGGGATTAATTCAGTAAGAGACAATAAATTGTAAATATACATGCACCCAATGCTGGAGCACTTAGATATGTAAGGAAAATAATATTAGATATAAAAAGAGAAATATGCCCCAAAACAATAATACTTGGATACTTCAACACCATGCTCTCAGTACTGGACAGATGATCTAGATAGAAAATCAACAAAGAAACATCAGATTTAAACTGCAGCATAAACCAAATGGACCTAACAGACATTAACAGAACATTGTACTGCAGAATACACATACTTTTCAACAGCACGTGGAACATTCTCCAGGAATGACCACATATAGTAGAACACAAAACAAATATCAACAAATATTTAAAAATCAAAATCATACCAAGTATCTTACATGACCACAATGGAATAAAAATAGACTTTAATAAAAAAAGGAACATTCAAAACAATATGAATAAACGAAAATTAAACAACATAGCCCTCAACACTGGGTGAAGAAATTAAGAATGAAATTTAAAAATTACTTGAGACACCTGAAAATAGAAAGACAACATACAAAAGCCTATAGAATATAGCAAAAGCAGTACTAAGAGGGAAGTTTATAGTAATAAATATATACATCAAAAAAAGAACAATTTCAAATAAACACCCTAATGTTGCATCACAAAGAATTAGCAAAGTAAGAAGAAAAAACAAATCCAAAATTAGAAGAAGGAATAAAATAAAGATCACAGCAATCATGATCTTTATTGAAATGAAATCAGGACTAAAATAATACAGAAGATCAATGACAGAAAATGTCGGTCTTGTTCAAAAAATAAAGAAAACTGACAAACCATTTGCTAGATTAAATAATCAAGAAACAGAGAAGACTCAAATAAATAAAATCAGAAGTGAAAAAGGAGACATTAAAATAACACAGAAACATAAAGGGTCATTAGAGATCACTATAAACAACTATATTTCAAGAAATTGAAAACTTACAGGAAATGAATAAATTTCTGGACACATGCAACCTAGAAATTGAACCAAAAAGAAACAGAAAACTTGAAAATACCAACAAAATTCATGATTTTGAATGAATGATGAAAAGTCTCACAATAAAGAAAAGTCCAGGACCAGATGGCGTCACTGCTGAATTCTACCAAACCTTTCAAAAGCAATTAAAACCAATTCTTCTCAAATTATTTCAAAGAACTGAAGGAGAGGGGATTTTCTTAACTCATTCTATGAGGTCAGCATAACACTGATACCAAAACCAGACAAGGACATTAAAAAAAAAAACAAAAACCTAGAGGCCAAAATCTCTAATGAACATATGCAACAATGCTCAACAAAATATTAGCAAAATAGCAAAATGAATCCAACAATATCAGAACAAAACACACCATGACCCAGAAGGATTTATCCAAGGGCTACAAGGATGATTCAACCTACACAAATTAATGAACATCAAATATCACATCAATAGAAGGACAAAAACCATACAATCATCTCAATAGATGCAGCAAAAGCATTCAACAGAAATCAACATCTTACCAAGATAAAAACGTAAATTAGGTATTTACATAGGAATTACCTAATTTAGGAAGGAAATAAATAAATAGATACCTTTATTTAGGAAGGAATGTACCTGAAAATAATAAAGGCCATATAGGACAAACCCACAGCTAACATCATATTGAACATGAAAAGCTAAAAGCCTTTCTTCTAAGAATTGGAACAAGACAAGGATGTCCATTCTCACCACAATTATTTAGCATAGCACTGTAAGTTCATGGCCAGGGCAGTTAGGCAACAGAAGAAATAGAAGACATAAAACTGAAACAGGAGAAGTCAAAGTGTCCCTGTTTGTAGATGGTGTGATCTTATACAGAGAAAAACTTTAAGACTCTTATACAAGAGCCAGAAAGAAATTATTTAGGCAGATAGTGAGAGTAAAAGACTCCTCAGCAAGCCTTCCCTTTTAACAAAAAGCAGCTCCAAAATCATTATTTTTCTAACAAAGAGCAGCCTATGAAATTGAGCTGCAGACACAGATAAGAAAGCTGGACGCTTACACAGGTGAATGCCGCAGCTGTGCCAATAGTTTGTAAAGGTTACCTGGGGGCCAGGCATGTTCATCATGGAGACTCCATCTTCCCTTTTCTTTGTCAACCACGTGTACAGTAAAGGAACAGGCAACAGGCCCAGCAGAGAACCCATCTGCATAATAAAAGATTAGGGTAGGGCAGCCAGCTTCTTCACTCACTATGTAAATGGCACATCTGGTCAGATCAATCTTTTGGGCTCTATGTAAATCAGACACCACCTCCTTAAGCTTGTCTATAAAACCCCATGCATTTCATCACAGAACCAGAAGACCCATTCTGGAGCCCTTCTCTCTCTGCAGGAGAGAAAGGTTTTCTCTTTCCTTCACCTATTAAACCTCTGCTCTTTTTTGGCTGGGGGTTTGCAGTTTCACTCTTGTCCCCCAGGCTGGGGTACAGTGGCACGCACGACCTTGGCTCACTGCAACCTCCGCCTCCCAGATTCAAGCAATTCTCCTACTCAGCCTCTGGAGTGGCTGGCATTACAGGTGCCCGCCACCAGGCCCAGCTGATTTTTTCTATTTTTAGTAGAGATGGCGTTTCACCTTGTTGGTCAGGCTGGTCTCAAACTCCTGATCTCAGGTGATCCACCTGCTTCAGCCTGCCAAAGTGCTGGGATTACAGGTGTGAGCCACCATGCCTGGCAACCTTTGCTCTTAATTTCACTCCTTGTGTGTCCCCGTCCTTGATTTCCTTGGTGTGAGGCAAAGAGCCTAAGGTATTACCATAGAGGAATGACACCACTTCAACTCTACCAGAAAACCCTTAGTACTACTAATAAAGTAATTCAGTGAAGTTTCGGGATACAAAATCAACACACAAAAATCAGTAGCACTTCTATACACAAACAACAAACTATGTGTAAAATAAATCAAGAAGGTAACACCATTTACAATACTATAAAAAATTAAAATACTTAGAATTAATTTAACCTAGGAGGTAAAAGACCTCTACAAAAAAAAAAAAAAAACTACAAAACACTGATTAAAGAAATTGAGGCCGGGCACTGTGGCTCACGCCCGTAATCCCAGCACTTTAGGAGGCCAAGACGGGCGGATCACGAGGTCAGGAGATCAAGACCATCCTGGCTAACACGGTGAAACCCCGTCTCCACTAAAAACACACAAACAAAAAATTAGCCAGGCGTGGTGGCAGGCACCTGTAGTCCCAGCTAGTTGGGAGGCTGAGGCAAGAGAATGGCGTGAACCCAGGAGGCGGAGCTTGCAGTGAGCTGAGATGGTACCACTGTACTCCAGCCTGGGCAACAGAGTGAGACTCCATCTCAAAAAAAGAAAAAGAAAAAAAAAAGAAAAAGAAATTGAAGAGGATCCAAACAAATGGAACGACATTCCATGCAAATAGATCAGAAGACTTAATATTGTTAAAACAACCATGCTACTCAAAGCAATCTACAGACTCAATGCACTACCTATAAAATACCAATGACATTGTTCACAGAAATAGGAAAAGCAATCCTAAAATTGTATGGAACAAAAAAGAGCCCTAATAGCCAAAGCAACCCTGAGCAAAATGAACAAAGCTAGAGCTATCAAACTACCAGGCTTCAAAATACACTACAAAGTTGTAAACAAAACAGCATGGTACTGGTATAAAAACAAACACATACACCAATGGAAGAGAACAGAGAAGCCATAAATAATGCACATAGCTGCAGCCAGCTGATTTTTGGCAATTACACCAAGAACATGCATAGGGGAAAAGACAATCTCTTCAATAAATGGTGTTAGAAAAACTGGATCTATATATGCATTAGAATTAAACTAGACCCCCACCTCTTACCCTATACAAAAAAAAAAAAAAAAAAAAAATGGATCAAAGAACTAAATTTAAGGCCCAAAGCAATAAAACTACTAGAAGAAAACATAGGAAAATCTCCAGGAATGGGTTTATGAAAAGAATTTATGAACAAGACTTCAAAAGCACAGGAAACAAAAGCAAGAATAAACAAATGGGATTATATAAAAATAAAAAGCTTCTGCACAGCAAAGGAAACAATCAACACAGTGAAAAGACAACCTACAGAAAGGGAGATTATATGGTTTGGCTGTGTTCCCATCCATATCTCATCTTGAATTACCATCTTGAAGTACACTTGCCACTAAGTTGTAGAAATAAGCATATGTCCAGGTTTTATGCTCTCCACCATTTTCATATGCTATCTACAATGCTTCTTTAAAGTAAGCTGTACCAAGCAAGCATTACTTGTTTCTATATAGCAAGTAATTGGTAACATAGTCATCTCTCTCTATCCATGGAGGATTAGTTCCAGGTCCCTTGTGAATTCTAACATCCATAAATATCACGTCCCTTATGTGATATAAAATGGCATAGTATTCCAAGTAACCTATCTATATCCTCCCATATACTTTAAATCATCTCTAGATTATTACTGAATACAACATAAATATTATTGAATAGCTGTTATGCTGTATTGTTTAGGGACTAATGGCAAGAAAAAAAAGTCTGTACATGTTCAGTACAGACACAACCATACATTTTAAAAATATTTTTTCATTTGCAGTTGGCTGACTCCATGAATGAGGAACTCATAGACACAGAGGATCGACTATAATTGCTCTGAAAAGTTTTCAAGCAAAAATTCTTTCTGCCACACTATACCAAGTGGAGTTATAATTCTTAAATTATATATACTCTTTAAGTGTATTTATTCATATAAGATGACTTTGGTTAGGTAATACAGTGGTTTGCTCTGCAAAAAGTGATAATTTGTAAAACATTATTGCCTTATTACTTATACAAAATAAGTCTTCTGTCAATTCACTTGAGAAATCAATTTTACTTTTATTTCCAAAATTAGCAAAATAATGTATTAAAAACAAAAAAATCATTTCAAATAATTATGAGATTATCATAGCATATTTCCATAATGTAAAAAAGTAGAAATGTTACCTGTTGTGTATACTTCTGTATTTCATCCAGAACAAATTCTACTTCTTTTGAGGTTGTTAATGAAGCAAGATTTCCACTAAGATTATAGCAATAAAGTTTTGCATTGTCATAGTTTTCTCTACTGGCATTGATTCTAAGACAAGCATCCCCAATATGACTCCATCCTTCTCCACAAAGATGAGCTAGTAAAAAAAAAAACATGTCTTAGTTTTAGATTACCAAAAAGCAAATGTATTTTTCAATTATTTCTGTATTTGTTTAAATTATTTGTGAAATAAAACATATTAAATATCTCAATATAATATTTCAAATAAATTTTTTATAATAGTTTGGTAGAGAATGAAAGCAGAACATCCCAATTTTTTCTTTAAATCTTAAATATGAGATAAATCATGGCTCTATGACATCTGTTAAATGTGTTGACTGCTAGGTTTTCTCTGTAACGTCTGGTATATTGGCATATGGTATTTCAATAAGTAAAATCACTACTATATTTATGTCCCAAGGTCTAGTTTACATAAGACAAGATTACTTTAATAGAAAAACAACCAGCTTATACCAAAAGAAGTTTCAAAGTTACTCCTATAAGTGAAGTTAATTGACCTCTAAATCTAATTTCCATAGCTCAGGTATATCGTTGTGATATAAGATGGGTTCTCTGATTCTTTCATAAGTATAGGTACAGAAGTCTCATTTCACTCACGATTAGTAAAGGAGCTATGCTCTTTCCTTACTAATGTTTATTTTTATACAATTATTCATGTCTTTCTAAAAATGAAACATATTATTCAGTAATAGTGGTTTATCTATAGAATCCAAATTGAACTTGAAACACTGTTTTCTAAAACACAGGTTTATATAATAAATACATTAATAAGGCTAAACTTTAGCGTGCATTAATTAACAATAGTGTTTCATTAATATACTGATCTATAAAGTTAGACTACATTTTAGTTTCTATATCACATGAAATGTATTCGCACCTCTAGCCCTGTGTGAAGGACCTTGGATATATTGCTGCAACTCTTATAAAATTGTTTTAAAGCGGCCGGGCGCGGTGGCTCAAGCCTGTAATCCCAGCACTTTGGGAGGCCAAGACGGGCGGATCACGAGGTCAGGAGATCGAGACCATCCCGGCTAACACGGTGAAACCCCGTCTCTACTAAAAAATACAAAAAAACTAGCCTGGCGAGGTGGTGGGCGCCTGTAGTCCCAGCTACTCCGGAGGCTGAGGCAGGAGAATGGCCTAAACCCGGGAGGTGGAGCTTGCAGTGAGCTGAGATCCGGCCACTGCACTCCAGCCTGGGCAACAGAGCGACACTCCGTCTCAAGAAAAAAAAAAAAAAAAAAAAATTGTTTTAAAGCAGCTGTTTTCAAATTTTTGGTCTTTAAGTCTTAAAAATTATTGAGGGTCCCACAGAACTTTTCTTTATGCATGCTATATCTACTGATTTGGAGAGTTTTAAAATGAAAAATGGTTTTAAAATTTAAAATGGTAACTTTAACAAATACATGTACTTATTTAAAATAATAATCATAGTGTTGGAAGTTCTGGCTAGGGCAATCAGGCAAGAGAAAGAAATAAAGTGTATCCAGTTAGGAAAAGAAGAAGTCAAATTGTCCCTGTTTGCAGATGACATGATTGTATATTTAGAAAACCCCATTGTCTCAGCCCAAAATCTCCTTAAGCTGATAAGCAACTTCAGCAAAGTCTCAGGATATAAAATTAATGTGCAAAAATCACAAGCATTCTTATACACCAGTAACAGACAAACAGAGAGCCAAATCATGAATGAGCTTCCATTCACAATTGCTTCACAGAGAATAAAATACCTAGGAATCCAACTTACAAGGGATGCAAAGGACCTCTTCAAGGAGAACTAAAAACCACTGCTCAGTGAAATAAAAGAGGACACTAACAAATGGAAGAACATACCATGCTCATGGATAGGAAGAATCAATATCGTGAAAATGGCCATACTGCCCAAAGTTATTTATAGATTCAATGTCATCCCCATCAAGCTACTAATGAGTTTCTTCACAGAATTGGAAAAAAACGGCTTTAAAGTTCATATGGAACCAAAAAAGAGCCCGCATTGCCAAGGCAATCCTAAGTCAAAAGAACAAAGCTGGAGGCATCACGCTACCTGACTTCAAACTATACTACAAGGCTACAGTAACCAAAACAGCATGGTGCTGGTACCAAAACAGAGATATAGACCAATGGAACAGAACAGAGTCCTCAGAAATAATACCACACATCTACAGCCATCTGATCTTTGACAAACCTGAGAGAAACAAGAAATGGGGAAAGGACTCCCTATTTAATAAATGGTGCTGGGAAAATTGGCTAGCCATAAGTAGAAAGCTGAAACTGGATCCTTTCCTTACTCTTTATACGAGGATTAATTCAAGATGGATTAGAGACTTAAATGTTAGACCTAATGCCATAAAAACCCTAGAAGAAAACCTAGGTAATACCATTCAGGACATAGGCATGGGCAAGGACTTCATGTCTAAAACACCAAAAGCAATGGCAGCAAAACCCAAAATTGACAAATGGGATATGATTAAACTAAAGAGCTTCTGCACAGCAAAGGAAACTACCATCAGAGTGAACAGGCAACCTACAGAATGGGAGAAAATTTTTGCAATCTACTCATCTGACAAAGGGCTAATATCCAGAATCTACAGAGAACTCAAACAAATTTACAAGAAAAAAACAAACAACCCCATCAAAAAGTGGGCAAAGGATATGAACAGACATTTCTCAAAAGAAGACATTCATACAGCCAACAGACACATGAAAAAATGCTCATCATCACTGGCCATCAGAGAAATGCAAATCAAAACCACAATGAGATACCATCTCACACCAGTTAGAATGGCAATCATTAAAAAGTCAGGAAACAACAGGTGCTGGAGAGGATGTGGAGAAATAGGAACACTTTTACACTGTTGGTGGGATTGTAAACTAGTTCAACCATTATGGAAAACAGTATGGCGATTCCTCAAGGATCTAGATCTAGATGTAACATATGACCCAGCCATCCCACTACTGGGTATATACCCAAAGGATTATAAATCATGCTGCTATAAAGACACATGCACACGTATGTTTATTGCAGCACTATTCACAATAGCAAAGTCTTGGAATCAACCCAAATGTACATCTGTGACAGACAGGATTAAGAAAATGTGGCACATATACACCATGGAATATTATGCAGCCATAAAAAAGGATGAGTTTGCATCCTTTGTAGGGACATGGATGCAGCTGGAAACCATCATTCTTAGCAAACTATCACAAGAACAGAAAACCAAACACCGCATGTTCTCACTCATAGGTGGGAACTGAACAATGACGTCACTTGGACTCGGGAAGGGGAACATCACACATCGGGGCCTATCATTGGGGGGGATGGGGGAGGGATTGCATTGGGAGTTATACCTGATATAAATGACGAATTGATGGGTGCTGACGAGTTGATGGGTGCAGCACACCAACATGGCACAAGTATACATATGTAACAAACCTGCACGTTATGCACATGTACCCTAGGACTTAAAGTATAATAAAAAATTAAAATTAAAATTAAAAAAAAGAAAAAAATAATAATAATTTTAAACCCCACTATAAATTCAGTCTTCCAGCTGCTGAGATGTCTTGCTCCCTATGATATACAAATAGGCCCAATGGAAATGTATCCTCAAATTCTCTTCCTGAGGGAAAGTAGTTGACAATTCAAATTAGACCTCAGCATCAAAAAATAAAGAAGGATTAATGAATGAATAGAGGATGGAGAGGCAGAGAGATCAGGGATAACACAAATAGAGCAATATGTTAATTGTAGAATCCAGAATGTAGGCATTCGGTGTACTCTACACAATTATTTCTGTTTTTCAATATTTGAAATAGCTCAGAACAAAACGTTGAAGGGGAACATTACAACTTAATAGCATATTTTATTTTTATTGTTTTATATTTTTGTAAATGTCTTTAATATTTGGCATTTGACAGTTATGTTCTCATACCTTCTTCTACATTCATTCTATAGGAATAGCATACATCAGATAGCCTTTACAAAACTCCATGGTAAACCCATAACAAATGGAGAATTTTAAAAGCAAATAATGTCTCAGTACTACTAGTCTTCACCAAATGGACCCACTCAAAACCGTGTAGGGGACTCCTGTTCGTTCATGGTTGCTGCTCTAAGGATTAAATTGGGTACCATGAATAACTCACAGCAGCTGGAACATAGTAATCCCTCAATAAATTATAATTATCATTTAATAAGACTGTGTACCATTTCCTGGTTTTTAGTTTGAGGCTATATGTGTTTCAATTATTCCAGTCATTTTAAATCCAAAATACCAAAAAAGTTCTCCTTACAATGCAAAAGTTTTCTTAAATTATGTTTTTTTCTCACTTTACTGAATCAAGGAAGAATTTAGATTATTATTGCCTGTCTCTTCACTTATTTTTTAGTGAGAACAAAAATAGTTAATTGACAAATCATTCAAATAAAAACAAATGCATGGGCCTTTGTGGCTAAACTAAATTATATTACCAAACCAAATATTTTATACTTCAGGCTTTTGTAGTATTGAGCATCAACTTAGCAGTGGGGTTTAAAGGAAGGCAATTCATTTATAATGAGTTTAGTGAGATAAACTCAAATTGCCAAGCTCATATGAGATCAACGTAAAAAAATGCAATACACCAATTGTCAATTGTCATGGAATTGTACAACTGCTCTACAGACTGGGCCCTCTATTTAGAGCATTCACTTCCTTGAGATAAGTTGAATGGAAATCAAATGATATATACCCAGTTGGCTGCTTAGTAAATATGAATTAAGAAAAGGGAATTTGTGTATAATATATTTCATTGTATCTCCAAAATAACAGCCTGGTCAAGTGCAGCCTTTATAACAAAGCAACATTTTTTTCCTAGGGAATGAATAGATGAGTAACTTCACCGTCATTTTTCCAAACTTCCACTGGCAACTAATTTCCATTCTAATCAAAGTAATATTCCTTTAAATATATACATTCCTTCATTCAAATCTTGTTTTGGTCCAAGACTAACCTTGTCATTTTAAGGAAACTTTGTAAATATTTTCATTGATCTACATTTTCATTTTATAGTTTAATTCTTAGAGATCAACACCACTTTCAACTTCTTAGCATCATCTCACTGTTGCTTCTTAAATCCTGCCTACTGCATTACTAATACTATCTTTCTCAAAATGAGCACACATGCACATCACACTGTTTAAAAGCTTTAAAGGCCAGTATGTAAACAAAATTCAAAGTATGAATGACATTCCAATGCCTCAATGGTGTGTTTGTTTGCTTGTTTTTGAGACAGAGTCTCACTCTGTCACCCAGGTTGGGGTGCAGTGGTATGATCTCTGCTCACTGCAACCTCCACCTCCTGGGTTCAAGTGATTCTCCTCTCTCAGCCTCCTGAGTAGCTGGAATTACAGGTGCCCACCACCACACCCAGCTAATTTTTGTATTTTTAGTAGAGACAGGGTTTCACCATGATGGCCAATCTGGTCTTGAACTCCTGACCTCAAGTGATCCACCCATCTCAGCCTCCCAAAGTGCCAGAGTTACAAGTGTGAGCCACCGCACCTGGCCTCGATGGTATTTTTAAAGACAAAATAATATTGATTTTATTACATGAACTAGAAAGATTCTCTTTTAGACAAATTCTGTGATGGAATTTTCCAATATGTTTTAGAATTACATAGGCTCAGAAACTTTTCTTTAAAAAAGAAAAAAAACCTGGGATTAAGAGAGGCAAAATACTAAATACAGAGAAAACACCTAGTTAATAGCTACAACTGTGTCATTTACCAGCCACATAATTTTGAGCATATCACTTAACCAGCATGGATCTCAGTTTATCTGTATAAGAAGCAGAACTGGTTAAATGCCTGTATTAACTTTCAATTTTCTCATTTTATCTTTTATATTTCAAAGGAAGAGAACTTAGCATCCACTAGCAATGTTAACTGTGAAAAAATGAAATTACTTTTAAAAATGAGCTTTGCTGTAGTTTGTAAAATTTGGATTCTCATAAAAGCAGATAATATTTATTATAAGAAATTTATTTATTATAAAAGTATATTATATATAGGATAATAAGTTATATAAAAACAATTTATATTATATGTTATAAAATATAATATAATTAATATATAAATTAATGGTTTAAATTTATTAAACATATAAACTATATATTTCTATCATTAAAATTACTAGATATATTTTAATAAATATATTATGTTACATATTATATAAGTAATATATTTATGTATTTCTTTTTAACATATTATATATATAATATTTTTAAAACCCTGAGATACAGAGAGGGAAAATATATAATATATAATAAATATGTACTATATTATTATTTCCTTAAAATATTTTTTATAAATGTTACAATGTATAATGAAAATATGCACTGAGTTTGGAAAATAAAGGGCACTTAAATAAAATATGACAAAATGTTAATATTTGTTAAATCTGAATATAAAGTCTGAGTGCTTATTATTATCTACATTTTTAAGATTTTTTTTTCAATGAAAAGGTATCTAATCAATTCAACAGTATAGTAAACATATGAACACCTTAAAATAATTGGAAGCAAATATGCAATCAAAAAACTTTTCTTGGAGAAACAGTGCTATTAGTACTATAATATTATAGGTTGATATTTGTTATGACTTTAATTTTAGAAAATGTAGTGTCCTTACTAAACGTACTTTTCTATGTCAGTATTTATCTGTATACCATAAACTCATTCACTAAATTTTGAAATCTTTACCTGGTAAAGCCTGGCATTCTTGCTGTCTCTGATCCCACTGGCAATTCAAGTTTAGTGAACAGCTTTTACAGCTGGTAAGTTTGTTACAAATCTGCTCATTTCTCACATGACACTTGGTGTAGTTCTTCACAGACTAGAAAATTTAAAAAGCATGTTATTTTTCACCTTTGTAGAGCAATGATTCTTAAACTTCAGTGTATATTTAAATCCTCTGGTGAACTTTAAAATAAACATTTCTAACTCCAAATACAATTCAACTGAATCAGGCTCTCTCTTATTTCATTAGTTTATTAAATTAAATTAAATTTGGCCTAAAGCTGCCTCTATAAGTAGTGAACTACAACCTAATTTAGGATGCAAACAAACTGTATCCTAACTTACAAGTATATTCTCGTAACAGATAGTTGAGTCTCAGCCAATCATAGCAATAGAGGCATATGTTTCAATGGACAAACTGCAAAATAGTCAAATAAGGTATTATAAACACAATGGCAATAGGCAAAGCTAACTACACTGCCTTGTTCAAAAGTATTACAAATTAAAATGGCAATCATATCCACTCCCACTGGAAAACATAGATTGATCCCTTATAAAATGGTTACTGGAAGGCCTATGCCCCTAATAATAGAACTCATGTATCTCCCGCTTCTACAAACTCTGACATGACTTGATATTGCAAGGCTTTAATGTATTTTGCCAAAGTACATTTTCACCAGATAGAAGAAGCCCCCATGAACTGATGACAACCAGACCTTTCATGGTCTACACCCTGGAGATTGGCTCTTTTCAAAAGAGACACCAGAGAAAGATTGCCCTTGAACTCAGCTGCAAGGGACTACACTAAGTTCTTCTCTGCAGCAAAACTTCAGGGCCTTGAGCCTGAGCCTTGGATCCACATTTCTCAATTTAAGAGAACCCATCCAGCCTTGGGACAGTACACCCACTGGAAACCTCAAGGCAAAATTGACCAGGGACATTTCTCCTCAGAAACAAATGACATCCTAGACATGAACAGCTTTCCCAAGATGACAGATCAAGACTTCTTTCCTTAGTCACCATGAAACTATAGTCCTTTTCCTCTTTTCTCTGTTTTTATTTTTTATGTATACCCAGGAAGATAACATGCTTATTATGATTTCATAATCAATAGCTTTTGCAGGGGAAGTAACTGAATGTTGGATATGTTATGTTAAACCTAAATCTTTAAATGATCTTAGAGAGTCTCTGCTTCACCTTCTAACAAATTTCTCTGATGTTCTAAGAGCAATATCTGGTCCTTTGTATCGGGTTAGACTTTTAGATTCACACATTAGGTTCTTTGTTTAAATCTAAGAGTAATCAAAACCTATAATGAGGGCTTTGCAGTTACATTATGCCAGAAATTTAATAGGATAACCAAAAGAAAGATAACTCAACAGTTTGTCAAGAAATTTATCACCCTAATCCCTTTAATTGTCAAGATCCTTCAACCATGCAATGATTTCATAATGGAGCCTTGGAGAAATATTACTAGTGCTCTCCAGAGTATATTTGTATCTGTACAGGATTTAACAACCAACCATATATGTGAGCAACTCCACGTCTCAATAAGTGGAAAATGTCGATTAGGGATTTTAACAGTAATACTGTTAGAATTGTCATGATTATTTCCAATAGCCAACTGGAAATTGAACATTAGTCTACACCTCTTAATTTACACTAAAGAATAAAGAGGAGTTTGCCAGCAAGTCTAAGTATCCATAAATGGGCATCTTTTGGTAGAATGCTCCTTCCCTGGCTTGGCATAAATGTAAATGAGACTACGATTAGAAATCTGTCTCAAACATTAGCTACTATAGCAGAAATGGGCTACAGTTGCCCATCAAACATCTTTAAATTCTCCTGCTAAAGTTGTTTTAGATAACATGATTGCTTTGGCCTATCCATTGACTGATGAGAGAAGAGTGTGTGCAATAGATAACACCTCCTATTGCCCTTGGGAAATTATGTCTGACATGATAGAAATTCAGTTTTAAGAAATCAACAAACAAGATGATTGATTAAAACAAGTAGATCCCTCTTCTGGCTTGTTGTTGATATATTTGATTTTGACCAGTTTGATTCATGGGAGCACCTATTAAGAAGTATACTTCAGTCTCTTAATATTACCCTCCTGATAGTCATTATAAATAGTCTCATTAGTATGCCATATCCTCTCGATTATTTCTTTTATCTTTTTTTTTTTTTTTTTTTTTTTTTTTTGAGACAGAGACTCGCTCTGTCGCCCAGGCTCAAGTGAAGTGACGCTATCTCAGCTCACTACAAGCTCTGCCTCCCAGGTTCACACCATTCTCCTGCCTCAGCCTCCCAAGCAGATGGGACTACAGGTGCCCACCACCATGCCCGACTAATTTTTTGTATTTTTAGTAGAGATGGGGTTTCACCATGTTAGCCAAGATGGTCTCGATCTCCTGACCTTGTGATCCGCCCACCTCGGCCTCCCAAAGTGCTGGGATTACAGGCGTGAGCCACCGTGCCTGGCCCCTCTCAAGTCTTAAATGTTCATATGCAGCCATCTGTTATACATCAGATGGTCTCACTATAGTTAAAATAATAAAAACACAAAGAGAATATAAAAAATCATCCAACTGACTTGACATTGGTAATTGTGAATTCCATATTCAGACCAAACAAGTCCATTATGATGGTGACAGAAAGTAGTATTAGTGCCTAAGGTTTGTGGTCAATTTCTCAAAAATAACAGTTGACCAAAAGGGGAGATTAAATTAAATTTGGCCTGATTTAGTATGTAAACAAACTGCAGCCTAATTTATGAGTGTATTCTTATAACAGATAGCCTAGTCTCAGCTAATCACAGCAGCTGAGCTTCAGCCAAACACATGCTGCCAACTGATTAGACTATTTCCATACAAGGCAAATGCCTCATCTCACCATGCCCAAATAGGGCAAATGGTGAGCTGTAGCCAATCAAGATGTTCCTAAATGTCACTTCCTTTTTCTGTCTAAAGATATTTCCTGCCCACATTGATAGCTGGAGGTATCTGAAGCTCTTCGTTCAAAGTGCTGCTTAATTCATGAATCAGTCTTTGTTCAAATAAGCTCTGCTAAATTTATTTTGTCTTAAGTTTTTCTTTTAACAGGTTAAATTATTGTTCTTGGAATTGGAATGAATGTTTATTAAAAAATAAAGTGTGTAAATTACATAATGTGAAACAGGCACCATCTAATGAAAACTTTTTCCAGTGAATTCAAAAATAGTCTTCCAATTCAAAAAATAAAATCATGCACAAAGTCATTTCCATTAATGACGACATGAAATGGTTCTCATCTTAATAAAAGTATCACACAGACCCTTGGGAATGAGGCAGAAATTAAAAGTAGTAAAAGGTAAAGAGATGCTTTATCAAAATCCAATACAATATAAAAAGATAAACGACTGTCACAATAACTCAAACTAATTTTACTTCCACAGACACTAAATGGTTTTGGTTAATTGAGATTTCTTCTGTATATATCTGTCACATTTCCTTCATTGAGGCTTCAAAGAATCTGCAAAAGTTTTATTTTATTTCCAAATCTCCATGACCTAATCATATTTCAACTAATCCTGGCATTGAGAGATTAAAAGTTAATTTCCAAGAAAGAAAAAAAAATAGACAATATAGAAACTTTGATGGTGGTTCCTTACATATACCCAGGTTGAGATAATTTACATCATTATCCTATAAAAAAACCTACCTCATGAAAATCAGATATTAAAATTTTTGGCTCAACTTTTTCTGTGGCTCTACTTTATAAGAAAAAAAAATACAAAGTATTTAACGCTAAACATTGAGCCCCCACCTCAATCTCTTTGTTTTGTTTTGACTATAGGTATAAACACCTGAGGCCTTCTCATGTAAGGGAGCTAAATATTTGTTTTCACTCAATAAAGTTCAGAGTTAAAATTAAGTTATACCTATCCCATAGATAAAACTTATTGAAGCAATTTTTAACCACTTAGAGACTTTAAATGTCATTCACCAAGTATCTACTTATAAGCCACTTCCTTCATAAAATACATTGCCATCACCTCCATTCCAAAGATGTTAATTTCTATTAGAGCATATTACATTTACTATAAACTAACAGATAAAAAGTGCCCAGATATAATTTTTATCTTTATTCATCCTAAAACATTAGAGAAGATACATTTTTGTAAATTTCAAATCACTTTATGACTTTTTCAACCACTCCATTTTCATTAGAAACAAACTTTCTTATTGTTATTTTTTCAATTCATAATTTTTTGCTTTCATATAGTATATAAATATTAGCATTATCCTACATAATCATTACAGTATAGTTCCAAACATTTGATAGCTAATTAAAATAATTAAATTTACATGAATTATCAGATAAATAACCTATAAAAATGACATGAGAATGGCTAAACATGTTGGAATAAGAAAAAGAACAATAGTTTTATGTGAATCTTTAGAATAACAATGGTAATAGTCTCCATCCAAATAACTCTACTGCTCCTCATTAAGAAAAAACTAAGATCAGAGCAGAACTGAAGGAGAGAGAGGCATAAAAAACCCTTCAAAAAATCAATGAATCCAGGAGCAGATTTTTTGAAAAGATCAACAAAACTGATAGACCACTACCAAGACTAATAAAGAAGAAAAGAGAGAAGAATCAAATAGACGCAATAAAAAAAATGATAAAGGGGATATCACCACCGACCCCACAGAAATACAAACTACCATCAGAGAATACTATAAACAACTCTACGCAAATAAACTAGAAAACCTAGAAGACATGGATAAATTCCTGGACACATACACCCTCCCAAAACTAAACCAGGAAGAAGCTGAATCCCTGAATAGACCAATAACAGGCTCTGAAATTGAGGCAATAATTAATAGCCTACCAACCAAAAAAATGTCCAGGACCAGATGGATTCACAGCCGAATTCCACCAGAGGTACAAGGAGGAGCTGGTACCATTCCTTCTGAAATTATTCCAATCAATAGAAAAAGAGGGAATCCTCCCTAACTCATTTTATGAAGCCAACATCATCCTGATACCAAAGCCTGGCAGAGACACAACAAAAAAAAGAGAATTATAGACCAATATTCCGATGAACATCAATGCAAAAATCCTTAATAAAATGCTGGCAAACCGAATCCAGCAGCACATCAAAAAGCTTATCCACCATGATGAAGTGAGATTCATCCCTGGGATGCAAGGCTGGTTCAACATAAGCAAATCAATAAACATAATCCAGCATATAAACAGAACCAAAGACAAAAACCACATGATTATCTCAATAGATGCAGAAAAGGCCTTTGACGAAATTCAACAGCCCTTCATGATAAAAACAATAAATTCAGTATTGATGCAACGTATCTCAATAAGAGCTATTTATGACAACCCACAGTCAATATCATACTGAATGGGCAAAAACTGGAAGCATTCCCTCTGAAAACTGGCACAAGACAGGGATGCCCTCTCTCACCACTCCTATTCAACATAGTGTTGGAAGTTCTGGCCAGGGCAATCAGGCAAGAGAAAGAAATAAAGGGTATTCATTTAGGAAAAGAGGAAGTCAAATTGCCCTGTTTGCAGATGACATGAATGCATATTTAGAAAACCCCATCGTTTCAGCCCAAAATCTCCTTAGGCTGATAAGCAACTTCAGCAAAGTCTCAGGATACAAAATTAATGTGCAAAAATCACAAGCATTCTTATACACCAATAACAGACAAACAGAGAGCCAAATCATGAGTGAACTCCTATTCATAATTGCTTCAAAGAGAATAAAATACCTAGGAATCCAACTTACAAGGGATGTGAAGGACCACTTCAAGGAGAACTACAAACCACTGCTTAATGAAATAAAAGAGGATACAAACAAATGGAAGAACATTCCATGATCATGGATAGGAAGAATCAACATCCTGAAAATGGCCATACTGCCCAAAGTAATTTATAGATTCAATGCCATCCCCATTAAGCTACCAATGACTTTCTTCACAGATTGGAAAAAACTACTTTAAAGTTCATATGGAACCAAAAAAGAGCCCGCATTGCCAAGACAATTCTAAGTCAAAAGAACAAAGCTGGAGGCATTATGCTACCTGACTTCAAACTATACTACAAGGCTACAGTAACCAAAACAGCATGGTACTGGTACCAAAACAGAGATGTAGACCAATGGAACAGAACAGAGCCCTCAGAAATAATACCACACATTTACAACCATCTGATCTTTGACAAACCTGAGAAAAACAAGAAATGGGGAAAGGATTCCCTATTTAATCAATGATGCTGGGAAAACTGGCTAGCCATAAGTAGAAAGCTGAAACTGGATCCCTTCCTTACACCTTATACAAAAATTAATTCATGATGGATTAGAGACTTAAATGTTAGACCTAATACCATAAAAACCCTAGAAAATCTAGGTAATACCATTCAGGATATAGGCATGGGCAAGGACTTCATGTCTAAAACACCAAAAGCAGTGGCAACAAAAGCCAAAATTGACAAATGGGATCTAATTAAACTAAAAAGCTTCTGCACAGCAAAAGAAACTACCTTCAGAGTGAACAGGCAACCTACAGAACGGGAGAAAATTTTTGCAATCTACTCATCTGACAAAGGGCTAAGATGCAGAACCTACAACGAACTTAAACAAATTTACAAGAAAAAACAACCCCACTAAAAAGTGGGCAAAGGATATGAACAGACACTTCTCAAAAGAAGATATTCACGCAGCCAACAGACACATGAAAAAATGCTCATCATCACTAGTCATCAGAGAAATGCAAATCAAACCCACAATGAGATACCATCTCACACCAGTTAGAATGGCAATCATTAAAAAGTCAGGAAACAACAGATGCTGGAGAGGATGTGAAGAAATAGAACACTTTTACACTGTTGGTGGGACTGTAAACTAGTTCAACCATTGTGTGAGACAGTGTGGTGATTCCTCAAGTATCTAGAACTAGAAATACCATTTGACCCAGCCATCCCATTACTGGGTATATACCAAAAGGATTATAAACCATGCTACTATAAAGACACATGCACACGTATGTTTATTGCGGCACTATTCACAATAGCAAAGACTTGGAACCAACCCAAAAGTCCATCAGTGATAGACGGGATTAAGAAAATGTGGCACATATACACCATGGAATACTATGCAGCCATAAAAAGAATCAGTTCGTGTCCTTTGTAGGGACATGGATGCAGCTGGAAACCATCACTCTCAGGACACTATCACAAGGATAGAAAACCAAACACCGCATGTTCTCACTCATAGGTGGGAACTGAACAATGAGAACACGTGACACAGGAAGGGGAACATCACACACTGGGGCCTGTTTTGGGGTGGGGGCAAGGGGAGAGGGATAGCATTAGGAGATATACCTAATGTAAATGACGATTTAATGGATGCAGCACACCAACATGGCACCTGCATACATATGTAACAAACCTGCATGTTGTGCACATGTACCCTAGAACATAAAGTATAACAAAAAAAGGAAAATTATAGTCATTTATTGATACTAAACAAGTACAAAAAATGAAATTATGTTTCAAGCATACATAGAGCCAAGTTAATCAATGGTAAAAGAAAGCTGTTATTCTGAAACATAGCTGGCATTTCTGGCCTAATGAACCAGACACACATTACGAATAGTAACCACTATTCTACTGATCTTCACTCTAATATACTGAGATGTAAATTTTAAATGAAAATATGTGAGAATAAAGCACATTGTTTGACCTATATGAAATAGGATATCAATGCACATAATCTAGACTGAAATCCCAAAGACCTCTCTGTATCCATTAACATTTGGTTTCACTTAATCGCAAGACATTCTGATAAAACTGTCTAAAGGACACATGACATCAAATTCTAAACTTCAAGTGAGTACCATCTGCTCTCTTATGCTACCTCACCCAATGCTTTCCTTGTTAACACATCATCATCAAAAATAAAACATAAAGCAAAATGCCACTTTATAAATACTTGATAGCAATTTAAATAACATAATTTTTAAGAATATCTGTTTTCACTCAGATATGTTGTATTTTCATATGTAAATGTCTGTCATGGACTGAATGTTTGCATCTCCCAAAATTCGTATTTTGAAACCCAATCCCAATGTGATGTTATTAGGAGGTGCAACTTTTGGGAGGTAATTTAATCATAATGGTAGAGTCCTCATATGTGGGATTAACACCATTATAAAGTGCTGAAGACACAAGAGCTCCCCTTCTACCAGGGGAGGAAGCAGTGAAAAGACATCTTCTGTGAATCAGAAAGTAGGCTGTCACCAGATACCAAATCTACTAGCACCAAGGTCTTGGACTTCCCAGCCTCCAGAATGGTAAAGTATGGCAAAATGATAGACAAAACATAAAGTTGGATCAGGCAAAATTTATTGATATGGGCTAAGCAGACATTACACATTTAATGTTATAGGTTGGAGAGTCAGAAAGGGCTCTTCCTGTTAGTTAGCTAAAACGTAGACCAAAAGGTGGCCTACAGTGAATGATTTGGAAATGCTGGATCTGCCTTGGTTTAACATAGAAGACATTTAATGGCTTAGGGAGATTGGAATGTTAGAGTGGATTTGTCCTTTAAGATCTGCTCACTCTCCATGAGAGGATCTAGAAGACACACTTTTCACCAATATTGAAAGGAATAAACTTGGGAGGGGAGCACTGGCATCCTTGAAGAGCTCCATGACTGTTCTTCTCCGTATGCCCTGCCTTGCAGTGGGAAGTGCAGTCACTGAATTGGGAAACATAAATGCAATAGGAATAATTGGATCTAGGTTGGCAGGGGCCAGGTAGCAGCACTCAACTACCAAAGGCAAGGTGGGTGTGGTTACTATGATGAACAGCAGAGTTAAAGCAGCAATTGGAATAGTCTGACTTGCTCACATCTATGGCATTGGTGAGTTGAGCATGAGGTTGTTCCTAGAAGTAAAATATATAGAAATCCTACTAAATTCCTAATTGGTTTCTATAAGCAGAAAAGTTCTAAGTAAAGAAAACTCTAACCTGAATCATAAATACAGAGAGTCAGAGTTCCTCAATTAAGTTCCAAAACTGAGCCAGTTTACAGACCCAAAGGCCTTGAATGAAGGGGATGCTGGGTCCCCTTAAGGAAGGACCTCAACATACTACCAAAAAGGTATATTGCTCATCTTTCTCCTTGCCTTTCTCAAAGGGATTTATGGTGTTTACCAGAGTAACTATGCACTGAGGAAAGGGAAATAATCAGTGTCAGTACTAGATGCTGGTTCTGAACTGACATTAATTCCAGGAGGCCCAAAACATCACTATGGGCCACCCATTAGAGACTTATGACTGCCAGATGATCAGTGGAGCTCAGGTCCCTCTCACAGTGGGCTCATCCTGTGGCTATTTTCCCAGTTCCAGAATGCATAATTGGAATAGACATACCCAGCAGCTGAAAGAAAACTCACACTGGTTCCTTGACCTGCAGAGTGAAGACAATTATGGAGGGAAAAGCCAAGAAGAAGCCACTAGAACAGCCTCTATGTAGAAAAATGGTAAGCCAAAAGCAATACTCCATTCCTGGAAGGACTGCAAAGATTAGTGCCACCATAAAGGACTTAAAGGATGCAGGGGTGGTAATTCCCACTATATTCCCGTAAAATTTGTCTATTTAGTCTATGTAGAAGACAGATGGATCTTGGAGAATAACAATGAATTATCATAAGCTTAACCGGGTGGTAATACCAATTGTAATTGCCTTATCAGATGTGGTGTCATTGCTCGGGCAATTAACACATTTCCTGGCAACTGGCAAGTAGCTAAACATCTGACAAATGCTTCTTTCTTGAAACTTGTTAGTAAAAATCACTAGAAGCAGTTTGTTTTCAGCTGGCAATGGTAGCAATACACCTTCACTGCTCTACCTCAGGAGTATACCAACTCTACACTCCTATGTAATAATTTAGTTCTCAGGCATTTAACTGCCTTTTCACTCCAGAAGACATCACACTGATCCATAATATTGAAAACATCACACAGATTGGACCTAGTGAGTAAGATGTAGCAACTAGTCTAGACTTATTGGCAAGATATTTGTGTGTCAGAGGTTGGGAAATAAATTCATCTAAAATTCAGGGACCTTCTAACTCGGTGAAATTTCTAGGGGTCTAGCAGTATGGGGCATGTCAAGATATCCCTTTCAAAGGTGAATATTAAGTTGTTGCCTCTGGCCCCTCCTATAACCAACAGAAAAAAGAGGGAGAATGTCTAATAGGTCTCTTTGGATTTTGGAGGTAACACATTCCTCATTGGGGTATGTTACTTTGACCCATTTACCAAGTGATCCAAAAAGCTGCTAATTCCAAATAGATCTCAGAATAAGAGAGGGTTCTGCAGGTCCAGACTACTATGCAAGCTCTGCCAGTTGGGCTACATGATCCTGCAGATGCAATGGTGTCTCAAATATCAGTGGCAGACAGGATGCTCTTTGGAGCCTTTGGCAGGCCTCTATAGGAAAATAACAGTGCAGACCCTTAGGAATTCGTAGCAAAACATCACCATCCTCTGCAGATAACTATTCTCCTTTAACAGAAACAGCTCTTAGTCTGCTACTGGACATTGATAGAAACTGAATGTTTAACCATGGGCCACCAAATTATCATGTGATTTTGGTCCATCATGAACTGGGTGTTATCTGATCCACCAACCCATGAGGTTGGGTGTGCACAGTGGCACTGTATCATCAAATAAAAGTGGTATATACATGACCAGGCTCAAGCAGGCCCTGAAGAAGCAACTAAGTTACATGAAGAAGAGGCCCAAATGCCCCTAATCCCCACTTCTGCCACAGTGCCTTCTCTCTCCTAGTCTGCACCTATCACTTCATGAGAAGTTCCCTAGACCACTTGACAGAGGAAGAGAAGACTGGTTTCATTTACAGATGGTTCTGCACAATATGCAGCCTCTACCCAAAAACGGACTGCTGAAGCTCTGCTGCCCCTTCCTGGGACCTCCCTGAAGTACAGTAGTAGTGAAAGGAAATTTTCCCAGTGGGCAAAATCAAGCAGTGCACCTCATTGTTCATTCTGTTTGGAAGAAGAAATGGCCAGATGTGCAACTGTGTACGGATTCAAGGGCTGTGGCCAATGGTTTGCCTGTATGGTCAGGAACTTGGAAGGAACATGAATGGAAAATTGGTGACAAAAAAAAAAATTGTGGAAAAGGGATGTGGACAGATCTCACTGAATGGCAAATAAGTGAAGATACTTGTATCCAGTGTAAATGTTCACCAAAAGGTGACATCAGCAAAAGAGTATTTTAATAATCACATGGATAAGATGACCAGTTCTATGAATACCTTCTTCCCTAGCCACCTGTGTCATCACCCAACATCATGGGCAAAGTGGCCATGGTGGCAGGGATGGAGATAATGCATGGGTTCAGCAAAATGGACTTCCATTCACCAGGGCCATGACCTTGTGGCCATGGCTATGACCACTGCTGAGTACCCAATATGCCAGTAGCAGAAACCAACACTGAGCTCCTGATATGGCGCCATCCCCCTAGGTAATCAGCCAGCTGCCTGGAGGCAGGTTAACAGAGCTTCCATCAGGGAAAGGGAAGCATTTGTTTTTACTGAAACAGACATTTATTCTGGCTACAGATTTGCCTTCCTTGCTCACAATACTTCCGCGAAAACTCCCATCAGTAAACTTACAGAATTCTTTTTCTACTGTCTTGGTATTCCACACAGCATTGCTTCTGACCAAGGAACTCACATCACAGCACATGAAGGACAGCAATGGGCCTATGCTCACTGGTCTTATCATGTTCCCTGCAATCGTCAAGCAACTTGTTTCATAAAACAGTGGAATGGGCTTTTGATGATTCAGTTACAGTGCCAGCTAAGTAGTAATACCTTGCAAGGCTGAGAGAAGGGTTCTCCAGAAAGCCATATAAGCTCTGAGTCGGCATCCAGTACATGGTGCTCTTTCTCTCACAGCCAGCATTTATGGGACCAAGAATCAAGGGTTGGAAATGGGAGTGGTACTACTCGCTATTGTCCCTAGTAATTCATTAGCAAAACTTTTCTTCCTGTTCTTGTGACCTTACTCTTTGCTGACCTAGATGTCTTAATTCCAGAGGAAGGAATATTTTTTTCCAGAAAACACAACACTGATTCCATAGAATTGGAAGTTAAGACTGCCACTTGGCCACTTTAGGTTCCTCACACCTCTAAATCAACAGGAGCAAGAGTGAGAGTGGAGGCGGAGATGCCACACACTTTTAAACGCCCAGATGTCAAGTGAACCCACAGAGAGAGTTCACTTATCAACAAGCAGATGGCCCAAGCCATTCATGAGGGATCCACTCCTGTGATCCAAACACCTCCCACCAAGCTCCACCTCCAAGACTGGGGATTACATTTCAACATAAATTTGGACAGGGACAAATATCCAAATTATATGACCCTGTGATTGAGACCAGTGGAAAACTACAACAATCCAATTCAAGCAGGACTACTAATGAAGAATGACCCTTCCAGAATAAAGGTTTGAGTCACTCTAACAGATAAAAAACCACAAGCAGGTAAGGTGCTTGCTGAAGGTAAAGGAAATACAGAATGGTTAGGTAAGAATATACATATAATCCAGTCTATCATTGATGGACATTTGGGTTGGTTCCAAGTCTTTGCTATTGTGAATAGTGCCACAATAAACATACGTGTGCATGTGTCTTTATAGCAGCATGATTTATAATCCTTTGGGTATATGCCCAGTAATGGGATGGCTGGGTCAAATGGTATTTCTAGTTCTAGATCCTTGAGGAATCGCCAGGGCCTGTCGTGGGGTCAGGGAAGCGGGGAGGGATAGCATTAGGAGATATACCTAACATAAATGACGAGTTAATGGTTGCAGCACACCAACATGGCACATGTATACATATGTGACAAACCTGCATGTTGTGCACATGTACCCTGGAACTTAAAGTATAATTTTAAAAAGAATATACGTATAAATACTAGCTACAAACATGCGATCAGTTACAGAAATAAGGACTGTAATTGTATTTCCTCCTCATTTTGCTAAGAATACATCTGTGTGTGTGTTTGTGTGTAATATCTTTGTTTTCATTCCCCTCTTATTCCCTCATCATGTAAGATGCTCATATCAGAATTTAAGCACTGTTGATTTTACATCATAGTATTTAACTAATAGAATATCAAGGAGAGGAGCAAATATCACTCAAGGACTTTACCTCCTTTTCTGGGAAAGAGATTGATGTGTTTTCCAGTTGTACACAGGATACTTGTATCATGTTAGGTAGAATATGACCTAGTTATTATCTTCATCTGAAAATTAAGTATGTTTTATGTAGTTATGTATAGGTGCCAAGTTGACAAAAGGTAGACTTGCAATGGTTAATTTTATGTGTCAACTTTTCCAAGACATGGGGTGGTCACATATTAGGCTAAGCATTATTTCTGGATATGTCTGTGGGGGAGTTCTGGATAAGACTAAATTGGTAAGCCAGGTAAAGTAAAATGCTCTCCCTATGGTGGGCATCATCCAATCCACTGAGGACCTGAAAGAACGAAAAAGTAGAGGGAGGCAGAATTTCCTCTCTCTGCCTTTTCTTGCTCTTGGACTGAGACTTACACCGACTGCACTCCTGGTTCTCAAGCCTCCATATGTGGAGTGGAATTTACATCATCAACTTTCCCGGGTCTTCAGTTTGCAGATGGCAGATCCTGGGACTTTTCAACCTTTATAACCACATGAGTCAGTTTCTTATAATGAATCTCATTATGTATATACATATTATATATTTATATATTATATATAAACAAATATATATTTATATATCTACAAACTGTGTATATGTGTATATATATAGACAGATTCTGTTTCTCTGAAGAACTGTAATACAAGTCCCTGATTCCCATGTCTTATTTTATTCAACTCCCACTTCTACTAAAATAACTCCCATTAGATGAATATTAGTGGATATCTTAAAATGTAATTTAAATTTGCAAAACATAACCATGTTATATTAATGTTAAAACTCAAATAAAATTGAAGTATATCTTGTTATTAAAACAACTTGTATCACTGGAAAGTACACAACAACAAAATATGTATGAAAACAAAAGGGTTCAATCTAATGAGTCAGTAACTGCAAATTTCCCTCCATTTTAAGTTTTGAATATTAGATTAAAATCATAAAACTTACATATTTTGAATTATTAATTAGTGGAGAAATTTTTTAATTATACAATCAAATTTTTTACTTAGTTTCAACTCCCTTTTCTTTGCCTTTTAGCTCTGCCTGCTATCTTGAAAAACAAGTAGATACTTTCATTAATAAAAATTCCAAAAAAATAAAAAATAATACATTATATTCAGTTGGAAATATGTATCCACACTATTTATTTTTACGCAAGCTATAGGCCCATAAAAGAATCTTTAGGCTGGGTATAGTGCCTCATGCCTGTAATCCCAGCACTTTGGGAGGCTGAGGTGGGCACATCACTTGAGGCCAGGAGTTCAAGACCAGCCTGGCCAACATGGTGAAACCCTGTCTGTAGTAAAATATAAATTAGCCAGGCATGGTGGTGCTTGCCTATAATCCCAGCTACTCAGAAGGCTGAGGCACAAGAATCACTTGAACCCAGGAGGGGAGGTTGCAGTGAGCCAAGATCATGCCACTGCATTCCAGCCTGGGTGATGGAGCAAGACTCTGTCTCAAAGAAAAAAAACAATCTTTAACCCTACTAAATACTACTTTTTTAAATTTTTCCTTTCAATTTGTTGATATCTTCTACAAAACATAGAATGTTTAGATGCTACCACTTAAAATCTTAATTTTTGCTGCTCTTAATCCATTTTCATCTGCCATAAATATTTTATAGTTTTTTTTTTTTATTCTGCAATATATAGAACAGCTCTCCCACAACAAATAAACAAATAATTATAGGGCTTAAAATGTCAATAGTGCTAAAACTCTACTTTAGATGTAAAAGGCCTTTAAAAAATCTTATAAAATTGTAGAATGTTTAGCAGCATCCCTTGCTTCTACCTATTAGATGCCAATAGCAGCTCCACATTTGTGACAACCAAAATATCTCTGCGAAATGTCTCCTGTGAGACAAAATTGCCTCAACTTGAGAACCACTAATGTATAGACAGTTAAAAGAGAAACTACTACTACCAACAGCTCAGGCTAAACTTACACACAAAGTGTGAAAACAAAGCACTAGACCACACGACCACTAATGTATGTCTGACAGGAATCCACTGGGAATTATTTCAATACCTACCTATATAATCTTATTTTCATTAGCACAGAAGATAATATTTACAGTTATAGTCTTTTTTAACATCAGTTTTTAAAAAATGTTCCCAGTCTCATCCATGAAAAGAAGTAAAGTTGATGGATCCAAAATGGAATCTAGACTGACAAATTTGAACAACAAACCAGTCTAACTTTACAATTTACTAAGAAGTGAATGATTCCCTACATACTTTCTAAATGTCTTAATGTGTAAAGTGCGTTTTTTCTACAGTGCTATTAAATGGTAAGCTAATGATCATAAAGCAGCAGTGTGTTATAACTACAGCACCATTTACCCATAAATACTGACCATACTACAGTTGCTATTTGCCGAAATGCATTTCTTGTCATCACACCATTGGCACCCATTTGTATTGGCAGTACAGCTGGCACAATCTGCATATCTGTAACATCTGTCATCAGAAGCAGCTATAATACAAATGGGAGACAATACATCAGCACAAAAAAGAAAATCTTACTCTTCTTAATTTACAATATCTATTTAAGAATCATTAAGAATCACTAAGACATTTTTTAACCAAAGAAATGACCTTCAGTTTCAAAGTAAGTTTTCTAAAGATTAAGACATTTGTAGTTCAATTGTGTTTACAGGATTTTCGAGACCGTTTGCCCCCATTTTAATTATTCAATATACAAGGATCCTACAGTCACTTTAAATTCACACATTTGGGCCAGGCGCGGTAGTTCATGTCTGCAATCCCAGAACTTTGAAAAGCCAAGGCAGGCGGATCACTTGAGGTCAGGAGTTGAAGACAAGCCTGGCCAACATCACGAAACCCACTTCCACTAAAAATACAAAAATTAGCCAGGCGTGGTGGCACACGCCTGTAATTCCAGCTACTCGGAAAGCTGAGGCAGTAGAATTGCTTAAACCCAGGAGATGGAGTTTGATCACACCACTGCACTCCAGCTTGGTTGACAGAGTGAGACTCTGTCTCAAAAAACAAAATAAAATAAATAAATTCACATATTTTAGAGAAGGTCAAAGGATTTACAGACATTTTACTGAACAAAGGGTATTACTATACATACAAAAGAAAACATCATAACAAATACTGTTTATCATCCTTTCTAAAGATATCAAAAGACATCTGAATTAATACACATTAGTAAAACTTAAAAATATATTTATTAATTATAGCCTCAAAAATATATAACAACTCCCATCATTTAAAACACCAAACAATATTTATCCAAATAGTTAATTAGCTAACTGATTAATAATTGACTGGTAACTTTTCATAAGTCTCATTTATTTATTCACCATTCTATAAGAAATATAATACCAGAACATTAGTCATGAAATGCTAGAAAATTTTTTTACTTTATGGTGTGGTTTAGCAATAATTCAGGAAAAAAAAATACCACATGGAAAATAAATTATTTCATTTTATGTCTTTAAATCTAACAGTATATCTTAGAAATGATGTATTGGAAAGTATTTTAAACTTATATTAGAAAATAATTCATATATATGACCATGTTATATATAAAATATTGATATATATATACTATATATACAGATTTCAAAAATAAAACTAAAAATAGCTAATAAAGATATTAAATTATTAACCACTAGGTTCAAACATTAGAACTCCTAATTAGGGTATTATAAATTTTTCATTTCTGTAGCTACTAAAGTAATTCTTATAAGCAGAAGATATTTCTACTTCTGTAGAAGAGAAATTTTGCTGCCAGAGAGAGGAAAAGAAAAATAAATTTACCTGTTTTAGGAGGGCACTTTGCTCTAACAATATTATTAGTATTCCCAGATTCCCAAGATTCACAGTGATTTTTATTCCAAACACATTTTATCCCTGGACCAGCATTTTTACAAAGTTCTTCATCTCTGAAAGCCTTGCAATTTGGAGGCTTGTATACAAGGATATCATTAAGGAGTACACTAGAAAATCCCCCAAATATATACATGGACCTATTAAAAACAAAACAAGAATCTTAAAGAAACACTGTTAAAAGTCTCTATCTGATGATTTAGTTATAAAAATAAGCATAGATTTAAATATACATTTTATACTATTTTAAGTACTTCTGTTAGTATTGTTCTTTAAGATTATATTTCTAGCATACAATATGATATGAAAACACCAGAGGAAGTATTATATAATTCCTTGAAGACTTTCCAAACAAAATATGAAATATTCTATAAATCTTAATATATTAAGAAAACACTAAGTCTTCAAAACATGTTTTATTGTTAATACAAGAAAGAAAAAAAAACAAGGATTATATACAACATCCCTTTGTCAGAAAAATAAGTGTTGTTTTTAATAAGGTAGTAAATAATATTTTTTTAAAAAGATAATAGCTGTACATAGACAAGACACACTTTAGAACTGCTATTTAGAATTATAACTTTTCAATATAGACATAGAATTCTGAAATTAGACACAGAGTTCTTCTTATGGTGTTTCATTCTTTTAAAATAAGAAAACTAACAGTAAAATAATCAAAAAGATTTTTAAAATTTCAGTCTGGAAAGAGCTGCCTAGACAATACTAAATTAATTCTAACCAGTGCCAAAAAAGGTTGAGATGCGCTTAAAACAGTATATTTTTCATGTCAAAAATATTATTAACATAATAAATTGAATCAGCCAAAAAAGGCTTCCAAAATGAATTTTATTATTTAAAAAGGTAAAATAAAAATCAACCAGAGAACCCGAGAGGTTTTATGTTTCACAGTTTTCATTTATTACTGTTTGGACTGCCAACTGATATCAGTTACACAGCTTCATTGTGGTCAAGTCATTTTGTGGCAATAGTGGAGAATTTTTACATATTTAGGATAAGGTGGTAATAAAAATGAGCTTATAAAAAGGTCATTCTGATTTACAAATGTTAAGCTACTAAATGAGCTAGCAGATTGTTACCTGTCACTGGATTCCAAATTACCAAAATTTTGAGATAGAAATACAAAAATTATATTAACTTAAATGGGGAAGGCAATGTAATGACCATGGAGTCCAATTTCTCAATGGATATAAGGATTGTAACGTCCAGAGAGGTTAAGAGACTTGTCAAAAAATCACCCATTTCGTAAATGACAGAACTAAAATGAGAATCTAATTCTTTTCACTTTCCTTGTTCTCCTTGATAGAAATATGGGGCTAACCTCTCTATCATTTCAGTTCCATCTTTTTAAAAGAAGAGTCATTCCTTATCTGATCTCTGGAAAAAGAAAAGAAGGCAGAATGACATAGAAGGGTATCTGATGTTTTATCTCAGCACCTTTCTTTTACCTACTCCCATGTCCCTTAAATACATGAAACAAGAAAGGAAAAAAGATATGATTAACAAATCAAAATGTATTCTATAGTAGAGCAGAGATGCATAAAATCCAGTACCACTAAGTACTGGATAATGATAATTTTCAAAAAGAATACCAGAATATGAGGATAGTATGACTGATATCGGTGACCCTCTAAAAATTGGAAATGTGCTTCTTTTACCCATTAATGACTACTGCAGAGTGTCCAAATCTGTTGACGTCTCTATGAAGATTTGGTTTTGGTAATATTTTCCATTCATCACAAGCTAGAAAAAAGAGAACAGAAAACCAAAAAAATGAAATAAAATAATAAACTAAGACAAATAACATAAAAACATCATTGGCCAAATTAAAGCTATACTATGAACAAGCAGGAAGCCAAAAAAAAAAAAATTCTCACTAATTTTCCATGACCTTCAATTTAGTATAATTACTCAACTAGCACTATTCCTTAAATAAAAATAACTCTTGCCAAGAATTCCCATAAATAATTTTAAGCATATGAGAATAAGAAAATGAAAAGAATGAACATAGAGGTATTTTATATTGGAAGATAATTTCAAAGACATAGCTTCATTAAATATACCAGGTAAAACTTATGAATGTCAGTATAGGGCATACCTATTTGAAAGTTAAATACTGAATCAAATATTACATGTATGCATACAAAAGTAAATGGCATATATAATGTCCGCTGAAAGAATACCTAAAAATATAATCATCAGGATAAAACATTTAAATCACTTTAATGATTTGAAATTTCAAAAGAAAAGCTTTTTTATGTAGAAGGGAATTATTTTAACTGCAAAATTTCTAGATAAAAAATGAAAATCATAAATAATCTATGAACTATATAAAAACTATGGAAAGTGGTTAAGAAAAATGTGTATTTCAATATAAACTCAAAATTGACATATATACTAACATAAATTTGAGATTTAAAATAATTCATCATTCAATGACTAGTAACATTGTCAATACAGTGTTTTAGATTTCACCTTCTTAGAAATGTCATATCTATAAAGGCATGCCTTAGTATTTCATAAAAACATATAGATATAACAAGATCTTTTAAAACAAATTAATTTTGTTTAGGTAAAAGCCTTTATGGAACAAGAAAATAATCTTAAATATAGTTAGTTGTAAAAGTTAAAGTAATGGATTACTTGTTTTCTTATTAAAGTAATTATATCTATAACAATAATAAAATAAATTTGGTTTCAACTCAATATTTTATTAATGAATATCAAAAAGTTATAAAAACCGAAACTGTAAGTTTAGAAAATGATGTTGAAAGACTGAGAACAATAAAATACATGTTGACTTGTATATGCTAAAGTATACTCCAGGAAACACAAATCTCCCTGGAAAAAGTGTATTCATTTAGTTTGTATAATCTGTCTTTTAAGTCTACAAGGTATATCTGCCTATTAAATACTCTCAAAACAGAGAGTGTAAAAGTACAAAACCTAACCTAACTTTATGTAACAGTATTTTCCCAATGTGTTGTCCAAAGGAGCACTTTTCACATAATGCCTATTAAGATCCTCAAGAGTCAATGCTCTGAAGATCACATTTTAGAAAATATTATTATAGAGGCCTATGATAAAGAATAACAGACTGCCAATTTTACATGTTAGAGTTAATTTAAGAAAAGTACATTATATGTGTGTAGTACTATTAGGTTGGTGCAAAAGAAATTACATAAAGTATAAATTGTATACTTTTATATATAAAGTATATATGAAAGCTCCAAAGTGTTTTCATCTGCGTATCTTAAAATGCTCTTTATAAGAATCCAGTGAAATTGATTAAGCAGGTATTACCCTATGTTAGAAATGAAGAATCAGACCTATGGGAAGGTAAATAACTTGTATGAGGTCCATTTGATTAATGGACCATATAGTAATTCTGTGTGTAATTTTTTAAGAAACTGTCATTCTGTTTTCCATAGTAGCTGGACCATTTTACATTTTTACCAGTAATGCAAAAGCAACAAAAATGTCTCCATGTCCTCGTCAACCCTTGTTATTTTCTGTTTTTTGTATCATAGCCATCCTAATGAGTATGAATTAGTATACCATTGTGGTTTTGACTTGCATTCCCTAATGATTAGTGATGTTCAGCATCTTTTCATGTGCTTATTGGACATTTGTATATCTTTGGAGAAATGTCAATTACACAGCTCATTTAAATTTATAGATATTAAGTGGTACTGTGCAATCATTGTAACCTTGTTAGTTTTCCATGTTATGACTATATGAAATATTTACCCATTAAACTGTTAATGATTAGCCTTTTTTAAGATTTTTTCCTATTACAGGTCATGTTGGTATATTCACTGTTATATGTATCTTGTGCATATTTGGAAGGTTTCTCCAGATTTCCAAGAGGTATAAGAAAAGACACAACTTTGATTTTCCCAGTTTGCTCCCCAAAGTAGTTGTGTTGACTCACATTAGCAGTGTACAACAGTTCCTCTTGTTTTATATTCTCTACAACATGTAGCTCTATCAGACTATAAATTTTTACCAATCTGATGAATGGCTTGATTTTGCATTTTTCCAGTTACTGGTGAGTCAACTTATTCTCACATGTGTAGGTTATTTGTTTTAGTCTTCTATGAAATCACTGCTCAAGACTTGCACATTTTTCTATTTGTTTTTTGTCTTTTTCTTAATAATTTAAAGAATTCTTGATTAAATACTCTGTATACTAATCCTTTGCTGGCTATATGTATTACCATTTATTCTTCCATGCTACAGCATCTTTTGTTCACTTAGTTTATGAAATCTTGTTTTACAGAAAGTTGGTCTTACTTTTAGGTTACCTTATGATCTGTGCTTGTTTATTCAGTAAACTGAGATTTTAAAAATAATCTCTAACTTTCTAGTAAAGGTTTTCAGTTGGCTTTTACTATTTTGGTCTTCAATCTTTTTGGAATTTATTTTTGTATATCTGGTAAGCATCAAACTTAGTTTTTCCCACATATCATATTTTCCAGATGGAAAATTTCCAAGTATATGTCCATGCATTAATTTTCCCAATTTGTGAACATTTATCCTTGACCCACTAACTTGTGCATCATTTAATTTCTGTACTGTTATAGTTTGCTTTTATTATTTTTAAATATATACATGTGTGAAGCTCAAACGTCCAATATTTCTACAAGGCTTATCAAAAAAAAAATCCACTGCCCCCTATCTTCCCAAAGCATATTCCAGAATCACAGAGGTAAACACTTTTAATTCTAAATAAACAGCTAGAAAGAGTTTGTTTTTGTTTTTTTGTATTTTCATCTGTCCTAAACAGCATGCCTAGTTCCCAGTTTCAGATAATATGTCTGACTTCCTTCTTCAGACGGTGAAGCTCTTACACAGACTTACACACACATACTTCCTCTCCCTCCATTCTTTATACCATTATATTATGATTTTGTTTAGAGCAATATTCAGTTTCTTATTTGTTTTTTGGAGATGGGGTCTTGCTATATTGCCTAGACTGGTCTAAATTAATTCCTGGTCTCAAGCAATCCTCCTGCCTCAGCCTCCAGAGTTTCTGAATTATAGGTGCATACCACCACACTCAGCTAATGTTCAGTTTTTACTATTTCTGATAGTATATATCTGTGATATTATTTACAGATAAGCCAGGTAGGATAATACACTTTTATTCTTAAATAACTTATTTTGTCCATAAATTTTATTTTCACTTTTTTGCTTAAATTTCTGTATATCTACCACTATTTCTCCCCCAATCCTTTAGCAGATGTGTATATTTCTTCTCAATATCTTCTAATACATCAAGTTATCTGGTAATTTACTTTGTAAAGACATCACTCCTGAAACTCCATCTTTCTTCTCCAATCTGAACTTACTGCTCTCTAGGCCTATTACATCATCATAAGGATTCCCTCCATATTTCTCCTCTGTTATATATTCCGTTTTTTAGATATCACCCTCTGCTTATTTATTTAATCTCATACTTCAATAGGAGATATAATCCTAAAGTTTCCAAATAAAGTGTACATTGGAGGTATATTGAGAATCTGCAATTCTAAAAAATAATTTTATTCCACTCTAACACTTTTAGTATGATTCAGTGTTAGAATTCTAACATGGAAAGCATTTTCAAATATTGAAGGTATTAGTCCACTCTCCTGGCTTCTAGTATTGCTTTTGTAAGGCGCTATGCTATTGAGTCTCATGATTTATTTGTCCTATTTCTTTTCTCTCTCTAGAAGTTTTTAGGTTCTTTCTGTCTTTTGGTAATGAGCTCTGCTGTGAGTCTTTTGTATTTATTTTTCTGGGGCTCAGTAGGCTCTTTTATTCTTAAAATTTGTGTACTTCAATCCCAAACACATTTTTTGAATTACTCAATAATTTCCTTCCTGTCTAAAATGTTATGTTCTTTGCTTTTTCCATTCTATTACTTAGATATAAAGTTTCCTGGAATAGTCATCTTAAATTTCTTATTTTTTACCCTATTTTCCATCTGTCCATTGTTCATAATATTTTCTGGAGATTCTTCACTTTGTCTTCAAATCATTGATTTGTTTGCCTAATTTTAATTTCCAAGAGCCCATTTTTTTTTCTGAACTATTTTTATTAAAATCTTACATTTTGCTTCATGAATGTAACATCTTCTGTCCGTAAAGATTTAACTTATAATCTCCTCTGTGGATTATCTCTATTCCCTCTAATTTCTTATTTTTTCCTACTTGTTTGACATTTCAGTCAAATTTAGTAACTTTTTGTAATTGTCAAAATGATAACTGGCTGCAAATTTAAGAGTGAGGCACTATAAAAGTCATTAGGAATTTTGTGCTTCAGAAGCACATGTTGACCGTCGGGATTCTAATCAGGTGGAACCATTTCAGTTAGACACCTCCAAATGTCAGTATTTCTACATGCTTTCTCTTAGGCTGGTCAGATTCCTTCAGATAATTTTCCAGTCTCCTGCCTGGAAACCATAAATTGGACTAACAGCATTTTAGGAAGAACCTAAGTGGATGAAGGTAGCTAGAGGGTTTCACTCTTAAGTATGTATACTTTCATTTAATCCCACTGTTTACAAAATAGTGCTTATGTTCTCAGTCATGTTCTGGTTTTCTTTTGTTTTGTTTTTAAAGTACACAAGTCCTGAAGAAGAGAAACATTACAGCACAGTAATAGTAACATAATTATACATGAAGGCAAATAATTTAGACAAATAATAATAAAACATGTAGTGGTGGGAACTGACAGCTTTGTTATTACCTTCAAGACATCATTTTCAATTATACTAAAAGTTTAAAAAAGAATTACATACAATATTTTTGATAGACGTTGGTGGTGTTCAACAAAATATTTCAGTTCCTTTCCTTTAGGCACAAAATTATACTCTTAAAATCCCTAGAAGTTGAATGTATCAATGTAATGCAAGCTACTGGAATACCTGTGTTTCTGGTTGGAGGCATTTGATTAGCAATGAAAGACTATGTGGAAATCTATGTCCTCTGTCAGCCTGGGTCCCTAAATAATGACAAAAAAAAAAAAAAAAAAAAATCTGGAGGGGCGTTCCAAGATGGCCAAATAGGAACAGCTCCAGTCTGCAGCTCCCAGTGTGATCAACGAAGATGGGTGATTTCTGCATTTCCAACTGAGGTACCTGGTTCATCTCACTGGAATTAGTTGGACAGTGGGTGCAGCCCATGGAGGGGGAGCTGAAGCAGGGCAGTGCATCGCCTCACCCGGGAAATGCAAGGGGTTGGGGGATTCCCCTTTCCTAGCCAAGGGAAGCTGTGACAGACTACTTGGAAAAACGGGACACTCCCACCCAAATACTGCACTTTTCCCAAGGTCTTAGCAAACAGCAGACAAGGAGATTATCTCCAGGGCCTGGCTCAGCAGGTACCATGCCCACAGAGCCTTGCTCACTGCTAGTGCGGCAATCTGAGATGGAACTGCAAGGCAGCAACCTGGCTGGGGGAGGGGCGGCCGCCATTGCTGAGGCTTGACTAGGTAAACAAAGCAGCCAGGAAGCTTGAACTGGGCGGAGCCCACCACAGCTCACCAAGGCCTACTGCCTCTAGACTCCACCTCTGTGGGCAGGGCATAGCTGAACAAAAGGCAGCAATTTCTGCAGACTTAAAAGTTCCTGTCTGACAGCTCTGAAGAGGGCAGCAGTTCTCCCAGCATGGTGTTTGAGCTCTAAGAACAAACAAACTGCTTCCTCAAGTGGGTCCCTGACCCCCGTGTAGCCTAACTGGGAAACAGACACCTCATATAGGTGGCTGCCCCTCTGGGACAAAGCTTACAGAGGAAGGATCAGGCAGCAATATTTGCTGTTCTGCAGCCTCCACTGGTGATACCCAGGCAAACAGGGTCTGGAGTGAACCTCCAGCAAACTCCAACAGACTTGCAGCTGAGGGACCTGACTGTTAGAAGGAAAACTAACAAACAGGAAGGAATAGCAGCAACATCAACAAAAAGGTCATCTAGACCAAAACCCCATCTGTAGGTCACCAACATCAAAGACTAAAGGTAGATAAAACCACAAAGATGGGGAGAAATCAGAGCAGAAAAGCTGAAAATTCTAAAAATCAGAGTGCCTCTTCTCCTCCAAAGGATTTCAGCTCCTCACCAGCAATGGAACAAAGCTGGATGAAGAATGACTTTGACAAGGTGACAGAAGTAGGCTTCAGAAGGTCGGTAATAACAAACTTCTCCAAGCTAAATGAAGATGTTCAAACCCATTGCAAGGAAGCTAAAAACCTTGAAAAAAGATTAGGCGAATGGCTAACTAGGATAAATAGTGTAGAGAAGACCTTAAATGACCTGATGGAGCTGAAAACCATGACACGAGAATTTCATGACGCGTGCACAAGCTTCAATAGCCGATTGGATTGAAGAAGAAAGGGTATCAGTGATTGAAGATCAAATTAATGAAATAAAGTGAAAAGACAAAGTTAGAGAAAAAAAGACTAAAAACAAATGAACAAAACCTCCAAGAAATATGGAACTATGTGAAAAGACCAAATCTACATTTGATTGGTGTACCTGAAAGTGACGGGGAGACTGGAACCAAGTTGGAAAACACTCTTCAGGATAGTATCCAGGAGAACTTCCCCAACCTAGCAAGGGAGGCCAACATTCAGATTCCGGAAATACAGAGACCACCACAAAGATACTCCTCGAGAAAAGCAACCCCAAGACACATAATTGTCAGATTCAGCAAGGCTGAAATGAAGGAAAAAGTATTAAGGGCAGCCAGAGAGAAAGGTCAAGTTACCCACAAAGGGAAGCCCATCAAACTAACAGCAGATCTCTTGGCAGAAACCCTACAAGCCAGAAGAGAGTGGGGGCCAATATTCAACATTTGTAAAGAAAAGAATTTTCAACATAGAATTTCATATCCCCCCAAAGTAAGCTTCATAAGTGAAGGAGAAATAAAATCCTTTACAGACAAGCAAATGCTGAGAGATGTTGTCACCACCAGGCCTGACTTACAAGAGCTGCTAAAGGAAGCTCTAAACATGGAAAGAAACTACTGGTCCTAGCCACTGCAAAAACATGCCAAATTGTAAAGACCACAGATGCTATGAAGCAACTGCATCAATTAACAGGCAAAATAACCAGCGAACATCATAATGACAGGATCAAATTCACACATAACAATATTAACCTGAAATGTAAATGGGCTAAATGCCCCAATTAAAATACAAAAACTGGCAAATTGGATAAAGAGTCAAGACCCATCAGTGTGCTGTATTCAGGAGATATATCTCACATGCAAAGACGCACATAGGCTCAAAATAAAGGGATGGAGGAAGATCTACCAAGCAAACGGAAAGCAAAAAAAAGCAGGGGTTGCAATCCTAGTCTCTGATAAAACAGACTTTAAACCAACAAAGATCAACAGAGACAAAGAAGGCCATTACATAATGGTAAAGGGATCAATTCAACAAGAAGAACTGACTATCCTAAATATATATGCACCCAATACAGTAGCACCCAGATTCATAAAGCAAGTCCTTAGAGACCTAGAAAGAGACTTAGACTCCCACACAATAATAATTGGAGGCTTTAACACCCCACTGTCAATATTAGACAGATCAACAAGACATCCAGGACTTGAATTCAGCTCTGCAACAAGCAGACCTAGAAGACATTTACAGAACTCTCCACCCCAAATCAACAGAATATACATTCTTCTCAGCACCACATCGCACTTATTCTAAAATTGACCACATAATTAGAAGTAGAGCACTACTCAGCAAATGTAAAAGAACAGAAATCACAATAAACTGTCTCTCAGACCACAGTGAAATCAAATTAGAACTCAGGATTAAGAAACTCACTCAAAACCGCACAACTTGTAAACTAAAAATGCTCCTGAATGACTATTGCGTAAATAACTAAATGAAGGCAGAAAGAAAGATGTTCTTTGAAACCAATGAGAACAAAGACACAACGTACCAGAATCTCTGGGACACATTTAAAGCAGTGTGTAGAGGGAAATTAATAGCACTGCATGCCCACAAGAGAAAGCAGGAAAGATCTAAAATTGACACCCAACATCATAATTAAAAGAACTAGAGAAGCAGGAGCAAACACATTCAAAAGCTAGCAGAAGGCAAGAAATAACTAAGATCAGAGCAGAACTGAAAGAGATAGAGATACAAAAAATCCTTCAAAAAATCAATGAATCCAGGAGCTGGTTTTTTGAAATGATCAACAAAATCAATAGACCACTAAGCAGGACTAACAAAGAAGAAAAGAGAGAAGAATCAAATAGATGCAATAAAAATGATAAAGGAGATATCACCACCTATCCCAAAGAAATAGAAACTACAATCAGAGAATACTATAAACACCTCTACACAAATAAACTAGAAAATCTAGAAGAAATGGATAAATTTCTGGACACACACACCATCCCAAGACTAAACTAGGAAGAAGTTGAATCCCTGAATAGACCAATAACAGGCTCTGAAATTGAGGCAATAATTAATAGCCTACCAACCAAAAAAAGTCCAGGACCAGACGTATTCACAGCTGAAATCTACCAGAGGTACAAAGAGGAGTTGATACCATTTTTTCTGAAACAATTCAATAGAAAAAGAGGGACTCCTCCCTAACTCATTTTATGAGGCCAACATCATCCTGATACCAAAGCCTGGCAGAGACACAACAAAAAAAGAGAATTTAGACCAATATCCCTGATGAACATCGATGTGAAAATCCTCAATGAAATACTGGCTAACCGAATCCAGCAGCACATCAAAAAGCTTATCCACCATGATCAAGTCAGCTTTATCCCTGGTATGCAAGGCTGGTTCAACATACACAAATCAATAAATGTAATTCATCACATAAACAGAACCAGTGACAAAAACCACACGATTATCTCAATAAATGCAAAAAAAGGCCTTTGACAAAATTCAACAGCCCTTCAGGCTAAAAACTCTCAATAAATTAGGTATTGATGGAAACTATCTCAAAATAATAAGAGCTATTTATGACAAACCCACAGACAGTATCATACTGAATGGGCAAAATCTGGAAGCATTCCCTTTGAAAACCGGCACAAGACAGGGCTGCCCTCTCTCACCAGTCCTCTTGAACATAGTGTTGGAACTTCTGGCCAGGGGAATCAAGCAAGAGAAAGAAGTAAAGGGCATTCAATTAGGAAATGAGGAAATCAAATTGTCCCTATTCGCAGATAACATGATTGTATATTTAGAAAACCCCATCAGCTCAGCCCAAAATCTCCTTGAGCTGATAAGCAACTTCAGCAAAGTCTCAGGATACAAATAAATGTGCAAAAATCACAAACATTCCTATACACCATTAACAGACAAACACAGAGTCAAATCAGGAGTGAACTCCCATTCGCAATTGCTACAAAGAGAATAAAATACGTAGGAATCCAACTTACAAGGGATGTGAAGGACCCTTCAAAGAGAACTATAAACTACTGTTCAATGAAATAAAAGAAGACACAAACAAATGGAAGAAGATTCCACGTTCATGGACAGGAAGAATCAATATCGTGAAAATGGCCATACTGCCCAAGGTAATTTATAGATTCAATGCCATCCCCATTAAGCTACCAATGACTTTCTTCACAGAATTGGAAAAAGCTATTTTAAAGTTCATATGGAACCAAAAAAGAGCCCGCACTACCAAGACAATCCTAAGCCAAAAGAACAAAGCTGGAAGCATCACGCTACATGACTTCAAACTATACTACAAGGCTACAGTAACCAAAACAGCATGGTGCTGGTACCAAAACAGAGATACAGACCAATGGAACAGAAAAGAGGCCTCGGAAATAACACAACACGTCTACAACCATCTGATCTTTGAAAAACCTGACAAAAACAAGAAATGGGGAAAGGATTCCCTATTTAATAAATGGTGCAGGCAAAACTAGTTAGCCATATGTGGAAAGCTGAAACTGGATCCCTTCCTTACACCTTATACAAAAATTGATTCAAGATGGATTAAACACTTAAATGTTAGACCTAAATCCATAAAAACCCTAGAAGAAAACCTAGGCAATACCATTCAGGACATAGGCATGGGCAAGGACTTCATGACTAAAACACCAAAGCAATGGCAACAAAAGCCAAAATAGACAAATGGTATCTAATTAAACTAAAGAGCTTCTGCATGGCAAAAGAAACTACCATCAGAGTGAACAGGCAACCTACAGAATGGGAGAAAATTTTTGCAATCTACTCATCTGACAAAGGACTAATATACAGAATTTACAAAGAACTCAAACAAATTTACAAGAAAACAGCAACCCCATCAAAAAGTGGGCAAAGGATACGAACAGACACTTCTCAAAAGAAGACATTTATGCAGTCAACAGACACATGAAAAAATGCTCATCAACACTGGTCATCAGAGAAATGCAAATCAAAACCACAATGAGATAACATCTCACTCTAGTTAGAATGGCAATCATTAAAAAGTCAGGAAACAACAGATGCTGGAGAGGATGTGGAGAAATAGGAACGCTTTTACACTATTGGTGGGAGTATAAATTAGTTCAACCATTGTGGAAGACAGTGTGGTGATTCCTCAAGGATCTAGAACTAGAAATACCATTTGACCCAGCCATCCCATTACTGGGTATATACCCAAAGGATTATAAATCATGCTACTATAAAGACACATGCACACGTATGTTTATTGCGGCACTATTCACAATAGCAAAGACTTGGAACCAACCCAAATGTCCATCAATGATAGACTGGATTAAGAAAATGTGGCACATATACACCATGGAATACTATGCAGCCATAAAAAGGATGAGTTCATGTCCTTTGCAGGGCCATGGATGAAGCTGGAAACCATCATTCTCAGGACACCATCACAAGGACAGAAAACCAAACACCGCATGTTCACACTCATAGGTGGGAACTGAACAACGAGATCACTTGGACACAGGGCGGGGAACATCACACACCAGGGCCTGTTGTCGGGTGGAGGGCTGGGGAAGGGATAGCATTAGGAGAAATACCTAATGTATATGATGAGTTGATGGGTGTTTGGAGAAATACCTATTGTAAATGATAAGTTGATGGGTGCAGCAAACCGACATGGCACATGTATACCTATGCATCAAACTTGCACATTGTGCACATGTACCTAGAACTTAAGGTATAATAATTAAAAAAAAAAAACTGCCCTGCCAACCAATGATGAATACGTATAATAGGTGAAAAATAAATTTTTATTTGGTGTTAATCATCTGAAGTTTGGATATTTCTGGTAGACATGGATATATGCTGCCCAGATCATCATCCAAAAAAACAAATTTGTTGTCTGGGTTGCTAGTACGGCTGTCAGTGAATAGTCAGTTGCAAGCTACCTCACAAACTGCCTGAGGAACACAGGCCCACTTCGCTCAAGGGCACACCCTTCCTAGAATGACCCATATCCAATGACTGATAAATGTGGTGGCAAAAAGTCCTGGCCATTCCAGCCCAACATGGGAGAAGTATGACCAATTATTTTGCCTTCAGTCAATCCTTACAGGGTTGACTAAGGTTATCTGTCCACATCACAACTCAGCTTCTCCCTTTGTCCAGTTCTGCTTCATCCCCCTACCTCTTGCAAAGGCATTGATTGTAAGGGTACTCCCAATTAACATCATGAATACTAAACTCTACCTCAGAGTCTGCTTTCCAGAGGACTCAAACTCTGACTTGTTTCAGGAATGGTATAAGAAAGTAAGAAATAAGTTGGAGTTTGAGAGCTGGATCATACATTGCCAGGCTAGCAATGAAAAACTCATCATTGGTGGTAGGTGGAGCACAGATAGCTCTTGGCACAAAGTGGCCATCAAGCAACTGCAAAAACTTAAACTAGTGGTAAATTAGGACGGCATGCCAATAGAAGGGAATAGTGTAGCAGGAGTGAAGTACTAGATGCTTGAAAAACATGAGGAAGGGTAGTTAAGATATTAGAATTGCATGACTACTGCTTAGCCCCAGTGTGCTCTAAAAAAAGATAATGAAAGGCTGATAAAGCCAGAGGGTCTCCTCAGTACCATATAAAAAGACTGCCAACTACAGAAGATCTGCCAATTAAAGAAGGTCAAGCCCCAGAAGAAAAAGGACTCTGACACACAAAATGGGAATATCAGAAGTTGCTGCTCCTTAAAATCTCCCCAAATTTTGAATTCTCAAATTTTCCTGAATCATCTGACACTGCAGAAATGATCCACCCTACCCTCCTAAAACATAGATAGCACTCTGCCTTTGCTTAAACACCATGTAGAGGTTACTCTCCAGCAAGACCTGTGGCCCAGGTCAGGATCTGCTCACATCTTCAGTACTGGCCAGAGGGCCTATAACTTGGGTTGGGTATCAACACAACTCATCCAGGTACATGCTGGGACTGCTAAGGAAAGAAAGAGAGTATACCACCAAAGAATCTGTAAGACCTTCGCCGGTCGCGGTGGCTCACGCCTGTAATCCCAGCACTTTGGGAGGCCGAGGTGGGCGGATCACAAGGTCAAGAGTTCAAGATCAGCCTGACCAACATAGTGAAACCCCCGTCTCTACTAAAAGTACAAAAAAATTAGCTGGGTGTGGTGGCAGGTGACTGTAGTCCCAGCTACTCAGGAGGCTGAAGCAGAAGAATTGCTTGAACGGAGGTTGCAGTGAGCCGAGGTCACGCCACTGCACTCCAGCCTGGGTGGCAGAGCAAGACTCTTGTCTCAAAAACAAAAAAAATATCCTAGACAGCTAGACAGTACCTGTTGGAAGGAGATGGGAGAGTACAGGTGGTATGAGGTTCAGAGGGGAGCTTGATCAAGCAGGCCAGAACCTTATCATTGGATTAGGGAGAGTTTATTGATTTGAAAGCCTTCTCCCAAGATGCAGGATTTACCTTTCTGACAAGGATGCCACAAGAGGTGATGTTAACTTGCTGTCTGGATGACTCCTAGAAACATGTAAAACATGAAAAATATACCCCATGCTAAGTAAGGTCAAAATGCCGGAACTGCCATAGCAAACAGTAAAGGCAGTGATTAAAAGTCTAAAAATGTGCACATGCTGAAACCAATATACTATGTAATGCCAGAAAACCCACCAGGCCATTTTATCTATGGAAAGGGCCAGATGACATGACAATTACCAAAGCCATGAAGAATATGATGGTGGGAGAGACACTAACTAGCATCACTAAGAATTTCGTGGGTCTCCTCCACAGACCAAAGCTGATGGTAGGAGAAACTGTAACAGAACTGAGCCCATGATGGAAAACAACAGGACAACAGAGGCCAGCTGGTAACACTGAAGTAACAGAAGCCAGTCCAAGTACAGGGCAATTATTGTAATGAGCAGCAAGGTCAAAAGTGTCAGTCAAGGGAATTAACGTATAAAGAATTATAGAGATATTTAACAGAACATAGTATCCCTTGAGGCAAAACAGATAGTCAACAAGGGTATTCCCAACTTACATTATCAAAAGAAAACAAGGATGGATGATCAGGAGGCTAATTGTAGATGCTGCAATTAAAAAGTCACAATGCATTGCTCAATCTCTGGACATGAGCCATTTTGTAAATCCAGAGATGATAAATTTTAAATTCTGGGGTGCAGGAAGAAGGACTCTGAAATACCACAGCAAGTGTATGTGTTATTAATTTCCCCAGCTATTCCTCAAAAGCATCCATAATAATTTTATTGGTTAAATTGTAGTCTAGAAAGAAAGGCATCACGAACATTTCAAGTACTATTGAATACAGAGTCTGAGTTGACACTGACACCTGCAGATACAAAGTATCATTATTGCCTCTTTTTATAGTAAGGATATATGGGCATGAGGAAACAAAAGGAATCCTGGACAAGGTCCAGCTCAAAATGGGTCCACTGAGTCACAGACTCACCCAGTGATCATGTCTTCAGTCACTGGATATAGAATTGGAATAAACAGACTTAGTAAATGGCACAACACCTACCATATTTGGTCCTTGGTTATCACAGTGGAGGCCTCTGGGAGCTTTTACCCCCTGGATAACACAATAAATTTTAAAATACTATCACATTCTGGAGAGAGTGGATAGAAGCAATCAGTATCACCCTAAAGAATCGAAATAATGCCAGGATAATGGACCCCATCAAATCTCCATCTAAATCATCAGTTTGGCCCCTGCAAACTAAACAAAGTTTAAAGGATAGCAGTCACCTACCACCAAGTAGAACTAACATTGCAGGTGTTATGCAAGATATATATGTTTTATTAGAGCAAATTAACATGGACATGGAGTTGGGAAATGTGTTCTTTGCTAACTATCAAAAAAGAGGATCAAAAATCGTTTGCATTCTCCTGGAAGGGAAACTAGTATAACTTCACACTTTCGCCTTAGGATGATATTAATTCTGCCCTCTTTTGTCATACGTAGTCAGAATACATTTGATCCTGTTGGATATCTTGCAGAACATTACGCTGTCCTACTACATTAACACCATTATGCTAATTGGGCCAGATGGGCAAGAATAATGCGACAGAGACCTTCTTAAGACATATGCTTCAAAGGGTGGAAAATAAAATCTACAAAGATTCAGAGACTTTCATGTTGGTAAAATATTTAGTGGTCCAGTGGACAAGAACATTCTCAGACAGCTCATCCGAATTAAAAGACCAATCATGCATCTTGCAACTCCCATTACAAAGAAGAAAGCAAACCATCTAGTAGGCCTCTTTGTGTTCTAAAGGCAGGACATTCTGCTCCTAGGAATACTGCTTCAGCCCATACACTGCAAGACATTAAAGGCTGCCAGCTCTTTCCAGCCAGGGTAGGAAATAGCTCTGCTGTCAGTGAAGTCTACCCTGCATGCAACTCTGCAGCTAGGGACATATGACCCAGTACATACTATAGTTCTTCGTAGTGTCACTGTTGGAAAAAGTAGTATGTGGAATTTATGGCAGGCCCCAGTGAAAGAATCACAATGCAGTCTTCATATACATGTCAAAGACCATACCATCTGTGGTGGAAAGTTATATACCTCTATTACTGCCTTGCCATTGGGTCCAGATAAAAAAAGAATGCTTAACCATGGGTAATCAAGTAACTATGTGTTAAGAGTTTGCAATCATGAGCTAGTTCTGTTACCAATGACCCTAAGAATATGAAATGGAAGTGGTACCCATGATCAAGTACGAGCAGGAACGCAGGGCACAAGCAATCTACATACAATAAGTATGTAGCTCAAATCCCTATGTCATCCACCACTGTTACATCAACACCCCTCCCTATGGCCATATGGGGAATTCTCTGCTGTCCAGGTAACAGGAGGAAGAAAACACAAATATGCCAGCTTGATGTGTGGGCATAAATCAAATGCCTTAAAGCTCAATACTAAATAAATATAATGTGTTTACATGTAGTCTAAACCAATTCTTACACTAAAAAGTCTCTTACATTTTTAATCTGTCTGACAACAATTTATATTTCTTGTTCTTGCCAAGAAGATAATATATTTCTGGAGTACTTAGATTATTATCACTTCATAAACAGTTCAAGGCCAAACAAATTAAAGCAAATTCCATAGTTACTGACATCATGAAAATTACAGAAATAATATTCTATACCAACAAAACAGCCACAATGAAAAGAATGAAGACCAAGATAATATACACTCTCTGGAATACAGGCCTAAAAAAATAAAAAATAAAATAACACACCCATTAACTTACTCATTATTTAAGGTACTATTAATTATGAACCATATACTCAATACACATAAGATCAAAAAATTAGAGTTACTGTTCTCTCAAACCCAAATTTGAGCAAACAGTACTATACCATCAAAACTATTTACACATGAGGGATAGATAATTATATTAAAACTCAAGCTGAAGGGAGACTGATTTATTTTACCAATTATACAAAAAAAATGCAAGTGGAAAATGTAAATTCGCTGGCTAATTTTCCCATAAATGCTCATGTTTTTTCATTATATACATATATATACGTGTGTGTGTGTGTGTGTGTGTATAATCTGTATTACTGTAAAGACACTTTAAAAAATCTTTTGGCCAGGCGTGGTGGCTAATGCATGTAATCCCAGCACTTTGGGAGGCCAAGGCAGGCAGATCATCTGAGGTCAGGAGTTGAAAACCAGCCTGGCCAACATGGTGAAATCCTGTCTCTACTGAAAAATACAAAAATTAGCCGGGAATGGTGGTGGGCGCCTGTAATCTCAGCTCTACTCAGGAGGCTGAGGCAGGAGAGTCACTTGAACCTCGGAGGCAGAGGTTGCAGTGAGTCGAGGTGGTGCCATTGCATTCCATCTAAAAAAAAAAAATTCTTTTACTGATTCACTTAAAATGCCAATACATAAGTCAGTCTTAATTGCAAATTTGAAATAAGACAGAAAGTACACGTACGTTGTACGTAAAAGGCTCATAACAAGATGAATATAAAGAAAAACCTATATTAGTCATTTCAATACTTCTATAATAGAAAATTACATTTCTGGGTGTTGCCAAATATCTTCTCCCACTTGCCTCTGAAATGATGGTACTTTACTGGGGTTCTGTTTTTTGGTTCCCTACTTCAAAATTTCTTTTAATATTCTGAAATAAGCACAATTTACCCAATTTACCCTAGGCTATCTCATTCTCAGTTAAAAAAACTCATTCATACCCATACCTTCTCTTAGGATTTGTCCCCTAAGACATTAAGTACATATTTATTTAGTTTTTTACTTTCTGCCAGGTAAAGTAGGCATTACTGTTTGACACCTAATCTTAATTGAAATGATTTTATAGTGTTTTGATATACAATTATATGTCCTGTTGCCTTAATAGTTTTGAATAAATTATAATTATAGATTCCCAGATAATGAATCACAGTTGAATTCCTAGAATGAACCCTATTTGATCATAGTTTATTAAACTTTTGAAATATGGTTGGATCCTACATGTTAATATTTTAAGTTTTTCATTCTACATTCATGACTTCTTCATCCTTCCTCCTTCTTCCCCCAAGAGGTAAGATTTTTTTAAAACTTTTTTCCTTTTTTACATTTTTTAACTAAGAAATAATAATTGTACATATTAATAGAGTAGATAGTGATGCTTCAATACATATAATGTATAGTGATCAGATCAGGGTAATTGGCCTATCAATCATCTCGAACATTTATCATTTCTTTTTGTTAGAAATATTCAATATCCTCATTCTAGATATTTGAAACTATACATAGTTAACTATAGTCATCTTACAGTGTTATAGAACACGACAATGTATTCCTCCTATCTAGCTGTAAATTTGTATTCTTTAACAAATCTCTCTGTGTAACCTACCACTTCTCCCTACCCTCCTCAGACTCTAGTATCCTCTGTTCTACCTTTTTCCTCTAGGAGATCAACTTTTTTTAGCTTCCACATATGAGTGAAAACATACAGTGTTTAACTTTCTGTTCCTGGCTTATTTCGCTTAGCATAATGTCTTCCAGTTCCATCATGTTGCCACAGATGACAGGACTTCATTCTTTTTATGGCTGAATAGTATTTTGGCATGTATATATACGACATTTTTCAAATTCATTCATCTCTTTTTAGAAACCTAGTTGGTTCCATATCTTGGGATACTCCATATCTTGGAACCAACTTTAGAATATTTTAATATTCTAAATTTAGTTTAGAATATTTTAATATTCTAAAATAAGTACAATTTACCCTATCCATATCTTGGATGTTGTGAATAGTACTGCAATAAACCTGGAGGTGTAGGTGTCTCTTTAATATACTGATTTTCTTTCCTTTGGATACATGTCCAGTAGTGGTATGTAATAGTTCTATTTGCAGTTTTTTGAAGAACCTATATACTGTTCTCCACAGTGGCTGTACTAGCTTACATTTCCACCAAAAACATTTCCCCTTTGTTCTGCATCCTCACCAGCATTTGCTATTTTTTGTCTTTTTGATAATAAATATCCTAAATGGTGAGAGATGATACTTCATTGTGTTTTGATTTGTATTTCTCTGATGATCACTGATGTTGAGCACGCTGTCATATATTATTGGTTATTTGTATGTCTTCTTCTGAGAAATGTCTGTTGAGATCATTTGCCTATTTTTGTTAAATATTTACAAAATGGTGTGTTTTTGTGTTTACACAAAAAGTATTTACAAAATGGTGTAATTGTTTGGTGTGGTTTTTTTTACTGTTGAGATTTTCTTAGTTCCTTATATATTCTGGATGTTAATCCCCTGTCAGATTTGTTAGCAAATATTTTCTCCCCTTCTGTAGGTTGTCTTTTCACTCTGTTGATTGTTCTTGGCTTTGCAAAAGCTTTTTATTTTTATATGATAGCATTTGTTTACTTTTGCTTCTGTTGCGTGTGCTGTTGCGGCCTTTTTCATAAAATCTTCTCCAGACCCATGTCTTGAAGCATTTTTCCTGTTTTCTGTTGTTTTTTTGTTTTGATCCATTTTTAGTTTAGAGGTGAGGGTGTGGTTTCATATTCCTGCAAATGAATGTCAACTTTTCCCAGCACTATTTATTAAAGAGTCTGCTTTTTCAGAGCATTTTTTCATTAATCTTTATTCAGTAATTTTTGTATTCAATACAGTCTCTCAAAATGGATGTAGACTTGTTAAGAATGAGAGAGATTCATTATCCATTATCCTTTTTATTCTCCTAGATTTTCTATCTTAAGGTCACTATTTTCCAATCAACTTATGGTAGGGGGACAGGTAGAGTGAAATTCAAATACATCTCAGAAATATGATTAAATGTATTGATAAAAACTATTTTTGAATGTCTTATTACACTAACAAATTCTTTCCAACTAAAATTCCATTTTTTTCCTGTTAAACCAGGAAAAAAAAAATATCATAGTCTATAGTGTTGGTATCAAAAGGACTCTGAATGTAGACTTAACTTTAAATTCTGAATACAACATCTTATAGCCTGTGTGACTTTGGGTTTAACAATAGTAAATCAGTGTCGTCTTCTACAAATTAAATATACTAATGTACACTACACAGATGTAATAATAATTATATTATAAATCAGGTGTGACATGCCAAGCACTATTGAAAACATTAGATAAATGTTAGTTCATCCTTTCCTCAAAATAAAAGGTTATTTTTTCTTTTACTGAGTGGCCTCTTTTTAAAAAAGAATAAACTACTATTTCTTGTATAGAATCCCCCAAAAAAGAAAGAGAACACCTTAAGCAAAGGATAAAATGAAGCTTAAAACAGTCAACAGTTGGCTAAATTCACTGAAAAAAATGTGCGAATGATTCTAAGGATTTTCCTGATCCACAAAGAAACTGTTCCTTTCAGTTGGCCAGCTAAGTGGTACCACTTTCATCAAGAAAAAGCCCTAAGAATTAAACGAAGTGCATAGAGAAATACTGATAAACAGAAAGAGGAACTAATAAAATAACCTCCAGAAAATAAAAATAACTATAAACTTGAAGAGCAAGCAGATTGGAATTTTCATAATCTTGCCTGAATATTCCAAAAAATTAAATAACTAGATGACTTAACTTGAATATGATTTTGCTATGAAATTATATGCCTTACCAAACTATATCTATTATATATGTATACATATATATCACTCCAAAGAGTTGGGCAAAATCAAGTATCCTAGGCTTCATTAATAAGCTAAGTGAATTTTTTTTTTTTTTTTTTTTTTTGAGACGGAGTTTCGGTCTTGTTGCCCAGGCTGAAGTGCAATGGCACGATCTTGGCTCACCACAACCTCTTCCTCCAGGGTAAAAGAGATTCTCCTGCCTCAGCCTCCTGAGTAGCTGGGATTAAAGGCATGCACCACCACAACCAGCTAATTTTTGTATTTTTAGTAGAGACGGGGTTTCTCCATGTTGGTCAGGCTGGTCTCAAACTCCCGACCTCAGGTGATCCGCCTGCCTCAGCCTCCCAAAGTGGTGGGATTACAGGAGTGAGCCTCCATGCCCGGCCAGTTAAGTGATCTTTTAAGAGTACACAGAACTGCAATTTCACTGTATAATAAAATGGTTAAGAATATTATTATATACTACCAATTAAATTAAGAATATTATTATATACTACCAGTTAAAATATTACTTCTCAAATACAAAATTACTTTTCAGTTTTTACTGATTTAGTTTTTAAATAATCACCTATAAAGAAATTAATGTGATAAGTAAACCACTATGTTCAGGGAATTTATTCTGAAAACTCGATTATGCTTTCAATCTCACTTGAAATTTTGGCTATTCTGCTTTCTGCAAGATATAGTTCTTATACAAATCCTATTCCCTACCCATTCTTAAATAATTTAACTCAGGAAATTACATTTTCATGTTTTTAATATCCTCTATTATCTTTTTGATGAAGAAAAATATGATCAATAAGATGTTTTTCATCTTGTTTCAGAATTCTGTGTGAATTCTAAATAGAAGGTTGTCTTAACCAGAAAGTTCTTGTTAACCTTGAAGAAGGTGTTATGGTGGCTTTCTGAAAGTAATAATAACAGCGCTAACAATAACAAAAAAAATTAAATCTGACCTCAAACTAGATTTACAAACTAGAACATTAGGAAATGTGTCACGTCATATGTTACAGTCAAATTAAGAAATGTGTCTCATGCTATGTGTTATATTCAACCTATCTTATTCACCACCCTAGGTGTATTATCAGCTGCACTTTAGTCACTTTTTAAAAACGTAGAGGCCCAGTATCTAATCTCAAAGAATCTGATTATATAAGTTAGTTTTTTTTTTCCAGCCAACCTCCAAAGAGGATGCCAAGGTATGGCCATGTTTGGAAATCACCAGCATATGCCTTCTACATCCATTATGCAATAATAGCATGGGAACTGTGAAGGCAAGGTTATATACCCAAAGATTAGCGATATTGACTGTGTAAAATTTACTATGGCAGTAAGGTTGATATAAATTTTGCAACAATAAAGAATTAGAAATGGTACAAATATTACTATTTCTTTAAACATCATATAACACAAAGCAATCAGCTAAGTTTTTAAGTGCCTTCCATAAATGCACCAAAAAAGTCCTAGTGCACCACAGTGAAAAGAAAAATTAGCAACATGACATTTTTTCTGTTTCCTAATTGGTTTATTATACAACGCTTACATCTATTTCCACAAAAACATACTCCATAAGCAAAACAATTATTTTGAAAGACATTTGTTGAAGTATAAAGAATAATATGAAAAATACCTTTTCCCAGGAAAATAGACCAACATTTCATACTACAAACCCAGGAGGATAAATACAGATTATCTTAGAGAACCTTTTTGAGAACTACCTACAAATAATCAAATGAGATAAAGCCAAACAGTTTTAATCTGTGTTGAATTGTGGAACTGTCTTTATGTTTTTGTTGTCAGTGTTAGCACAGGGGGGAAAAAAAAAAACCTTTGTTAAAATAAAATACAAAATTGTTTAAAATACGCTATTCCTTCCTCCAGTCTGAACAACTTGCTTGAAAAAATGGAACTCATATCTGCTTCTATATTTCCACAGCATTAAGAAACAAGCATTACTAAGAATAAGGTAATTTGTTGTCATAATTAAGAACATACAATGGGCCCAACTAATCAGCATGATGTAGTCAAATAGAAAGACTACCACAAGTTTCAGGAGTTAAAAAAGTTAAATCTACCGCCTACTACCTGTATGGCTTTGGCAAGTTCCTGTTACTGTCGTCTGTTTAATCTTCTGAAAATTAGAATAATAATACCATGCTACAAGGTAGGTTAAAGATTTTGTATATAAATTACTTAACATAGTACCTATCACATAGAAGGAAATTAAATAACTAGTAATAATTAGAATCATCATAATCTGACATCTTTCTATTTCTGCAACAAAACTCTCCAAATTTTTTCACTTAAGTTTTTTGACACATAAAACTTGATATATCATAATCTTCAACAATATGAAAAAAATAAAAATACATTCTCATTATGTCAGCCAGAAAATAGCTCAACGTTAAATTCTTCATCGAAGTACAGACATTGCGTAGAAGCTCCTTGAAGAACCTTTTGCAAAAGTTTAAAATTCCACTTCATGGATTTTTAACAATAACAACAACAATCTTTACTTTTTGTGGGACTTTTTCCCCAGAAGAAAAACCAACAAAACTTTCATCAACTTCCATAAAAATAAGCCCAGTGTCTTATCACCATAGCCAAAACAAATACATATTGACAGGCCCAACTTAGCAATGAGATAAAGTCACTGCCAACCTAGATTCAGTACTTCATTCAACCCATTTGACTAATTTCAAACAATGATTAATGAGCCTCCTAAAAGCTAAGACAATCCCATATTCATCAGGAGTTATCACTTCAAATTATTATTTCAAAAAGAAAACGATTAAATTATTAGTATGGAATGATTAATCACAGAATGACATTCATTACTTAGATTTAAAAACCATGCTTAACTTTATTACTAGGAATTTCCTTTGAAACAACCGTAATAGTAAAAAGATTAAAGTGCTTATTAATAGTCATAGTTTTCTTTACATGATTCTACTTGAAATAATTTACCAAAGCAGATTATGTGCCTTTATGAGGTTTAAGGCAAAAAGTATACTTCTTACATCTATTAAATATGTTATTCTTTTATTTTTACTTATAAAAATGTTTCCTAATTGCTTCAAATTGGTATAATACTTTATTTATACCCTCAATAAAAGGTGCTCTTAAGCACTGATAAGTATATTTTAAATATCAGCTAGGTTTTATATATAGTTTGATACATAGAAAAACAATGTTTTCACTACAAGGGTCTACTGGATACCTAAATTTAGTATTTCAATAAATACATTCACTTAAATATTCAGAAATTGATAGGACTACATTGCATAACTGAAACTGGTGAGTCGTATAAATGCATTCTGTTTTTGGTTCTTTGGGAAAACACGCTTATGTAGTTGTTTCCCAGATACATCTGGGTTTCCATTTCATCTCAAAATCCTATTTCTTTAGCTCTACTATTTCTATTCCTTTCTCCAGTTCTATCAGATTCCTATACTTAGTAAGTATATCTGAAATGTTTAATATAAAATATATTTTTGCTTATCCCTTAAAATCTAAAATGTTTACATTCCTACTATGTATAAAAATTTACATAATTTGACAGTATTCCATATCTACCCATTATCAAAATTAATATGTAGCAAACACAATAAACTGATAATAGTGCTCACAAAGGGAAACAACATAAAAAGTCATCAAAAAGGACATCCAAATCTAGCTTTTTTTACTCCTCTGTATCTACCGCTACTTCTGCTCAGTACTTCTGTTCTCATGGCTCTATTACTATAATACTATGATGCTGAAATAAGAAAGAATTCCATTCATATTCTATCACTTATCTCTAAAATGACAAATACACATGCTATCAATTAATGTATTTGAGAATATCTATATGGAAAATTTCTGATATTTCCTACTTTGTACAATCCTAACAGATACATACCTATGTCATATGCCAGGAAATCGGCAGAAAAACACTTTGCACCGTTACTCAAGGAAGTGTCATTATGGGTATTTCCTCCAAAAATAAGCATAGCTCCATTGATAAGAACAGCTGAATGAAGGTATCTGGCAAACCCACTTTCTTTCAAAATAGTCCTACAGAATAAAATTTAAAAATGTATTACAAAGGATAAAATGACCTCCCTGATTTTATATGTTATATAAAGGGTGTGCTTTGCATATAGAGTTTTCCCTGGAATTGTGGTGGGAAAAACATATTTTTTAACAATTTATAAATGACCTCTAAACTTCAATATTTAAAAAAAATATATTTTGAGGCTCATAGCATCTTAAAATGCTTTGAGGAGACACAATATCAAAAAGAATTTTTAATACTCATAATAATTTATATTATAAACTATTTTTTCAGTTACAAAGATAGGAAACAAGCCATCTTAAAACTAGAGGCTCAAAACATAATTTTAAAATACCAAATAAGTAAAATGTTAAATGTAGTAAATTTAGTGTAAACTGTATTTGGTTAAAACTTTATAACTCATATGGACCCCATAATAAAATGTTAAGTTTTTATTTAAGTATAACATGCATAAAACTGCACACATCAGAAGTCAAAAACTCAATGATTTTTCACAACATGAACACAACTAAGTCATCAGCACTCACCTAAAAAACTATAAGAATATTACCACTATTCTAACAGCATAAATTCATTTGCTGTTTTTGTACCTTACCTAAGTGGAGTCTATAGATTGTACTCATTTATGAATAGGTACATTTGCTCAAGATATATATATTTGAGATATATATTTTTTGTGTAATCAAAAATTACAATTACAATGCATCTTGTGAAACATGAAAATTAATATAAATGTTCTTTTAATTAAAGTATAATTCTGAGAGAAAGTATTATAAATATATGCTCACAATTATAACTGATCTGAATGAATGGATATGTAGTAAAGGTGCATGGCAATATAAATAAATACTAAATAACTACTCTAACACCCTGATACAAACAATTAGAAGTTAGAATTATTACATACATAAACATAGCTAATATGTAAAGTATAGCTATTATAGTGTATGTAGTAGCTCTAAAACCATGATTATAATACCAATTAATTCCTAAAGAATATGAAGCTCAGCCAGGCGTGGTGTTGTCTCACGCCTGTAACCCCAGCACTTTGAGAGGCCAAGGCAGGTGGATCACGAGGTCAGGAGATCCAGACCATCCTGGCTAAACCCTGTCTCTACTAAAAATACAAAAAATTACCTGAGCATGGTGGCACACGCCTATAGTCCCAGCTACTCGGGAGGCTGAGGCAGGAGAATCATTTGAACCCAGGAGGCAGAAGTTGCAGTGAGCCAAGATCGCACCACTGCACTCCAGCCTGGGGAACAGAGTAAGACTCTGTCTCAAAAAAAAAAAGAAGGAAAAAGAATATGAAGCTCACTTACAGAATGGTAACATGAGGAGTTCCACAAACACTCCCACTAGGAAAAAAATTATAATTGGTAAAAACTATAAAAAGCAACCATTAACCTTCTCAGAAAATTTTACTAAGAACACCACCAAATAAAGAAACATTTACTCAAAAAGAACAGCAATAGTCTATGGCAATAGATACATTACTTATCCCAACCCCCTCAACCCTGCCTCACACACACAATCAGTTCAGCATGATAGAAATTCTACCACAGGCAAGTAAAGCCAAGAACATAAGGCCCCTTTATCCCTCAACTCCCACTCCAGGCCAGCAATATCTCACTAGGAGTGGCAGGATACCAACACTTCTCATTCCTTCCAGCTCTGAGTTACAGAAGCTCTGTTCTGAGAAAGATCATGAGAGGTCTGGGGGCTCTTCCTCTGCCCAGTTGCCACTCATAGGGTGGTAGCTATACACCAATTCCTGCAGACTAACAACATTGGACCCAAAAGTCTTCATCCCACCTCACTCATAAGGCAGAGTGTTGCATGCCAAAAGACCCAAGCTGAGAAGACTCCAGAGACTACTATCTCCATCTAGTGCTCTGTACATAAAGTAGCGGTGTCACTCTAAGAGGAACAGGCCACTAAGCCCGCCAACCTACAACTCCAAAGCAGTAGTACAGAACTTTTCCCCAGGAGGATCAGTAGGGTAAGAAAAAATACAGCCCCGGCCAGGCATGGTGCTCACGCCTGCAATCCCAGCACTTTGGGAGGCCGAGACAGGCGAATCACGAGGTCAGGAGTTCTAGACCAGGGTGGCCAACATGGTGAAACCCCGTCTCTACTAAAAATACAAAAAATTAGCTGGGTGTGGTAGTGCGCACCTGCAGTCCCAGCTAGTCAGGAGGCTGAGGCAGGAGAATCACTTGAAACCTGGGAGGCGGAGGTTCCAGCGAACTGAGATAGCACCACTGCACTCTAGCTCAGGTGACGGAGTGAGACTCCATCACAAAAATAAAATAAAATAAAATAATCTCTGGTCTCTAATTTTTCTTTACAAAAAAAAAAACAAGAAAAACTAGAATCTAGTGGACAGTAAATTAATAATATGGATCAAGGAACAAAATATTCTCTAGTAGAGCAATATTTAAGCTAAGATAATTTAAATACAATAATGAAGCAGGTAGAACTTATTCCAAGTATGGTAGGCTGGTTCAACATTCAAAGTCAATTGATTCAATCCATCATGTCGATAAGCTAACAAAGAAAATCATATGATCATATCAATAGATGGAGAAAAAGCATTAACAAAATCCAACATTCAGTCATGATAAAAACTCAGCAAACTAGAAATAGAGGGAAAATACCTCAGCTTGATAAACATCTATAAAAACATCATATTTAATGGTGAGAAACAATGTTTTCCTTCCAAGAAAAGGAATAAAGTAAGGGTGTTTCATCTCACCATTTCTATTCAACATTTTCATTGCTACTGCAATAAGACAAGAGAAGTCCTTGCTACTACAATAAGACAAGAGAAGGAAATAAAAGTTATACAGATTGGGAAGGAAGAAATAAAACTGTCTTTTTTTACAAATGATATGACTGTCTACGAAGTAAATCCCAAAGAATCAACAACAACAACAACAACAAATAGCCCTCTAGAACTAATAAGCTAGTATAGCAAGGTTGCAGGACACAAGGGTAACAGACAATTGATTTTTTAATACACCAGCAGTGAACAAGTAGAAAAACACAATACCATTTACATTAGGACCAAAAGAAGAGAAATACTGAGGTATAAATCTAACAAAATATGTACAAGACTGGTATAAGGAAAGCTACAAACAATAAAAGAAACCAAAAATCTAAATAAATAAAGAGATAGTACATGAACACAGATAGGAAAACTAATACTGGCAATATGCCAGTTCTTCCCAGCTTGATATACAGATTCAGTGTAATACAAATCAAAACCAGTAAGATTTTTAGTAATAAATTTACTAAATTTATTATCAAACTGATTCTAAAATTTATATGTAAATGCAAAAGACCTAAAATAGCCAGCACAATATTGAAGAAAAAGAAAAAAGTCAAAGATTGACACTACCTGGCTTTGGGACTTACTATAAAGCCACAGTAATCAAGTCAGTCCCTGGGACTGGCAAAAGAATAGACAAATAAATCAAGGAAACAGAATAGAGAGCTCAGAAATAGACACATACAAATATAGTCAACTGATCTTTGACAAAATAGCAAAAACAATTCAACAATGAAAGGATTGTCTATTGGACAAATATTGCTGGAACAACAGGGAACCACAGTAGTAATAACAGAAATAATCATCTAGATACAGACCTTACATCTTTTACAAAAACCAACTCAAAATAGATCACAGATGTAAATGTAAAATGCAAAATTATTTAATATGAAACTCCCAGAAGATAACATAGGAGAAAATCTAGGTGACCTTGGGTTTGGTGATGACATTTTAGATACAGCAACAAAAGCATAAACGATGCAAAAAAAAAAAATTAAATTTGGACTCTATTAAAATTGAAAACCTCTCCTCAATGAAAGACATTGTTATGAGAATGAAACAACAAGCCACGGCTTGGGAGAACATAGTTGTAACATAAAGCTGATAAAGGACTGGTATCCAAAATATGCAAGGATCCCTTAAAAGTCAACAAGAAAACAAGCTCAATTTTAAAAAAGGCAAAAGATATGAACAGACACCTTTCCAAAGAAGACACATAGATGTCAAATAAGCATGTTAAAAGATGTCCCACATTACATGTCACAGGGAAATGTAGATTAAAATAACAATGGGATGCCACTACACACATATTAGAATAGCTAAAATCTTAAATGCTGACAAAAGATGGCAAGGATCTAGAGCAACAGGAACCCTCATTCATTGCTGCTGGGAATTAAAAATGATACAGCCAGCCACTTTCGCAGTTTCTCACAAAACCAAACATAACTTTGTCTTACCATCCAGGAATTGCGCTCCATGGTATTTACCTGAATGAGCTGAAAATATGTCCACACGAAAACCTGCACACAGATGTTTATAGCAGCTTTATTAATAATTGTCAAAATTTGGATGCAATCAAGATGTTCTTCAATAGGTAAGTGGATAAACAAAAGATGGTTTCCATACAATGGAACATAATTCAGCAATAAAAGTCATAGGCTATTATGTCATGAAGAGACATAAAGGAACTTTACATGCTTATTGCTAAGCAAAAGAAGCCAAAAATAAAAGCCTACATAGTACATGATTCCAGCTTTATGACATTCTAGAAAAGGAAAAACTATGGAGACAGTAAAAATATCAGTGGTTGCCAAGAGTTTGGAGGGAGGAAGAGATAAGCAAGAAGAGCACAGGTTATTTTTAGGAAAATTAAAATATTCTGTATGAAATGATCATGGTAGATACATGTCACTACACATTTGTGAAAATCCATAGAATATACAGCACAAAAGTAAACCCTAACATAAACTATGGACTTTAGTTAATGAGTAATTTATCAACACTGACTCATTGATTGTAACAAATGTACCATATTCACGCAAGACACTTGTAACAGAGGACCTGGGGATGGGGTGATAAGAGAGTATTTGGAAACATTCTGTACTTTCTGCTCATTTATCCATTAAACTAAAACTGCTCTAAAACATAAAGTGTAGTGTTAAAAAAAAAGGTGGGGATTAAAATTACAACTGCTTTACCAGATATGGTATATTAAATGGAAAAAGTAAATCTTATTCCTCATACTTCATATACAAAAATATTTTGTAATATATGAAGCGTAAAATGGAAACTAAGTTTCTCACTGGCAGAAGAGATTTACAAATGTGAAAGAGGGGAAGGCAAAAATGATCCCTGTAATGATGTATGGCATTAATATGCAATGTAGACAGACAGCATTTAAGTATAGACACATATGTAGAGCTACAGATACATGCCCAGATCTATAAATGGATATGGGTGTGTGTGTGTGTGTGTGTGTGTGTGTGTGTGTGTGTGTGTATTTTCTGGCTATATCTGCTGAAATGGTCTGGGGAAAAAGTACATCAAAACAGCAATAAGCATGTCTTGTTCTCTAATCTTAGTTTTTAAATAACATTCTCCACTAAAAGGAACCTAGGTTCCTTGGGGGAAATGACTTATTCCAGCACTGGGGCAGGGAGAGTACAACATGTGAATCAAATTTTTGTGCAGAAGGTAAAGGAGTGCACAGAGAATGATGGGGACATATCTAAAGAATACAGACACCTGACTGAAAGGAGCTCACTGGGCAAATCTGCGACAATATAAGCAAAAAGAATAGAGAATAGCAATTGATTATAAAACATTAAATAAAATAAAAATACATGAATTCATACTGATATAAATGAATATACAGGCTGGGGAGACTAAGAAGGAATAATGAAATATAACCACTTAGTAACCATCATAGTAATAACTCTTTCTAGTGAGACTCATCAATGGGTACTAAAACTATTATGTAAAGGTTTAATAAGAATATTTACATAATCTGAAAGTATCTCCCAATAAGGCAGTTATTAATTTAAAAAGGAAAAATAGTATCTTTACCATTGAGAAAACTAAAATATACCACTTTTACCAAGATACAAAACTTAATCTTTACAGAAATATTCACAGTAGCCTCATTTTTAATAGTCAAAAGTGAAAACAACCCAAACGTCTATTAATTGACAAATAGATTTTTAAAATATGGTATATTGAGATAATGGAATATTATTCAGACATAACAAAAACAATGAAGCACTAATACATGGTATAATACAGATGAGCTCTGGGAAAAAATTACAATAAGTGAAAGAAGCCACACACAAAAGGCCATGTTTGTACAATTCCATATAACCAAAATATCCAGATTAGACAAATCCATAGAGAAAGAGAAATTAAATTAGTAGTTGCCAGAAGATGGAGATAGGGAGAATAGACAGGTATGGGGTTTCTTTTGAGGCTGATGGAAATATTCTGCAAGTAGTGGTAATAGTTGCACAATATTATGAATATACTGAAAACCACTAAATTGTACTGTTTTAAATGATCAAAATTAACAAGTTTATGTTATGACTTTTATCTCAATAAAAAAGGTTTTTTCACAAAAAATTTAACTTCACCAGCCATGGGAGAAGAATATGACATTTTGGTATTCCTAACAAAAATACAAAATGTGTATCTAATCATGTAGAAACATCAGATAAACCCAAACCAGGCACATACTTCAAATGAAAGAACACGACTATTCGAAATTAAAAGAGACTAAAAAGACATGACAACTAAATGTCTGCATGCTCGTGGATATAATCCTGGATCAGGAAAAGATACCCAAACTCGGTAAGGAAAAAAGTATCAAAATCTGAGAAGGAGAGTATAAAAAGTGAAAACCACAGGCCAATCACATTAGTGAACATTCATGAAAATTTATTAAGAAATCAAATCTGGCTCATACCAGTAATCCCAGCAATTCAGGAGGCCAAGGTGAGCGGATGGCTTGACCTCAGGAGTTCGAGACCAGCCAGGGCAACATGGCAAAACCCAGTCCCTAATAAATACAAAACTTAGTCGGCCCTGTTGGCACCCATCTGGGGTCCCAGTGACTCAGGAGTCTAAAGTGAGAGTATCACTTGAACCTGGGATGCAGAGGTTGCAGTGAGCCTAGATCACACCACTGCTCTCAAGCATAGGCAACAGAGTGAGATCCTGTCTCAAAAAAAAAAAAAAAAAGAAAAAGAAAAAAATCGAATCCAGCAACTTTAATAAGTTATCATTTGTAAAAAAATATTAGTACAATTAAAAAATTAAATAAGTGTTAGATTATAATAGTCTATCCATGTTATTTTCTAAATTTGATCCTATGTAAGAGAATATCTTTGTTTTTTAGTAAATACATTTAAAAATATTTATGCTTAAGAGGGCATCATGTAAGCAACTCTGTTCAAAAACAATACATAGCTATATAGATATAAATAAATGTAGTATTAAAAATAATTAAAAGGGAACACAACTACAGATATTGCAGATATTAAAAGATCCAGATAGAGTAAATGAACATCTTTATAACAATTTAACTGAAGATATCAGTTTCATGGATAAATTCCTTTAAATATATCTTACCAAAACAGACTCAACAACAAATAGAACATCTGAATATTCTTATGACTATTATATTGAATTCAGTAGTTAAAATTCTATAGACTGAAGAAAAGGTCAGACCTAGCTGGCCCAAAGTTTATTATTTTAAAATAGGAAAATAAATTCCAATCATATATACATTTATATATGTTTTAAATGTTCCAGAGTATTAAAAAGAATACTCTCCAACTCATTTTAAAAGCCCAAAGTAACACCACCAAAGAGCTGACATGAATAACTCGAAAAAAACCATGTGCAAATCTCACATATTAACATCAATGTAAAAATCCTTATAAAAATACTAGCAAACTAAAAACACACATAATACATTATGACTAAGTTTGATTTAACCCAAGTTGAGTTAATAATAAAGTAAATTAAAATAATATGCCACATTAAATTATTTAGTAGAAAAATCAAGTAAGTCATTCCTAAAACAGCCTTTGGCAAAATCCAGCATCCACTCATAATATAAACCCTTATCAAACCAGGAAAAAAGAGACCTTTCTTTATAATGATATCTAAAACACCCACAATGAACATCATTCTTAGTGAAGAAACACTGAAAGCATTTTTTAAAAGCTCAGGAATAAAACAGATGCCTGTTATCACACTTCTATTCAACAATGAGCTGAAGGTTATAGCAGAAATGATAAGACAAGAAAAATATAAAGCTGTAAGACCCAGAAAGGAACAAACAAAACTGTCATTATTTGCATATAATCTGATCAACTATTGTTAAAAAAAAAAAAAACTAAAAAAAATCTACACATAAATTACAAAAATACAGCAAACTGTTAGACATACGAGTAATATAAAAATCAATCACCTCAAGCCTGTAATCCCAGCACTCTGGGAGGCCGAGGCGGGTGGATCACGAGGTCAGGAGATCAAGGCCATCCTGGCTAACACTGTGAAACCCTGTCTCTACTAAAAAATACAAAACAAAATTAGCTGGGCGTGGTGGTGGGCGCCTGTAGTCCCAGCTACTTGGGAGGCTGAGGCAGGAGAATGGCGTGAACCTGGGAGGCGGAGCTTGCAGTGAGCCCAGATGGCGCCACTGCACTCCAGCCTGGGCGACAGAGCTAGACTCCGTCTCAAAAAAAAAAAAATTCAATTGCCTTTCAGTCTATCAAATCATAAACAGAAAAAGAAACTAAAAGATATTGTACTGGTTGAATGAATACTGTCCTCCCAAAATTGTTCACCTGGAACCTTGGAATGTGACCTTAGTTTGAAAATAGGGTCTTTGCAGATAGTTAAGTTAAAATAAGATCATATAGATCTAATACTAAACTAGTATGGGTCCTAAATCCAGTGACTGTTGTCCTTTTAAGAAGGCCACGTTCAGACACATACAAACACACAAGAAGTAGCCCATATGAAGTCCAAGACTTTTAGACTGGAGTAATGGAGCTACAACTGAAGTATGCCCAGGAATGCCTGGAGCTGCCAAATGCTGGAAAAGGCTGGAAGGATTCTTCCCTGCAGGGTTTCAAGAGGGCATGGCCCTGTTGACACCTGGATTTCAGACTTTTAGCCACCAGAACTGTGGGAAGAGAAATTTCTGTTGTTTTAATCCTCCAAGTCTATGATAGTTTATTATAGTAGCAGTAGGAAATGAATACAGATTTCACTTTAAAAAGCATACAAAATACTAATCACCTGGAAGTAATTCCAACCAAAATAACTATTAGTATTGCAGACCACTAATGGAATGGTCTTTTCAATAAATAGTTCTAGGAGCACTGGTCGTGCACATTAAAAAAAAAAAAAAAAAATCCTTATCCAGTTGGGTTAAAGACTAAAGACTAAATGTGTGGAAGGCAATATTGAAAACACTAAGGTAAGTAAGTATTATTTAAGCAAGACACAAAGCAAAATCCATAAAATATTGACAACTTCTGCTATATTAAAATTAATGTTTTGTTTATTAAATATCACACAAAGAGTAGAAAGATGATCCACAATCTGGGAGATAAAATGTTTGCAAAATGTAAAACTAACAAAAAAGTTATTATCAAAAAAGTGTACACAAACAACTACATATGACAAAATGGGTGAAAATTTCAAAGAGTGGCTATTTGGCCAATAAACATGAAAAGATGTTATACCTCATTAGCAATTAAGGAAACACAAAAACCAAAATAGGACACCATTTTATAATCACCATATTGGCAAAAAATATTCAAAAATGAAAAAACATCAAATCTTAACGAGATTGTTGAGAAGAAATGGGAACTCTCATTCACCACTGGTAGAAGTGCAAATTAGTAAGATGAGGTTAGAGTATAGTTGTGTAAAGTAGAGCATGACCAAGCATTTATACTATTAAGTAAATAGCTTAGACAAACTTGTTGTGAAACAATAGAAGAAGACAAAATAAGAACATTTTTGCTACAATTGCTCATAATAGTGAAAACTGAGGACAGTTCCAGTATGCATCCACAGTGGGGCAGAAAATATAAAAAGGATCTGTGTTCGCACATTAAGGTCTCTCACACAGGAAAATTCTGCCAAGGGTCCTACTACACTTCCCTAACTCATTCACTCATCCTTCCTCCTAAATGATCATTTCATACTTCTCTTTTCAAACCTCAAGCTTCCACTATCTTCTCACCCTCAACTGATGACTCTACTTCCTACTTCACTGAGAAAATAAAAAGAATCAAAATTTTCAACAGTTCTCCCCACCTCTACTTATTTACCTGTATTTGTATTCAAATAACCTGACTTCATAACTGTTCCTATGAATAAACTGCCCATGCTCTTCCTAGGTAAGGTTTACCACTCTGTTTGTTCACTAGATCCCATTGCTACTTGTTTTCTTAAGTACACCCCTCTAGCAAATTATTCCCTTTATTTTTTGCATCATTTCTTACATCTTCTTGATCTTTCCTGTCAAGCTACAAACGTAATTATTTCTCCAAACCTAAAAAAAAAACTCTTGTCCTACATCCCTTACCACTTGTTACCATTTCTTTCCTTTCCTTATAACTCCTCAAAAAAGATGTTAGTACGTTTCTTTAATTCCTCTTCTCCTATCTTTATTTGACACATGCCAGTCAAGACTTCACTTCACCACCCACTGAAACTTCTCTTGTCAAGTTCAGCAAAAAGCACTGGTTTGCCAGATTCCATGACCATTACTCAATCCTCATATTAGTTTACCAATCAGCAGCTTCTGACAAATTCTCTCTCCTTTGAAATATGCTCTTGGCTTCTAGAATACCATACTCTCCCAGTTTTCCTCCTAACTCATTAACTGCTCATTCTCAGTCTCCTTTTCTGGTTGTTTCTCCTCATCTCTTTGACCAGAAAATTAGAGTGTCCAGATCCTGAAATTCCTACATTCAGCCACCTATTTAACATATCCACAAACTGTATAATATGTATCTCAAATTAAACATGTCTAAAACCAAGTTTCCATTCTTCCTGACACCAAACCTACTTCTCCCACAAAATACATCATCCCAACTAATGCCAGCTCCCTGCTTTCAGGTCTTCAAGCCAAACGCCTGCTTCATCTTTCATTGTTCTCTCTCTCTCTCTCTCTCTCTCTCTCTCTCTCTCTCTCTCTCTCTCTCTCTCTCTCTCTC
>NC_045442.1:18399684-18556296 GCF_002776525.5 Piliocolobus tephrosceles
CTCTCTCTCTCTCTCTCTCTCTCTCTCTCTCTCTCTCTCTCTCTCTCATCACTCTATATCCAGTCCCCTAGTTTTTTCAATTCCTGTTGCTTCTACCTTGAAAATATATTCAGAATCCAACCAATTCTCACTACCTTCACATTGGCCTCTATGGTTCCAGATACTATCATCACTTTCTTAGATCATTAAAATAGCCTCCTAAATGGTCTTCCTGCTTCTGCTCTTGCATCATAATTATAATACTGCTGCTGTAAAAATCTAAGTCAGAGCATGTCACATATGTCAGATATGTCAAATATCTGTTCAAAACCCTCAAAGTCTACCCATACCAAAATAAAAGCTCTATAATGTTTTCTAAGGCCCTACATGATTGGGTTTCCAGTTATTTCTCTAAGGGAAGATAATTTCCATCCTACTCCAAGACACTCAACTACACTAGCCCCTTTGCTGTTCCAAATGACAAGGATGTTCCCATCTCAAGTATTTTGCACTAGCTGGACCTCCTCCTAAAACACCTGTCCCCCAGCTATTTGCATGGCTCACTGCCTAATCACCTTCAGGTTTTATTAGGATGCTTTATGAGGTCTTCTCTGGCCACTTGTTTTAAATGCAACAATCTGAAACTCCCTATCCTCCTTTCATGCTTTCTTTTTTCTTCATAGCCCATATTATCATTCAAAATACATTTTACTTATTTCCATATTTATTGTCTGCCTCTCTCCATTAAAATATATCTCCAGAGCATAAAGTTTACTTTTTAAAGATCTCTGAAGAAAGCATACAATGATAAACAATATATGCAAAATTTAAAAACAGAAAAACTAAATGAAAGGTTTGCAGCCAAATACACATATGGAGGGTAAAAACATGCAATGAAAAGCAACGAAATAACACAATATTAAGAATAATGGAAGGGGATAATATAAGGGGTACAATCATAAAGGAACACACGGGGGCTTCTAGTGTATTGTAATGTCCTCTTTCTTAGCATAGGTAGGCAGGGAATTCATTTTATTATGGTTTTGAAACTATACATACATACTATCATACAGTCCTTTGTCCATATGTAGTATTTCCCAATTTATAAAAGAGAACTAGTAAAAAATAAGTACTACAAATTTTTTAATCACTGTGAAAAGCAAAGCTACAGAGATAAGTACTTATTTAAATTATCTCTGCACTCTAGCCTGGGAAACAAGAGCAAAACTTCATCTCAAAAAAAGAAATATAATTGAAGTCGTTTTTCCCTCACTGGAAAAAAAAAATTAAAAAAACACAAGTCGATAATTACAGCTGAAAGTTATAAATGGTAAAGTTTAATATATTCTTTATGTGTTAAAACTTACTGTGCTTTTTCACAGGCACAGCAACTGAGGAAAGGACCTAAACAATAGGCCAAGAAAATCTGGGGTCTTCACTATCAGAGAAATGTCTTCACATAGTAAAATAATGAAGATGTAAGCTCCTATTATAAGTTGCACAAACATATGCAAAGAAAGTTATGAGATGCCTCATTTAACAAAGCTATAAAATCAAGATCACAATGACTCCAATACTCAAAATCATTACACTAAAGTTAAAGTCCTTGAGCAAAGATAATATTAATCAGCAAAACATAATAAAAACATAAAAGGAATCATTTTTGAGCATCAGGAATTCCTATAAGTTCAAGATGTTTATTTTCTCTTACTTACTAAATGTAAAGAAACCAGATGCAACTACTCCTAAAGGAGTGGGACAGCAGAAATGACTGAACTTTTATGTCTCCATCCTTTTCTAACACTGAAAATAAAAATGTATTTTGCTAACTTTACATAATAAATTGACCCTCTTTTCATATGTCAAATTATCATAATCTTTTAGCATACAATAAGTCAAATCAAACAGATTTATATTTTTTAAATAAATTTTATGAAGTATAATATATAGTCCAAAAGTATAAAAATCTTAAGTTCAATGAATTATCACAAAGTGAACACATAACTACTCCTGAAGCTTTGCTGCTACTCGTTCAAATCACTACACAATCATAGGCAATCCCTATCATAACTTCTAAGCCCATAATTCTGTTTTTCCTGGTGCTGAACTTTATATCAACAGAATATACTATAGTTAATTTTATGTCTGGTTTATTTTATTTTTTGTTCCTGTGTTGATTCTCTTAGGATTATGGCCGCCAACTGCATCTATGTTGCTGCAAAAGAGAAGATTTCTCTCATCTTTATGACTGCATAATGTTCCATGGTATGTATGTACCACATTTTCTTAATCTAATCTACCACTGATGGGCACCTGGATTGATTCCATGTCTTTGCTACTGTGAATAGCACAATAATGAACAAACAAGTGCATATGTCTCTTTGGTAGAATGATTTATTTTCCTTTGGGCATATACCCAGTAATGGGATTGCTGGGTCAAATGGTAGTTCAGTTTTAAGTTCTTTAAGAAATCTCCAGACTATTTTCCACAGTGGCTGAAATAATTTACATTCCCACCAACCAGTGTCTAAGCATTCCCTTTTCTCTGCAGTCTCAACAGAAACTGCTGGCTTTTTTTTTTTTTTTTTTCTTACCTTTTAAAAATAGCCATTCTGACTGGTGTGATATCTCATTTGCATTTCTGATTAGTGATGTTGACCATTTTTTCATGTTTGTTGGGCACTTGTATGTCTTCTTTTGAGAAGTGTCTGTTCATGTCCTTTGCCCATTTTTTAATGGGGTTATTTGACTTTTGCCTGTGGACTTAAATTCTCTATAGATTCTGCATATTAGGCCTCTGTCAGATGCAGAGTTTGAGAACATCTTCTCCCATTTTGTAGGTTGTCTGTTTACTCTGCTAATGGTTTCTTTTGCTGTGAAGAGCTCTTTAGTTTGATTAGGTCCTACTTGTCAATTTTTGTTTCCATTGCAATTGCTTTTGGGGACTTAGCCAAAAATTATTTATCAAGGCCAATGTCAAGAAGAGTTATTTCCTTGGTTGTCTTTTAGGATTTGTATCGTTTGAGGTCTTACATTTCAATCTTTGATCCATTTTGAGTTGATTTTGTATATGTTGAAATGTAGGGGTCCAGCTTCAATCTTTGACACATGGCTAGCCAGTTATCCAGCATCATTTATTGAATAGGGAGTCCTTTCCTCATTGCTTGTTTTTGTCAGCTTTGTCAAAGATCAGGTGGTTGTAAGTGTGTGGCTTTATGTTCAAGTTTTCTATTTGGTTCCACTGGTTTACATGTCCATTTTTCTACCAGTACCATGCTGTTTTGGTTACTGTAGCTTTATAGTACAGTTTGAAGTCAGGTAGTGTGATGCCTCCAGGTTTGTTCTTTTTGCTTAGGATTGCTTTTGTTACTCGGGCTCTTTTTTAGTTATATATGAATTTTAGGATAGTTTTCTTTTTCTAATTCTGGGAAGAATGACATTGACAGTTTGATAGGCATAGCACTAATTCTGTACATTGCTTTGGCCAGTATGAACATTTTTACAATATTGATTTTTCCGATCCATGAGCATGGAATGTTTATGTTCTTACTGATTTTTTAGACTTATAAATATAGTTCAGTCTATCATTTTTCTTTTATTAATACTACTACTCAAATTCCACTTAAAAAATTGTTCTTCATGAATATGAAGATATTCGCCTCTGTTATATTCTAGAATATTAGTGTACTTCCATATTTAGATCTAAAATTGATCTGAAACAGATCTTTGTTTATGATGATGTGAGGTAGGGCTCAATATTCATTTTTTGCAATTGTACACCCAATTGGCCCAGAACAATTTATTAAGAAAAATTGCTCTCTGTAGTTCCACCTTTGCCATAGATTAAGTGCCCATACATGTATAGATCTGTCTGTGGAATTCCTATTTGCTGCATTACTCTATTTCCCTATCTTTGCAACAACACTTAATTATTGTACCTTCATAAGTGATGAGATCTGATAGAGAAGTCCTCCAGCTTTGTTCTTCTAAAATTTGGATAGAAAAGTCCTCCAGCTTTGTTCTTCTAAAGTTTTTCTTTTGGAAATTGACATAGAGACTCTAAAATTTATACAAAAATGACCCTTCATATTTTTGTGTACATTTTAGAATCAACATGTCAATTTCCAAAAGAAAAACACCTGCTAAAATTTTGTCTGGGATCACATTAAATCTACAGATCAATTTGGGCACAATAGACATCTGCGTAACATTGAGTTTTTCAAACAATTGTCATAATTTGGTCTGAGATATATTTAAATTTCATTTAATTTCTCACAATAAGATTTTATAGTTTTCTGTGTAAGATCTTGCATATAAGTCATTAGCTTTATTCCTTAGGTTATTAATGTTCTGACAGTAACATCAATTCTATTACTTTTAAATTATCAGTTTAAACTGTTCTTGGTATACAGAATTACTCTGGATTAATTTTTTTATATTGATGTTATTTGCAGCAACTGATTACCTACATACATATTATATTATATTATATTATATTATATCATATTATATTATATTATATTATATTATATATCTGCCTTATTACACTGGCTAGAAATTCCAATACAATGTTGAATAAAAGTGGTGATAGTGAGCACCCTTAACCCATTCCCAATCTTAGAGGGAAAGCTTTCTATATTTCACCATAATGCTTGCAGTAAAGTTTTCATGTGTCTTTGTACATTTTACCATATAAATGATTTGCTTCCATTCCTAGTTCACCAGAGGTTTTATCATAAATACATGTTAAATTTTATCTATACTTTTTTCTGCATCTTTCAAGAATATTACAGATCATTACTTCTCTATTTTCTTATTCAAATTTTATAAATTTTAGCTAACCTTATATTCTTTGAATGAACCCAAAAAATCTATTATTTTCTTTCTAAATTGCTGGAATCGTCTTCATGGAAAAGATAATACTAAAATTTTCCTTATCTGTAACATCCTTTTCATATTTTTATATCAAGGTTATGCTGGTCTCATAAATCTCAACATAATTATTTCTGTTTCCAGAAAGTTTGCAAAAGATTGATGTTATTTATGTCTTAAATGCTTATCTCTTAAATATTTGGGAAAATTCACCAGTAAAGTGATCAGGGCCTGGAGAATTTGTTTTGTTTTGTTTTTATTTGTTCATCTGTATGTATGCTTCTGTATTTTGAGGCAACAAGGTTTCAATTAAAAATTCTAGTTATTTGACATAAGATAGTTTCAATGTTCATGTGTCAATTCTGGTAAGTTTGGTTTTTCTAGAAATTTGCCATAGTTCATCTACTTTTTTCACATTTACTGTCATACAGTTGCTTATCATATGTTCTTACTAAGTTTTAAACTCTATATGATCTGTCATGACATTGCTTTTCATTCTTTGCATGGATTATTTCAGTAATCTTTGTTTCTAAGTCTCTGTGGGGATTTACATATTTTATTACTTTTAAAAACAACTAACTTTGTTGAGTTTTGATGGCTTTATGGATCATTTCTATCACGTTTCCTATTTCATCAATTCATGCTCTTATCTCATGTTCCTTTCCTTTATCATGTCTTTATTTTCTTTATCCTTTCTTTGGGATCAGTCTGCTGTTCTTTTTCTAACTTCTCAAGGGGATTCTTACACTATTGATTTTCAGACTTTCAGAAAATCACTTCTAATAAATGCACTTAGAGCTACAAGTGTCCCTCCTTAGCTGAATCACATGCATTTTGATGTGTCATCATTAAGTAATTTTAAGTATGAAAATTTTCAGTATGAAAATTATACTAGGGTTTTTTGGCCAGGCGCGGTGACTCATGCCTGTAAACCCAGCACTTTGGGAGGCCAAGGCGGGCGGATCATGAGGTCAAGAGATCGAGACCATCCTGGCTAATAGGGTGAAACCCCACCTCTACTAAAAATACAAAAAATTAGCCAGGTGTAGTGGCACACGCCTGTAGTCCCAGCTACTCAGGAGAGAATTGCTTGAACCCGAGAGGCAGAGGTTGCAGTGAGCCGAGATTGTGTCACCGCACTCCAGACTGGGTGACAGAGTGAGATTCTGTCTAAAAAATAAAATAAAATAAATAAAATAAAATTATATATATGTGTGTGTGTATATATGTATAAAAAACGGTTTTTCTTATTATTTTTATGTAATCACCAAAAAGTTACTTTTGTGTTTATTTCACTGTAGTCTATTAATTTGTATTATTTCAATCCTTTTAAATTTGTTAAGACTTGCATTATAAGCCAGAATACAGTAAATTCTGGGAAAGTTCCTTTGTTCTTGGAAACAATGTATATGCCTCAATTATAACGTATTATATTCTCAAACATCAAATGAGACAAAATTGTTCATTGTGCTATTCAAATGTTTTATATTCTTGCTGGGGTTTTTTGGGTCCCCTGGTACTACCAGTTACCAAGAAAATTGGGTTAAAAACATCGCACTATGTTTTGTCCTCTTTTGTTTGGTCAATTTTACATTATTTCAACACTATGTTATAAATTATACATAAATTAAGAACTGTTATGCCTTCCTTTTATTTTCAACTTTTCTAAATATTTTTATTTAAGGTTTATCTTTTCTAAGCAGCAAATGGCTGTATTGTTTTCATATCCAATTCAAAAATTCTTTGCTTTTAACTGGAATATTTAGTCTCTCACATTTAGTATAATTGGAATTTTTGTTTGTTTGTTTTTTGAGACAGAGTCTCTGTCACCCAGGCTGGAGTTCAGCGATGCAATCTCGGTTCACTGCAGCCTCTGCCTTCTGGGTTCAAGTGATTCTCATGCCTTAGCCTCTCAAGTAGCTCGGACTACAAGCACATGCCACCATGCCTGGTTAATTTTTTATATGTTTACTGGAGATGGGATTTCTGCATGTTGGCCAGGATGGTATCAAACCCCTGACCTCAAGTGATCTGCCTGCCTCAGCCTTCCAAAGTGCTAGGATTACAGGCATGAGTCACCATGCTCGGCCAACTTTCGGACTTTTTAACACTGATTTACCCCTCTTTCTGACTTATGTGCTATTAGGGCCATGCATTTAAATTTTGTGTATATGCAAGCCACTATTATTACTGTAGCTTTATATGATAGTCATTTAGAATCATCTCTATAATTTCATTACATTCCATCCAGTATCTGGGATCATTTTTCTTCTACTTCAATGGCACTTATTGTAATTAGTATTTCCTTTATTGAAAGCCTACTAGTATCAAATTCTCTCTAAATTTGAGTTTTTCTAAAAATGTTCTTATTTTGCCTACATTTTTAAGAATATTTAATTATGTAGAATTTTAGATGGATGATTATTGTCTTTAAGCTATTTGAAAACATGTATTCTGGATTCCATTTCCTCAGTTAAAAAATTAGTTGTCAGTCTTCATGCTTCCTTTAAAGGAAATATGCCCTTTTTCCTCTATCTGCTTTGAAATTTTTATCTTCATGTTTTGACTTTCAGCAGTTTTACTATAATATTTCTGAGTTTCTTTGTACTTATGCCCCTTGGTGCTCACAGAACTTCTTTAATCTGTGGCTTGATGTCTTTGTCACTTTTGAAAATTTCTTATTCATTATCACTTCAAATAATGTTCTACATTTGTCTTCACTCTTCTCTTTTTAGGATACCGATTACACATGTGGGTTAGACAATTTCCACATCTTCCTTGTATTTATTTCTGTCCTTTCTTGGTCATCATTTTGTCTTTTTTTACTTCATTCTGGATGTTTCCTTCTGATCTCTCTTCCATTTCATATTTCCCCCTTCAGCTGTGTCTAATCTGCTGTTAATTCCATCCAAGGAATTCTTAATTTACTCAATGTATTTTTCAGTTCTAGAATTTCCATTTGATTCATAAGTATGAGTATCCAGTCCTGTACTAATATTCTCTCCCTTACATTTTAATTCCCTGAAATTTGTGTCTGAAACACTCCATTATCCTATATGTATGTTTCTAATGGTTTGTTTTTTCATATCTTATCTTCTTCTAAGCTTTTTTTTAGTTTGTGCCAGATACTGTATATGATATATAGAAGAAATACTTTAAGCCTCTGTATGATGTTATCTCACTCAATAAAGTACTTACTTTTTATGCTGCCATCTAACTACATTATGAGCATTTCACCAAAATCTAATAAAAGATTGTGATGATTCAAAGGTAGGCTAATTATCACGAGTAAGGTTTAGAACCTCAGGGGCCAGACTAAATCCTTAAGTATGTACCAAGGCTCCTCTTCCTTGGCACACCTGGAAATCTAATTTTGTTCCTCCATAATGACTGACACAAGGACTGCTCAGTGTCTCAGGAAGTTTCCAGGATTTCTAACTGTTTCAAGGTTAAAATTACACAAAATGCCAGTCTTGTATCCCTTGACATTGTACCTCTCCTAAATCTTTGACAAATTCTCATGGTTTTGATAGTTCTCTCAAGTTTTAGGCAAATAAAATTCCTAATTTTTCTCAGGGGAAGTAACAGTACAAAAGAATTCATTTCACCACTGAAAAAGAGTAAGTCCTCAAAACACATTTCCTAGTATCTCAACAAAGTGCCCTATCTGTGTAACCGTATCTACTAAAACTGAAACCAGTTCTGAGGTGGTAAAAAGTAAATATAGGTCTATACAGTGGATACACAATGCTGATACATAATAGATACATAATGGTGACATCACATACAATATAATCCAGAGGTTCTCAACACCCTGTTAGGAACCAGGCCGCAGAGCAGGAGGTGAGTAGCAGGTGAGGGAACACAGCTTCATCTGTCTTTACAGCCACTCCCCAGCCCTAGCATTACTACTTCAGCTCCACCTCAGACCATCAAGCATTAGATTCTCATAGGGGCATGCACCGTAGATCCCTCACATGTGCAGTTTACAATAGGGTTTACACTCCTATGATAATCTAATGTTGCCGCTGATCTGACAGGAGGTGGAGCTCAGGCAGTCATGCGAGTGATGGGGAATGGCTGTAAATATAGATTAATGTTAGCAGAGAGGTTTGACTGCACAGGGACCATATTAAATCAATTTCTTGCAGACTCATATCAAAACCCTATCAGTGAGTGAGTGGCAAATGATAATAAAGTTGCATCTGGTAGCAGGCTTTATAGTGGCAAGTGAGGTGATGTACTTCAATTGTACAGCTGCATCAGGTAGCAGGCTTAAAGGCAGAATCTAATACTTATTTTAGTCCGTGCGGGCACTGCGCACCCCCCTCCCCATTATTTTATTTACCATTTCTGTCCACACCTCTTTCCCACACTGCACACTTGTCTCAGTTACAGTTTTAGTAAGTCCACAAACAAACCTCAGCCAAACTGAGTAAAAAACAAACGTCAATGGAGAGCTTCTTTGAAAAGGGGGAATGATGAGACAGCAGAAGACTCTCAGACTGCCTACAAAAAGAAAGCTGCATTTCAAAGAAAATACTAAGAATCCTACTTAAATTATAGGTTCATTACAACAGGTGATTCATATTCTCCAAGTCCACTTTGTATAATACATGGCAACCAGCCATCCAATGAAACTATGAAACCTTCAAAACTGCTTCACCACAAGGAGACCAAGCACTCTGCATTAAAAAACAAGCCTTTGGAGTTTTTCAAAAGAAAAAAAAAAAAAGTGAACACGAAGAGCCGAAGCAATTATTGAAAGCCACCATTCATCAAATGGTCTGTACTGAGAGCATCATTCTTAGTAGCTAACAGCATTGCTAAACCTTAGAAGCCCTTTACTATTGATGAAGAGTTGATCCTGCCTACTGCTAAAGACATTTGTAGTCTTTTAGAAGAGGCTGCAGTTCAAAAGGTGACACGTGTTCCTCTTTCAGCTAGCACCATAACTAGGTGAACTGATGAAACAGCAGAGGATACTGAGGCACAATTGTTAGAGAAAATTAATGAGTCACTTGGGTAAGCAATCCAGGTTGATGAGTCGACTGATATTGACAATAAAACAACAATGTTTGTTTTTGTGCAATATATTTTTCAGGAGGATGTGCATGAGGATAAGTTATGTGCACATTTCTCTTTCTCCCTCTTTTTTTTTTTTTTTTCTTTGAGACAGGGTCTCACTCTGTCACCCAGGCTGGAGGACAGTGGCATGATCTTGGCTCACCACAGCCTCCACCTCACAGGTTCAAACAATCCTCCCACCTCAGTCTCTCAAGTAGCTGGGACTACAGGCATGTGCCATCATGCCTGACTAACTTTTGTATTTTTAGTAGAGATGGGGTTTCACCATGCTAGCCAGGCTCGTCTCAAACTCCTAAACTCAAGCAATCCACCCGCCTCTGCCAAACAAAGTGCTGGCATCACAGGCATGAGCCACCACGCCCAGACTATTATGTGCACTTTTGTTGACAACCAACACAACAGCTGCAGAAGTATTCAAATCTTTGAACGATTACATATCAGGAAAACTGAATTGGTCATTTTGTGTCAATATATGCACAAGTGGAGTAGCTGCCATGACTGGACAGCTTTCTGGTTTTACTGCTTGGGTCAAAGAGGTTGCTTCTGAATGTCAGTCTACTCACTGTGTCGTCAATAAAGAAATGCTGGCTAGGTGAAAAATGTCACCTGAACTTAACAATGTTTTGCAAGATGTGATGAAAATTATCGACCACATTAAAGTACGTGCCCTCAACTCACGTCTGTTCACACAGCTCTGTGAGGAGATGGGTACACAGCACACATGTCTTCTCTCTTTTTTTTTCTTTTCTTTCTTTTTTTTTCTTTTTGAGATGGAGTCCCACTCTGTCACCCAGGCTGGAGTGCAGTGGCACGATCTCGGCTCACTGCAACCTCCGCTTCCTGGGTTCAAGTAATTCTTCTGCCTCAGTCTCCTGAGTACCTGGGACTACAGGTGTGCAGCACCATGCCCAGCTAATTTTTGCATTTTTTAGTACAGACGGGGTTTCGCCATATTGGCTATGCTTGTCTCGAACTCCTGACCCCATGATCCGCCCACCTCGGCCTCCCAAAGTGTTGGGATTACAGGCACGAGCCACCGCACCCAACCGCATGTCTTCTATTACACACAGAAGTGAGATGGCTTTCTAAAGGTGGGTCACCGGTCAGAGTTTTTGACTTACAAGGGCTACTGCAGAGATTTCTTTTAGAAAAACAGTCACCACTGGCAGCACATTTCAGTGACACAAAATGGGTCGCAAAACTTGCTTACTTGTGTGACATATTCAACCTGCTCAAGAAACTCACTCTGTCACTTCAGGAGAGAATAACAACTGCATTCAAGCTGGCAGGTAAAGTGGCTGCATTCAATGCCAAACTGGGATTATGGGGTGACAAGTAAACACTGGAATTTCTGACATGTTTCAAACATTAGAAGAGATTCTTTCTCCCAGCACCTTCTTTCTGCCAGCTGGTGCATGAACAACTATTACAGCTCACAAAAGAATTTCAGCATTACTTCCCAATTACAAAAGACCCCCATACTGGGAAGGAATGGATTCGCAGCCCATTTGCGAGTAAGCCAGGTGAATCAACTTTGTCCATGCTAGAAGAGGATCAACTGCAGGAGATCGCAAATGACAGTAGCCTTAAAAGTATGTTTGAGACAACTTCAAATCACTATACATTGTGAATTAAAGTCAAGGCAGAATATCCTGAGATTGCCACAAAAAAAAAAAACAAAAAGCGTGCTTCTATTTCCAGCATCCTGTCTTTGTGAAGCAGAGTTTCTCTGCAGTGACAGCAACCATAACGAGATTACAGAGTAGACTGAACATAGGCAACACACTTTAGGTGTCACTGTCTCCCATCACCCCCAGAATGGGACCATCTAGTTGCAGGAAAAACAAGCCCTTATTCTACATTATGGTGAGTTATATAATTGTTTCATTATATATTATAATGCAATAACAATAGAAATAAAGTGCACAATAAATATAATGCACGTCAATCATTAACAAACCACCTCCCCTCCCTGTGTCCATGGAAAAATTGTCTCCACAAAACCAGTCCCTGGTGCCAAAAAGGTTGGGGACCGATGATATAATCCATATATAATAGCAAACTTGACAAATAAGCTAAAAAAAGATCAAAACTTAAAGAATATTACAAACTTTAAGGATAATGAAAAAATCAATTAGTGCACACTGATAACTTTTTGTGTTTAAGAAATTTAAGACCCATTAAAATATTAAAGCATCATACATCTACAACATATTTTTAATGAGGTATTTAAAATAATTTACAAATTGTTTTAGTAAATTGTTTTACAATATAAATATCCACCGCCATTTGTGCACATACTAAAATTGCCAAGGCTGATAAATATATTCATCTAGGCAAAACTTTCACTATGTAAAGTTTTCAGGTAGAAAAGCGTGGAAAATTTGAGCAAATTTCATTCAAGTAGTGAGCAACAACTAAATCTCTCATTTTGACTTTACACAAATAACATCCAATTCTGCTCTCTTATCCATTCACTTTTATTAAGATTCGTCTTACCTGAGCATTGCTATCTCCATTATTATTACTATGAACTACACTGCCTCCTTCACACAGAAGTTATTCTTCCCTTTTGGTATGATATAGCATTTAAAATATATTTTTAGGGCCAGGCACGGTTGCTCACACCTATAATCCCAGCACTCTGGGAGGTCAAGGCAGGTGGATCACCTGAGGTGAGGAGTTCAAGACCAGGCTGACCAACATGGTGAAACCCCATCTGTACTAAAAATACAAAATTAGCCGGGCATGGTGGTGCGTGCATGTAATCCCAGCTACTCAGGAGGCTGAGGCAGGAGAATCACTTGAACTTGGCAGGTGGAGGTGGCAGTGAGCTGAGATCGCACCACTGCATTCCAGCCTGGGCAACAAGAGTAAAACCTCCGTCTCAAATAAATAAATAAAATAAAGTAAAATACATGTTTAAAATGTGAAACAGACTGATAGTACCTTAATCACTATACCACAATTCCACTTGCTAACATAGCAAACTGTCAGAGAAAAATGTACAAATATTAAATGTAAGGAAGTAAGATGCTATTTATGAGTTACACAAAATAAAAATGAACATAAAAATATAAAGAATAAAACTGCATTTTATTAGACAAAAAAATAAGAATTAACAAAATTACCAAAAGAAAAAAAGGTGTTATAATTCTATATTTTTTTAAAAGGTAGAAATTAGGATATATGTATGAAAGTGAAGGGGGTAGAAGAAATCGTGATTTGGTGGAAACCTGTGTATTTTCTTAGATCACATAAAGTAACTTCATGCTGTAAGTTTAAAAGAATGTATAGTGCCTTAAAAGAAAAAAAAATGTCATTTCCCAGATTTTACAAAGAAAAATTAGAATAACAAAAATTTTATTTTAAAACTTCTATACCCAAAAAATCAATAAATGAAAAATTAATAATATTTCAGCCACAAAGAGAATATTATGGATATTAATTGGCAATTCACTAAACAACACTAAGTGAACACATAAAAAGATGTGTACAATAGTAATCAGGAAAATGCACATTAAAATACTATTCACTCCCATCACCTTGGCAAAAGTAAAAATTCTAACAATTTTCAAGTGTTGGTGAGAACATGAAGAATCAGTGACACATACCCTGTTGGTGGAAGTATATATACATTACCACAGTGACTTGAAAAGCACTTTGGCAACATGTGATGAAGTTGAGGATATAAATACTCTCAGATACAACAATCTCACTTTTAAGTATGCACCCTAGAGCAACTCTTAAATATGTACATGAAAAGACCAGTACAAGAAGTGCAGTGCAGCATTGTTTATAACAAAAGGTGAAAATTTACCTAAATGCCATAAGCTCTGTAGTTCACAGGAAGTTAGATGATGAAACTAAATAAATGCTTTTTAAAATTTACAGATGACAATAAAACGTGAGTGCAAAGAAGAGCAAATCCCTGAACAGATGATATTGAAGTCATAGTGGTAAACAAAATTATTCATCTGAAATTAAGACAGTATCAGCATTTACAATAAATGCATATAAAGTATTTCTATGTCAGAAACCATTTTAAAGTCAGTCATTCATAATAATAATGGCAACATAGAAAATGTGTTATCTTGTGTACTCACCAAGTCTTAGTGTTAACTTCATATTTATAAAGATCATCAACCAATCCATATTTGTTGCCTGGCAATGCTTTATACCCTCCATGAACATAAATGGACTTTGTTATTTCATCATACACACTGGTATGGCCATATCCACCTTGTACAATAGCTCCTTTAGTTTCTGGAACAAGCCAAGTGTTTGATGCTGCAACAGAAAGAAAATGCATTGTAAATTTCAAGTAGTATTTTTAAATATAGCTAATATAACACCAGAAATATCAACAAGTTAATTCTAATGACATATTTTTACGAGTAAATATCGCAGAGTTAATTTTAATTTAATCAACAAACACTTATTAAATATGTGCCAGGTTAGGTGCTGGGGTTGAAGTTGAGTAACACTGGTCTTTCCATAGATGAAGTTAAACTCTGAAATACTAAAAAGAACATTTTGTGTGTTTGCAAGAGAAAAAAGAAAACTTTATTCTTATACTACATAAATAGCTCTGAAAAATAATTTTAACAAATATTTTATTAGAGCCTACCATGTGAGTTAGTCACTGATATTACAAAGATAAAATGATAAGATCTCTACCCTTAGCAATCTAAAATTAAATTAATTGAACACCTTTTTAGTACTGTGCTGGTCCTTTATTTGTTGGATATAAGCCCCACTTTCCTTTTTATAAAGTCCTTTGTATTGCGGAGGATGAAAACCTAAACAATAAAATTTCCAAGACTCTCTTGACAATTGTGTTACTATTAGGTTCCATCAATGGGAGTACTACTATGAGATTAAAGGGCAAGAGGAAAGATTCTGATTTTGCCTCTAGCAGCAGGAACAGGAAGGCAATTACAGTAGGTAATGGCAGTGCTGGCTTAATAGGTATTCCCTGTTCAGTAGCAAAACTGGTACGTTTAGTTGATCACTGGCAAATGTGATCATAGGCTCCAGCCTCGGTATGTAGCACTTCTGGATTTCTGGGTGATCCCTTCCCTTTGGTATCTCTAGTCCTTCTAACACTTTTGTAACTAATTTCCGATATTAAAATCCCACTCTGCTTGCTGTATCTACAAGAGATTCATTTCCCAATGCAGTTTCACTAATAAAAACACCAATCATATGCAAGGGATGCTCTTAAGAAATGCATATGAAAAATCCACAATTTCTTGGCCTTAGAAAATTTATTCTAAAAAGCAGCTATATAAAAATATGTTATTTGTTTTTTAATTATGCATATAGATCATATATCCATCCTTCCTCTAACCGGCCACCTAAAATGTGGCTTCCTAGTCAGCTCATTGAAAATAACCAAATCAACTAATAGAAAATGATAATGCTTAAAAACTCTTTGCATTTACAAAATTCTAAGGTAGTAAAGAAAATGATTCTACAATGGTCATAAAAAATAGAAATATCAAAAAAAAGTCATCCAAGCCACTGGTACTTTACCTGTTAAGAAACTTTGTGGTACTCATATGTAACTAATGGGCATTACATTTTGGAGTTAATTTCCAAAAAATGATGTAAAAGACAACTTATCAGAAATAATTTGATTAATATGCTTTAACCACTTATTATACCTCTATATATAAATTTGAACTAAAAGATTTTCATATTTTTATTCACTTTCTTTTAATAAAGATGAACTAGATCCTTACAAAAAAATATTAAGAGTTATAAAATATAAAAAAAGTTACCCTTTCCCCCAACCCACTACCTAGAGGTACTTTCCACAATTTGTTATGTACAGACTATTTTCAAACTACAGTTCCGAATATTTTAGTATACATAAACCACATGTATATGATGTACATAGATATGTTTATGTATATATGTGTGTGTGTACATATATTTGTACCCCTAAAAAGTACTATGTTGCAACTACTGTTTCACTTAACAAGACATTTGGGGCATCATTCTATGTCCCATTTGTTACTTTTTTAACAGCTAAATTCCATTGTGTTGATAATATATAATTTATTTAAATAACTCTACATTGTTACTCATTTGGGTTTCAATTTGCCCTTAGAAACAATGGTGCAATAAACAACCCTGGAATCAACAGCAGCATCATTCTCTAATAGAGCACAGTTCTCAGTAACTCTCTCATTATCTCATTTAATAATAACCTTTGGAGGGTTATATTATTGCTATTTCTTCTTTACAACTTAGGAAATTCAAAGCTAGAAAAATTGAATAACACATCAAAAGTTTAAAAGTTAATAAGTGGAACAGGATAGTGTAGACTGATTTTTCCCTGCTCCTCCCCACAGACCTTAGAAACTGTGTAAGAGACAGCCAAATAAAAAAATCTAAAAAGTGTAAAGAAGAAGGCAGACTGGCTAGGGACTGGAGGATGTGTGTCGCATGACACTCACTCACCCAACAGAAGAAGGTTACTCAGGCCCAGCATTTTTCAACCCCCATCCTTACAATAAAAGGTTACTTTGGTAGGCTTATTCCTTACCCAAATTGAACAAGAGTCCCATGTACAACACCAGATGACCCAAACAGCGCTAGCAAGAGGGACCCGCCAAATACTACTTATAGTAAGTATGCAGGGAAAGCACTCCCCTTGCCCACAAGGCCTAAGACTGGAAAGGGAGATCTCACCATGAGAGCTGAATGCAAAACCCAAACTAGGTGACTACCTGCTAAGATAAAAGATTTAAAACAGGACCCAGAAACTCCCATTATAAAACAAAATACAAATGATTGTATTTTGATTGTCAAGATACAATCAAAAATTCCTTGTCATACCAACAAGAAGAAAAATCACAACTTGAATGAGAAAAGACAAGTAATACTAACACTGAGATGAATGGATCAGATGTTAAAATTATCTAAAAAGAATTTTAAAGTAGCCATGATAAAAATACTCCAACAAGTAATTATAAATATTTTTAACTTTTATTTTGAGTTCTAGGGTACAAGTGCAGGTTTGTTACATAGATAAATCTACATCACGGGAGTTTGTTGTATAGATTATTTCATCACACAAGTATTAAGCCTAGTACCCATTAGTTATTTTTCGTGATCCTCTCCCTCCTTCCATGATTCACCTCCAACAGGCCCCAGTGCATGTTTTTCACCTCTATGCATCCATGTGTTCTCATCATTTAGCTCCCACTTATAAGTGAGAACATGCAGTATTTGGTTTTCTGTTCCTGTGTTAATCTGCGAAGAATAATGGCCTGCAGCTCCAACCATGTCCCTGCAAAAGACATGATCTCATTGTTTTTCGTGGCTGCATAATATTCCATTGTGTACATGTACTATATTTTCTTTATTCCGTCTATCATTGATGGGCATTTAGGTTGATTCTTTGCTATTGTGAATAGTGCTGCAATGAAAATATGTGTGCATGTGTCTTTATAATGGAATAATTTATTAATATATTTCTTTGGATATATACCTAGTAATGGGATTGCTGAGTTGAATGGTATTTCCGTCTGTAGGTTTTTAAGAAATACCACAGTGTCTTCCACAATGGTTGAACTAATTTACACTCCCACCAACAGTGTATAAGCATCCCTTTTTCTTTGAAACCTCACTACTATTACAAATTATCTTGAAACAAACAAAAATATCTCAGGAAAAAAAAAAAAGTTTAAAAAAACTACAATAACAAATAAAAACTAACTGCATAGGCTCAATACCAGAGTGGAAATGACAAAGGAAAGAATTGTTAAACCTGAGGATAGAACAATAAAATTTATCGAGAGAGGGAGTGGGACAAGGGGTGAAAAAGTAACTATTAGGTACTAGGCTCAATACCTGTGTGACAGGATCAATCATAGTCCAAACCTCAGCATCATGCAATACAGCAACAAACCCGCATTTAGATTCGCCCCCCTGAATTTAAAATAAAAGTTAAAATTATAAAAATAAACAAAAAATTAAAAATAAAAATAAATTAAATAAATAAATAAAATTTATCCAATATGAAAAATAGAGAAAACAGACTGGGGGGAAAAAGTGAACAGAGTCTCAGAGACCCTTAGGACAATAACAAATGATCCCACATTTGTAGTACCATAAACCCAGAAGTAGAAGAAAAAGAAAGGGGCCTTACACAGTTTTTAAAGAAATGATGGCCAAATACTTCCAAATTTCGTAAGACATAAACCTACAGATTCAAGAAACTAAGTAAATCTTAGATAGGTTAAACCCGAAGAAATCCATGCCAAGACACCTCATAATTAAACTTCTACAAACCAAAGACAAGGAAAAAAATATTGAAAGTAGCCAGAGTGAAATGACAAATTACCTAGGAAAACAATAATTTTAATAATAGTGGACTTCTCATGTGAAACCATGGAGGCCCAAAAGAAGTAACACAACTGTTTTCAAATGCTGGAGAGAAAAAGAACTGTAAAGTATGAATTCTACCTCCAGTGAAACTATCCTTCAGGAATTAAGAAGGAAAAAAATTCTTAAATTTAAAAAAACTAAAAGAATTTGTCATTAGCAGTCTTTCCTTCAATAATGGTTAAAGGAATTTCTTCAAACAGAAAGATAAAGGAAGGAAGCTTGGAGCATCAGAAAAGAAGTCAGAACAACAAATAGAGCAGAAATATGAGTACAAACAACAGATTATCCTTCTCATGGATGTTTATTAATAATATATGATGGAAAAAAATTATAATACCATCTGATACTCAAGATAATGATATTTAAAAGTGAGAAAAGTAAAGGTAAAGTGATGTAAATGATAGCAAGGTTTCTACATCTCACCTGAGGTGGTAAATCATTGATGCCAATAGACTGTGATAAGTCAAATATGTGTATTTTAATACCCAGACCAACCACTACGAAAATTATACAAAAGATACTACCAAAATTATACAAAGAGGTACTATAAAGAACACTATATAAGTGCATCAAAATGGAATCCTAAAAATTATTCACATAACTCACAGGAAGCAAGTAAAGAGAAAAAGAGGCACGAGAAAATGAAACAAACAGAAAACAAGTAATAAAATAGCAGACTTAGTCACTAACATATCAAAATTATCTTAAATGTAAATGATCCATTTATAAAACATTCTTGGAATTACAAAATTATAAAAATGGAGAACAAACTGGTGGTTGTGAGGAGCCAGGGTAGAAAGGAGTTAGGTGTGGTTAAAGGGGCAATGAGAAGGATCTTTGGGGTGAAGAACTACTCTATTTCTTAACTGTGGTGGCAGATACATGAAACAACATGTGTGATAAAACTGCACAGAATGAAATATGCACACATACACACACACAAATGAATACAAATAAAACTGGGAATATCTGAGTAAAATCATAGGATTATATCCATGTCAGTATCTAGACTTAAAATGTTACACATTTGTGCAAGATGTTACCATGAGAGAAAACTGTGTAAAGGGTATACAGACTCACTCTTATTATTTCTTACGATTATATACCTGTAACTACATTTATCTCAAAACAAAAAGTTTATTTTAAAAATATAATGTTCACCCTACTAGTATCAGCATAATTCACTATGAAATATAGTATTTCACTTAACTACTTGGAAAACATTTTTTTAAAAACTTTTGGAATTGTAAGGGCCAAGATACGGGTCTAACACCAAAATGTGCATTCTTAAGTACTACCTCAATGTTTCTCTAGGTTCAGTCACTAGCAGTTCAGGCAAGGAATTCATAAGTGGTATAGTAGTTTCAGATGAAAAATTAAGGAAACAATTGTGTTCCCATACAGGAGACAAATTTTAAAAGTAAGATTAATTTGATTCACATTCTCATATTCTTCTTATGCTTTGCATTTGGAAATGTGTATATACTCTAAGGAACCAGCTGGTCTCAATAAACACGCAAGGTAACAAAATACAGATCACCTCAGAAAAAGTATTTTCTTATCCTCTGTTGTTATTTGAATATGCATGAATTTTTTTTCAGTTTGGTAGTGTGCTTTGTCATATTCTCAATTTATAAAAAAGTAAATCACTGGTTCAAAAGTAGGTCATTAACGAGAAAAGACTGGTGAAAACAGATGCATGAATACATGAACTAACTCAGGATAATACTGCAAAAGTAAAAAGCAAAAACGACTCATATATACCAAGAGTTCTTCATTAGGCCATTATGGGGTAATTTGGAAAGCATTTCCTGCCACAAACAACTCAAAAACCAGAAAAAAAATAAAAATAAAAATAAAAAATGCTTTACGGATACTGGATACCAAGCAGCATAAGACTGTTATCCTGTGACAGCACAGGACTACAACTCTAAAAGAAACAGAAGCAATGTAGGCTCTATGATTGCCAGAGCATACTGCTTGTAGGAAATACCCTGGCCATGACACAAGATGGGGGAAGTAAAGAGAAATAAATAAACTTTTCAGTGTGAAATAAATATTTTCTTCTTTAAAGAGAAATAAATAAATATTTTACTTCTGCTTGTTATTCAACATCTGTGAAGCATTTTTCATATATTTTTTCTGGTTTTTGAGTTGTTTATGGCAGGAAATGCTTTCCAAATTACTCCACCATGGCCTAATGAAGAACTCTTGGTATATCTGAGTCATTTTTACTTTTTATTTTACAGTAGTTTTTGCTTTTATAGTATTTTAAGTGAAATACTGTATTTCATAATGAATTACCTTGATTACTTGTAAGGTGAACAGAAACTCAGTGAGATCCCAAATAGAGTGGTGATCTCACTAACTCGAGAAAACAAAGATTAGAGTTTAAAGAAATCATGTACCCTAGAACTTAAAGTATAATCATAAAAAAAAAGAAAGAAATCAAATCAGCTCAAACACAGAGAAAACTCAAGAGGTCTGCAGAAAAGTCCCAAATGTCTTTAGCTGAGTACTGATCTGCAAGTGCAAAAGGGGAAAAACTACTTAAGGCTACGGAAAGGACCAAGAAAAACTAGTAAACAACTCTTGAGTCTTACACACCACTGGGAACAGTTTGCGCTCCAAGCAACAATAGAAAAATGACCTCATACTACAGGAGGCATTAGGTAGAGTCCTGAGAAGGGCTGTAGTACCAAAATAAATCAGCAATAAACTGAAAGTTGCTCTGGATCCACTCTAACAAGACTAAGAAGCAAACTCCCAGAATGTTCAAACTGGTAAAAGGCAGCTTAACTGCGCATCAGTAAAAAGTCCAACACTCCTTAAAAGAATACAACAAAATCTAATAGCCAGCAAGTTTAAAATATGCATGTCTAAAATGCATGAAAAAAATTAACAAGTATAGAAGGCAAAGAAAATACAATTGATAACAAAAAGAAAATCATTCAATAGAAAGAGATCCAGAAATAAAACAAAGGATAGAAGTGGCAGAACAGAATGTTTTAAAAAATGATTAAAAATACACTCAAATATGTTTAATAATGTTGCAGAAAACATGAATATGATACAGAGTAATAGAAAAATTTTTAGAAACTAAAATAGAATGCCTATAAATGAAATAGAATGCCTATAAATGAATGCCTCAAATGAAAAATACATTTAACAGAATTAACACAAGATTAGAGATTACAGAAGAATAGTGAACTTATATAGAAATAGAAACTATCCAAAATGAAGCACATAAACAAAAAAGATTGAAAACCTGTATAACAATATCAAGCAGCCTAATCTAGAATGATAAGAGTTTGAGATAAGTGATGGTGATGTGGTGGACAGAAGGTGGGAACTGAACAATGAGCTCACTTGGACTCAGGAAGGGGAACATCACACACTGGGGCCTATCATGGGGAGGGGGGAGGGGGGAGGGGGGCGGGATTGCATTGGGGAGTTATACCTGATATAAATGATGAATTGATGGGTGCTGACGAGTTGATGGGTGCAGCACACCAACATGGCACATGTATACATATGTAACAAACCTGCACGTTATGCACATGTACCCTAGAACTTAAAGTATAATAAAAAAAAAAGAAATATTATCTGAAGAAATAATTTCCAAAATTTAACAAAATCTATAATTCCACAAAACCGAGAAACTCAAAGAAATACACACAAGATCGGGGGGTGGGGGGCAGGTGGGAAATATAAAGAAACTCACACTAAGAATTTCATGAAGTGATGAAGACAAAAAAGCAGAAGAATGAAGGTAAGAATGACAGCTGACTTTTCATCAGAAACTACTTGCAAGTCAGAGGACAGTGGAGTCATATTTTTAAGCTAGTAAAATGTCGGGGTAGGGGGGCCATGGGAAGGAAATGCCAACAGATAATTCCATGTTAAAAACGAAGGAAAACTATCAAAATAGAATTCTGCACTCAGCAAATGTTTTTTTCAAAAATGAAAGTGAAACAAAAATTTTCAGACTAAAAGGAAAAATAAAAAATCAGAGACTTGCCCTACAAGAGATGACAACAAAATTCCTTGGACTGAATGAAAATTATACCTGCTATTGCCAACAGACATATGAAGAAATGCTCATCCTCACTGGTCATCAGAGAAATGCAAATCAAAACCACAATGAGACACCATCTCACGCCAGTTAGAATGGCGATCATTAAAAAGTCAGGAAACAACAGATGCTGGAGTGGATGTGGAGAAATAGGAATGCTTTTACACTGTTGGTGGGATTGTAAATTAGTTCAACCATTATGGAAGACAGTGTGGTGATTCCTCAAGGATCTAGAACTAGAAATACCATTTGACCCAGCAAACCCATTACTGGGTATATAACCAAAGGATTATAAATCATGGTACTATAAAGACACATGCACAAGTATGTTTATTGTGGCACTATTCAAAATAGCAAAGACTTGGAACCAACCCAAATGTCCATCAATGATCGACTGGATTAAGAAAATGTGGCACATATACACCATGGAATACTAGGCAGCCATAAAAAAGGATGAGTTTGTGTCCTTTGCAGGGACATGGATGAAGCTGGAAACCATCATTCTCAACAAACTATCACAAGGACAGAAAACCAAATACCGCATGTTTTCACTCATAGGTGGGAGTTAAACAATGAGAACACATGTACACAGGATAGGGAACATCACACACTGGGGCCTATCGGGGGTGAGGGGCTGGAGGAGGGATAGCATTAGGAGAAATACCTAATGTAAATGATGAGTTGATGGGTGCAGCAAACCAACATGGCTCATGTATACCTATGTAACAAACTTGCACATTGTGCACATGTACCCTAGAACTTAATGTATAATTAAAGGAAATTATACCTGCTATTATACAAAATTTGGATTTATACAGATGAATAAAGAGAATAGGAGAAAGTTAATATTTGGATAAATATAAATCATTTCTCATTTTTATCTCTCTAAAATGATAATTTACTATTAAAAACAAACATAACAATTAATTGTGTTGTTTATAACACATATAGATATGATATTAGCTCAAGAGAAATCATTTTAAAAATAAGATATACTATTTTAAGGTTCTGACACTATATATGAAGTTATATAACATAATTAAAGGTAGAATCTGATAAGCTAAAGATGTATATTGTAAATAATACAGCAACCATTTAAAAAAAAAAGATGTAGTTAATAACAGTCCTACAGATTCAGGAACCTGAGCAAACCACAAACAAGGTATTTTTTTTAAATCCACACCAAGCATGTAACAATTAAACTGTTGAAAAATAAAAATGAAGAAATCATCTTGGAAGCTGCTACAGAAAAATAACAAATTATATAAGGGAACAACAATTTAAATGACTATGGTTTTATCATAAGAAATCATAAAGGCCAGAAAGTAGTGGCCCAACATTTTTGAAGTGCTAATAACTATAACTCAGAATTCTATCTGCAACAGAAATATCCTACATGGATAAGTGTGACAGAAAGGCATTCTGAGATGCAGAAAAACTAAGATAATCTATACAGTCAGTGTAGCTGCTCTAAAAGAAATGCTAAATGAGGCTCTTCAGATAGAAGGGATATGAAGCAGAAGGCAACTCGCAATGAGGAAATAACAATAGATATGGTAAATTTCTGGGTAAATGCAATACACTGTTCTTCCCTTTTTGAGTTCTTTAAAGTATGCGTGATGGTTGAAAGCAAAAATATTATCATGACCTTATGGGATTTTCAATGTTTGTAGAAGAAATATATAAGAAATGGTAGCATATGAAAGGAGAAGGTAAAGGTACCTGTAATGTGGTAAGAGGTTTCTGCATTCCAAACCATGCGACAAAATATTGATTCTTAGTACAATCTAAAAAGTATTACTTTTAACTTATGGAGCAATCACTTAAAAATTACAAAGAGATAATAGTAAATATAACATTAAGACCAACCCAAATGTCCATCAATGACAGACTGGATTAAGAAAATGTGGCACACATACACCATGGAATACAATGCAGCCATAAAAAAGGATGAGTTCGTGTCTTTTGTAGGGACATGGATGAAGCTGGAAACCATCATTCTCGGCAAACTATTGCAAGAACAGAAAAGCAAACACCACATGTTCTCACTCATAGGTGAGAAGTGAACAATGAGAACACTTGGACATAGGAAGAGGAACATCACACGCTGGGGCCTGTTGTTGGGTGAGGGGAGTGGGGAGGGATAGCATTAGGAGATATACCTAATGTAAATGACGAGTTAATGGGTGCAGCACATCAACACGGCACATGTATATATATGTAACAAACCTGCACGTTGTGCACATGTACCCTAGAACTTAAAGTATAATAAAAAAGAAAAAAAAAGAAAATTTTTCAATAAAGATGTTTAATATGAAAAAAGAGATTAAAATGGAATACTAAAAAATGTTCAAATAATCCAAATGAATACAGGAAAAAGGAAACAAGAATAAAAAAACAGGAAACACAAAGAACTGAATAATAAAATAGTAGACCTAAGTTTAAATATATCAACAATTACATCCAAGAAGTTAATAATGGAGAAAAAATGAAATCGTAAGAGGAAGAAGAAATAGAATAATTAGAGGGCAAAAATCAAAACAGCATGATTAAACCCAAGCATACTGATAATTACATTAAATATAAATTGTCTAAAACTGTCAATTAGAAGGCAACATCTGTCACATTGAAAAAAAATAGGCAAAGTCCTATCAGCTATCAAAGAGACTAAAATATATGAATGTATAAAACTCACTATTAAAAGTAAGTACACAATTCAAAATATTCTAATACTGTAATGGTGGTGTGTGAATCACTATTATCCATAGTATAAAGGTTAATAGACAAAAGTGTTAAAAATAATAGCTATAATAATTTGCTAAGGAATATACAATAAAATATATAAATCATGACATCAAAAACATAAAATGTGGGGGGTAAAGTTGGCATAAGAGTGTAGTTATTTTATGTGATCTAAGTTAAGATGTTATCAGCTTAAAAGAGCATTACAACTATAAGATTGAATCACTAATCAAAAGTTTTAGAATCACTAATCAAAAACCTCCCAACAAAAAAAGCCCATGAAAAAATGAGCTTCACTAATGAATTCTACCAAATATCTGAAGAAGAATTGACAACAATCCTTTTCAAACTTTTCCACAAAATAGAAGAGGAGGGAACACTTCCAAACTCATTTCTCAAGGCCAGCATTACCCTAATACCAAAGCCAGACAATGACACTATAAGAAAAGAAAAATGAAGGCCAATATTCCTGATAAATATAGAAGGAAAAATCTTCAACAAAATACTAGCAAATAAAAATCAAGATTACAGTAAAAGAATCATTCACTGTGATAAAATGGGATTTATCCCAAGGAAGCAATGATGGGTTAACATGCAAAAAATCAAATAATGTGATATACCACATTAACAGAATGAAGGACAAAAATTCTATGATCATCTCAATAGATGCAGAAAAAGCATTTGATAGAATTCAACATCTTTTCATGATAAAAACTCTCAGCAAATTAGGTATCAAAGGAAGGTACTTCAACATAATAAAGGCCATATATGACAAGTCCACATCCAACACTACAGTGGTGAAAAGTTGAAGCTTTTCCTCTAATGTTAAGAACAAGACAAGGATGCTCATTCCTACCACTTCTATTCAACATAGTACAAGAAGACCTAGCCAGAGGAATTAGACGAAAGAAAGAAATAAAAGATATCCAAATTGGAAAGAAGTGTTGCCTCTGTTTGCAGATCACATGATGTTTTATGTAGAAAACCCTAAAGGCTCTACCAAAAAACTGTAAAAAAAAAAATAAATTCAGTAAAGTTGCAGGATATGAATAAACATACAAAAATCAGTAGCATTTCTATATGCTAACAATGAACTATCTGAAAAAGAAACCAAAAAAAGATCCCACTTACAACATTAAAAACTAAAACAAAATACTTAAAAATAAGCAAGGATTATATCTCCAAGATATTATTTACTAATAAGACTATATATTCTTTACTTGATTATGTCTATATTTTTAAATTTAGAAATATAGTAATTTCAACCATAAGATAAATTTTAAAGTTGACCCAACCTAGGCCGGGTGCAGTGGCTCATTCCTGTAATCCCAGCACTTTGGGAGGTCAAGACAGGAGGATCACTTGAGGCCAGGAGTTCAAGAGCAGCCTAGTCAACACAGTGAAACCTGTCTCTACTAAAAATACAAAAAAAAAAAAAAAAAATAGTCAGGCATGGTGGTTCACATCTGTAGTCCCAGCTTCTCAGGAGGCTGAGGCACAAGAATTGCTTGACTTCAGGAGGCATAGGTTCCTATGAGCCAAGATTGTGCCACTACACGCCAGCCTGGAATGACAGAGCAAGACTCCATCTCAAAAAAAGAAAAAGGTTGGTCCAATCTGGTTTTAAACTTTTAAGAATCCTAAGAGGCTCAAAAGTAAATTAAATGCTCAAGAAGAATACATTTTATACTTTATCACATACCAAGAAATGACCAGATCATGGGCTTATTTCCTAGCTTGCCTTTCCATAAGCATTCAGTTAAGACAGTTAAGACATGAGGGGGCTATTATTTACCGTGAACCTGACATAGGGTGTGTTTTTTCTCTAAGAAGTCATGGTAGATGTCTTCAGAAGATTCCCTTCAACAGCTTACATGGCAAACACCAGTCTCTATTACTGCTCTAGGTTTGAAGTTTCACTTGTTTACATTTGTTGGTGAAGTACAACCACCTTTTTGAAAACTTTTATACTTACAGATGCCATAATAAAAGAAACTCATTGTTGTTAGGGCTTTTGAACCCTGCCTCTGGTTGTGATAACAGAGTAGCTGTGTATTAAAATACAACCATTTCAAAATTCCACAATGACCAAGCTATTCTCTGATTCTAATAAACAAGTAACAAAAAAATCAATTTTAAAAAATTTGTGGCTAACCCCAAATTGTTGGTATTATCTAAATTCAGCAGAAATGAAATAAATGTGATAAAACTGAACTGTATTTGTTCTTTGTATCTTACTTTAATGTTTTTTTTAATCACTAGATTAGTTCATTATTCTTGCTAACACTGAAAAATATACTCCAGTCTACTGAACACGCTATGTAAACATTAGTCTGAATTCCCTCCCTGATAGTGCCCTCTCAACAATTAAGCACAAATCTGATTCAGAGGAAATTAAGTAATGTAACTGTTCACCTGTCTACAGAGATGACTTCTAGATGTCTCCTTGCTTTAATGTAGAAAGAATAGAAGCATTCTGAATAGAAGCATTCAAACACGTTTTTCTCATGTTCTAGTCCTGTTAATTCTTGAAAATAGTTTACTGAAAAAGCAAACAAACAAGTTTACATTTTCCCACTAATGCCAGTATAGCTAAATTTCCACAATGTCTCATAATTACTACCACTTTAGCTTGCTAAGAAGTCTCCACAACTCCGCTGCTATTCATGTACCTAATCCCAACCCTAGTACATTATCTACACAGATATCAGCATATTTTTATAAAAAGCAGATATAATCAAGTTTCAGTCATACTTAACTATTGAAACTTTTTTTTTTTTTCTGAGATGGAGTCTCACTCTGTCGCCAGGCTGAAGTGGTGCAATCTCAGCTCACTGCAACCCCCACCACCCAGGTTCAAGCTATTCTCCTGCCTCAGCTTCCTAAATAGCTGGGACTACAGGCATGCGCCACTACGCCCAGCTAATTTTTGTATTTTTAGTAGAGACGGGGTTTCACCATGTTGGCCAGGATGGTCTCGAGCTCTTGATCTCGTGATCCACCCGTCTTGGCCTCCCAAAGTGCTGGGATTACAGGAGCCACCACACCTGGCCGAAACATTTTCTTTTATTGCTCATTAAAAAAACTGAAAATCACTGAAATAAATAAATAAATGTAACCAATGAGGTGAAAGATCTGTACAATGAAAACTATAAAACACTGATGAAATAAATTGAAAAAGACACAAATAAATGGAAAGATCTCACATTCACAGGTTGGAAAAATTAATATTGTTATAATGTCCATAATACCCAAAGTGATCTACACATTAACAGCAATCCCTACCACACACTCTCAATGACATTCTTCAAAAAATTTTTTTAAAAATCCTAAAATCAGTATGAAACCACAAAAAGCCCCAAAGAGCTAAGGCAACCTTAAGTAAAAAGAACAAATCCAGAGGCTTCCCATTAGTTGATTTCAAAATCTACTATAAAACTGTAGTAATGAAAACAACATTGTACAGGCATGGTACTAACACAAGACCAGTGGAACAGGACAGGAGGCCTGAAAATAGATTCGCACATTTATAGTCAATTAACTTTTGATGAAGATGCCTAAACACACAACAGGAAAAAGAAAGTCTCTTCAATGAATGATTCTAGGAAAACCGCAGAAGAATAAAATCAGACCCCCATTTCACACCATACATAAAAATCAACCAAAATGGATTAAAGACTTAAAGACATGAAATGGTAAAACTACTAGAAAAAAACATAGTGGAAAAGTTAATGACATTCATAGGGTAAAGATTTATTGGATATGATGCCAAAGCACAGGTAACAAAAGCAAAAGTAGACAAATAATATTACTAAACTAAAAAGCTTCTGCATAGCAAGGAGACAATCAACAAACTGAAGAGATAACCTATGAAATGGAAAGATACACTTGCAAATCATGTATCTGTTAAAGGGTTAATATTCAAAATATATAAGGAATTCAACTTAACAGCAAGAAAACAAATAACCAAATTAAAACATGGGCAAAGGACATGAGTGGACATTTCTCAAAAGAAGATATACAAATGCCCAACAAGTATATGAAAAAATGTTCAATGTTACGCACCATAAGAAAAATGCAAATTAAAACCAAAATGATATATCATTTCACATCTGTCAGAATCGTTACTATCAAAAAGACAAAAGAGAACAAGTGTTGGCAGGAATGTGGAGAAAAGGGAATCCTTGTATCCTATTGGTGGGAATGTAACTAAGTACACCCATTATGGAAAACAATATGAAGCTTCTTCAAAAAATTAAAAGTAGAAACTACCATATGGCCCAGCAATTTCACTATTGGGTATATATCTAAAGAATATGAAATCAGCATGTCAAAAAGATATCTGCATTTCCATGTTCATTATAACATTAGTCTCAATAGCCAAGATATGAAATCAACCTAAGGGCCCATCAACCTAAGGTTCCATCCAATGGAATGAATAGATAAAGAACATGTGACATATTGATGATGCTTGAATAACACGGGTTTGAACTTCATGAGTCCACTTATGTGTGGGCTCACTTATATGTAGATTCTTTCAACCAAATGCAAATAGAAAATACAATATTTGCAGGATACAAAACTTGTGTTTAGAGGGAGCCAACTTTTCCTATACAGAGAGGGCCAATTTTTCCTACATGTGGGTTCCCCAGGTCGACTGCACTGACTTTGGTATGAGGTCCTGGAACCAATCCCCCACATGTACTGAGGGACAACTGTACATACACAGTACAATCTTATTTGACCTTAAAAAGGGAGAAAACCCTGTCATTTGTGCCAAGATGAACCTGGATATCTCTACATCTATTAAAGAAAATACACACATAGTTAAAATCATTCTCACAAAGTCCTGGAACAGATAGTTTCCCTGATCGAATTCTATCAACCATTTAAAACAGAAATAATATCAATTCTACATTAAACTCTTTAAAAAGATGAAACATGCTTTAAATCATTTAAGATTACAAAACCATATAAAGATATTACAAGAAAAATACATACTCTAATATCTCTTATGAATATAGACATAGAAGTCTTTAAGATATTAGCAAATGAAATTCAGCAATATATGAAAAGGATAATACATTATGACCAAGTAAACTTTATCCAAGAACACAACGGCAGTTTAACATGTAAAAGTCAATCAATATCATTTACCATATTAAAATATCAGAAAAATAAAAAACAAAAGTTTTTCTCAAAAGATATGGAAAAAAAAACTATTTTGAGGAAATTCAACACTATTCATGAAAAAAACTAAACAAACTAGAAATAAAAGTAAATTTCCTCAACCTGATAAGAGTCATGTTAAACACATTGGTAAGACTGCCTATTTCCCTACTAAAATAAGGGAAAAGGCAGGAATATCTGCTGTCACTACTTCTACTCAGTAGCGTACTAATGATCCTAATAATACAAGACAATTAGTAAAAGGCATATACATTGAAAAAGAAGAGTAAAACAATGTTTATTACCATACCACATGAGCATCTATACAGAAAATGTTGTTGACCAGTGGGCTACAGGGATTAATAAGTGTGTTTAGCAAGGTGGCATGACACCAAAACAATATTTGAAAATGAATTTTTTCCATAGACTAGCAACTGACTATTGTAAATTTCAAATTTTTAAATACCATTCAGTAATATTAAAAATATGAAATATTTAGGAATCTAGCAAACTATGTACAACACCAATACATTGAAAAATATAAAATACTACTGAAACAAAAGAGACCTAAATAAATAAGTGATATACCATGTCTATGCATTAGAAGACTCAATATTGTTAAATACTCAATTTTTCCCTCTCTAGATCCAATGCAATTTCAATTAAAATCCTTGCAGCCTTCTTTCAAAACTTGACAAGTTGATTCTAAATTTTATATTGCAATATGAAGGACCTAGAATCGCTCAAAGCTTTTTAAAATGGACAAAAAGATGGAAGACTTACACTGCCAGATTTAGAGAGCTATGGTAATCAATAGAGTGTGATACTAGAATAACCATAATACCCATCACGGACCAGAATACAGTCCAAAAATTGGCTCACACATATATGGCCAAGCGATTTTTCAACACAGATACTAAGGTAATTCAATGGAAAAAGCTGGAACAATTGGATATTTATTTATTCATTCATTCATTCATTTAGGCACAGGGTTTTGTCTGTCTCTAAATGACAGGCTGGAGTGCAGTGGCACAATCATAGCTCACTGTAGCCTTGAACTCGTGGGCTCAAGCAATCTTCCCACCTCAGGCTCCTGAGCAGTTGAGATTATAGGTGAGAGCCACTGGATCCAGCCTATTTTTATAAAAATCTCAGCCCGTACTTCATATGATATATGAAAATTCACTCAAATGGATCACAAATATCTGAGGACAAGGGCCAAAATTATAAAACACCTACTAGAAAACACATGAGAAAAATTTTTGTGACCTTGAGCTTGGCAAAGGTCTTTTAGATAGAATACAAAAAGTACAGACATTTTTTAAAATAATAGTAAGTTATAATTCATCAAAATTTACAACCTCTGGTTTATAAAGAAGATGAAAAGTTATCCTAAAGAGTTACTGGCCTTAATTAGTATGTAGAAATAAAGATTGAGCTGGAAAAGTTTACTCAAAGAAATAATAACTGAGAACTTTCCAAACATGTAGAAAGATATAAATATCCAGATACAAGAAGGTTATAAAACACCAACAGATACGTCAAATAAGACTACTTCAAAGTATATAATATTCAGAATCTCAAAGGTCAAGGGTAAGGAACAGATCCAAAAGCAGCAGAGAAAAGAGGCAAATAACTTATACAGAATCCATGACATATCTGGCAACAGACTTCTCAGTAGGAAACTTACAGGCCAGAAGAGTGGGATGACATTTTCAAAGTGCTGAAGGAAAGAAAACATCCAACTTAGAATGTTATATATATCCAGCAAAATTATCCTTCAAACATAAAGGAGAAATACTTTCTCAGAAAAATAAAAACCAAGGGATTTCATCAACAATGTGTCTGTCTTACAAGAAATGTTAAAGTGAAAGTGTTCAATGTGAAAGAAGAGGATATTAACAACAAGAAATCATCTGAAGGTATAAAACTCACTTGCAATAGTAAGTATACAAACATACATAGAATACTCTAATACTATAACTGAAATACATAAAGCACTCATATCTGTAGTAGAAAAACTAAAAAACAAACCAATCGAAACTAAAAACTACCACAACTTTTTAAGGCAGACTGCATAAAAAGATATAAATAAAGACAATAAAAAGTCAAAAGCCAAAGAGAATGTATAGAGTTTTTTTTAGTTTTTTATTTGCTTATTTCTTTTGTTTTTTTTTCTTTTCCTTGTAATCAAAATTAACTTGTCATCAGCTTAAAATAACTGGTTATAAGACTTTATTTGCAAACCTCAGGGTAACCACAAAACAAAAACCTAAAACAGATATACAAAAAATAAAAAGCAAGAAATTAAAATATACTACCAGAAAAAAAATCACTTTTATACAAAGGAAGACAGAAGGAAAAAAGAAAGACCAACAAAATGACCAGAAAACAAATAATAAAATGGCAGTAGTAAGTTCTTATGTATCAATAATAATATTGAAGGTACATGGACTACATTCTCCAAGCAAAAGACATAGAAGAATGGATAAAAAATAAGAACCAACTACATGCTGCCTAGAAGAAACACTTCACCCATAAAGACACATGGACCTAAAATAAAGGGATGAAAAAAGATATTCCATGCCAGTGGGAACAAACAAACAAAAACAAAGCAAGAAGGAGTAACTATACGTCTATCTCATAAATAGATTTCAAGAGAAAAAAACTGTAAAAAGAGACAAGGTTATTACATAATGATAAAGGAGTCTCTTCAGCAAGAGGATATAACAATTGTAAATCTATATGTACCCAACACTGGAGCACTAAAAATATAATGCAAATATTATTAGATCTAAAAAGAGAGACAGACCCCAAAACAATAATATCTTGGGACTTCAACAGCACATTATCAGGATTGGACAGATCATCCAGACAGAAAATAAACAAAGAAACATCAGATCAGACCTTAATCTGCACTACAGACCACATGGACATTTACAGACCATTTCATCTAACAGATGCAGAATACACATTCTTCTCCTCAGCACACAGAATATTCTCCAAGACAGACCATTCATTAGGACACAAAACTTGTCTCAAAAATTCAAAACAATTTAAATCATATCAAGTATCAAGTATCTCCTCTGATCACAACAGAATAAAACTAGAAATCAGTAGCAAGAGGAACTTTGAAAACTATAGAAACTCATGGAAATGCTTCTTAAAAAACCACTTTGGTCAATGAAGAAATTCAGAAGAAAATTTTAAAATTTCCAGAAACAAATGAAAATGGAAACAAACATACCAAAACCTAAAGAATACAGCAAAAGCAGTTCTAAGAGGGAATTTTATGGCAATAAATGTTTACATTGAAAAAAAGAAAAACTTCAAATAAACAACCTAATCATACATCTTAAAGAACTCAAAGAGCAAGAGCAAACCAAAATTAGAAGAAAGAAAATAATAAGGATCAGAGCAGAAATTAAATCAATAATAAAAAAATACAAAAGGTCAATAAAATGGAAAGTTTATTTTTGAAAAGATAGATCATATAGACAAATCTTTTATCAGACAAAGAAAAAAGAGAGAAGAACTAAATAAAGAAAATTAGAGATGAAAAAGGAGACATTACAAGGGATACCACAGAAAATCAAAGAATCATTAGTGACTATTCGGAGATAAAGTGCCAATAAACTGTAAAACAGAAGAAACAGATAAATTACTTGCAACATACCAAGATTAAACCATGGAGAAATTCAAAACCTGAGTAGGTCAATAACACATAGCAAGATGAAGCACTGATGAATCGCCTCCCGTCAAACAAAATCCTAGTACCTGACGATGTCAACAGAATGAAAAGCAAAAATCATATGACCATTTCAATTGATGCCAAAATGCATTCAATAATTCAAAATTCCATCACTACAAAAACTAAAAAACTGGGTACAGAAGAAACATACTTCAACAGATTAAAAGCCATATACAACAAACCCACAGCTAGTATCATAATAAATGGGGAAAAACTGAAAGCCTTTCCTCTAATATCTGGAATATGACAGGATCCTTTCACCACTTTTATTCAACATAGTACTAGATGTCCTAGCTACAGCAATTAGACAAGAGAAAGAAATAAAGGACATCCTAATTAGAATGGAAGAAATTGAGTTTTTCCTTGTTTATAGATTATATGATCTTATATTTAGAAAACCTTAAAGACTCTAAAAACTATTGGAACTGATAAACATATCCAGTAATGTTGCAGGGATACAAAATCAAGAGACAAAAAAACAGTAGCATTCCTATGTGGCAACAGTGAACAATCTAAAAAAGAAACCAAAAAAAAGTAATCCCATTTAAAATAGCTACAATTAAAATAAAATGTCTGGGAATTAGCCAAAGAAATGAAAGATCTCTACAATTAAAATTATAAGACACTGATGAAAGAAATTGAAGAGAACACACAAAAAATGGAAATATCCCATGTTCACGGATTGAAAAAACATTGTTAAAATGTCCAAACTACCCAAAGGATCTATAGATTAAACATAACGTCTATCAAAATACTAACGACATTCTTCACGGAAATGGAATAATCCTAAAATTTATATGAAACTACAAAAGACCCAGAATAGCCAAAGCCATCCTGAGCAAAAAGAACAAAACAGGAGGCATCACATTACCAGACTTGAAATTATATTACAAAGCCATAGTAGTCAAAACAGCATTGTACTGGCATAAAAAAGAAATATAGGGGCGGAGCAAGATGGCCGAATAGGAACAGCTTCAGTCTCCATCTCCCAGCGCGAGCGACACAGAAGACCGGCGATTTCTGCATTTTCAACTGAGGTACTGGGGTCATCTCACTCGGGAGTGCCGGACAATCGGTGCTGGTCAGCTGCTGCAGCCCGACCAGCGAGAGCTGAAGCAGGGCGAGGCATCGCCTCACCTGGGAAGCGCGAGGGGGAAGGGAGTCCCTTTTCCTAGCCAGGGGAACTGAGACACACAACACCTGGAAAATCGGGTGACTCCTACCCCAATACTGCGCTGTAACACCGGCACACCGGAGATTGTATCCCACACCTGGCCGGGAGGGTCCCACGCCCACGGAGCCTCTCTCCTTGCTAACACAGCAGTCTGCGGCAATCTAACCGCAAGGCAGCAGCGAGGCTGGGGGAGGGGCGCCCGCCATCGCTGAGGCTTAAGTAGGTAACTAAAGCCGCTGGGAAGCTGGAACTGGGTGGAGCTCACAGCAGCTCAAGGAAACCTGCCTGTCTCTGTAGACTGCGCCTCTGGGGACAGGGCTCAGCTAAAGGAGTACAAGCGCGGTGGCTCAAGCCTGTAATCCCAGCACTTTGGGAGGCCGAGACCGGCGGATCACGAGGTCAGGAGATCAAGACCATCCTGGCTAACACAGTGAAACCCCGTCTCTACTAAAAAATGCAAAAAAAACTAGCCGGGCGAGGTGGTGGGCGCCTGTAGTCCCAGCTACTCCGGAGGCTGAGGCAGGAGAATGGCTTAAACCCGGGAGGCGGAGCTTGCAGTGAGCTGAGATCCGGCCACTGCACTCCAGTCCGGGCGACAGAGCGAGACTCCACCTCAAAAAAAAAAAAAAAAAAAAAGGAGTAGAAGCCTGTGAAACGCGAACGACTCTGTCTGACAGCCTTGAAGAGAGCAGTGGATCTCCCAACACGGAGGTAGAGATCTGAGAAGGGGCAGTCTGCCTGCTCAAGTGGGTCACTGACCCCTGAGTAGCCTAACTGGGAGACATCCCCCACTAGAGGCAGTCTGACACCCCACACCTCACAGGGTGGAGTACACCCCTGAGAGGAAGCTTCCAAAGCAAGAATCAGACAGGTGCACTCGCTGTTCAGCAATATTCTATCTTCTGCAACCTCTGCTGCTGATACCCAGGCAAACAGGGTCTGGAGTGGACCTCAAGCAATCTCCAACAGACCTATAGCTGAGGGTCCTGACAGTCAGAAGGAAACCTATCAAACAGGAAGGACACCTATATCAAAACCCCATCAGTACGTCACCATCATCAAAGATCAGTGACAGATAAAACCACAAAGATGGGGAAAAAGCAGGGCAGAAAAGCTGGAAATTCAAAAAATAAGAGCGCATCTCCTCCTGCAAAGGAGCACAGCCCATCGCCAGCAACGGATCAAAGCTGGTCAGAGAATGATTTTGATGAGATGAGAGAAGAAGGCTTCAGTCCATCAAACCTCTCAGAGCTAAAGGAGGAATTACGTACCCAGAGCAAAGAAACTAAAAATCTTGAAAAAAAAGTGGAAGAATTGACAGCTAGACTAATTAATGCAGAGAAGGTCATAAACGAAATGACAGAGATGAAAACCATGACACGAGAAATACGTGACAAATGCACAAGCTTCAGTAACCGACTCGATCAACTGGAAGAAAGAGTATCAGCGATTGAGGATCAAATGAATGAAATGAAGCGAGAAGAGAAACCAAAAGAAAAAAGAAGAAAAAGAAATGAACAAAGCCTGCAAGAAGTATGGGATTATGTCAAAAGACCAAATCTACGTCTGATTGGGGTGCCTGAAAGTGAGGGGGAAAATGGAACCAAATTGGAAAACACTCTACAGGATATCATCCAGGAGAACTTCCCCAACCTAGCAGGGCAGGCCAACATTCAAATTCAGGAAATACAGAGAACGCCACAAAGATACTCCTCCAGAAGAGCAACTCCAAGACACATAATTGCCAGATTCACCAAAGTTGAAATGAAGGAAAAAATCTTAAGGGCAGCCAGAGAGAAAGGTCGGGTTACCCACAAAGGGAAGCCCATCAGACCGACAGCAGATCTCTCGGCAGAAACTCTACAAGCCAGAAGAGAGTGGGGGCCAATATTCAACGTTCTTAAAGAAAAGAATTTTAAACCCAGAATTTCATATCCAGCCAAACTAAGTTTCATAAGTGAAGGAGAAATAAAATTCTTTACAGATAAGCAAATGCTTAGAGATTTTGTCACCACCAGGCCTGCCTTACAAGAGACCCTGAAGGAAGCCCTAAACATGGAAAGGAACAACCGGTACCAGCCACTGCAAAAACATGCCAAATTGTAAAGACCATCGAGCCTAGGAAGAAACTGCATCAACTAATGAGCAAAATAACCAGTTAATATCATAATGGCAGGATCAAGATCACACATAACAATATTAACCTTAAATGTAAATGGACTAAATGCTCCAATTAAAAGACACAGACTGGCAAACTGGATAAAGAGTCAAGACCCATCAGTCTGCTGTCTTCAGGAGACCCATCTCACAAGCAGAGACATATATAGGCTCAAAATAAAAGGATGGAGGAAGATCTACCAAGCAAATGGAGAACAAAAAAAAGCAGGGGTTGCAATCCTAGTCTCTGATAAAACAGACTTTAAACCATCAAAGATCAAAAGAGACAAAGAAGGCCATTACATAATGGTAAAGGGATCAATTCAACAGGAAGAGCTAACTATCCTAAATATATATGCACCCAATACAGGAGCACCCAGATTCATAAAGCAAGTCCTTAGAGACTTACAAAGAGACTTAGACTCCCATACAATAATAATGGGAGACTTCAACACTCCACTGTCAACATTAGACAGATCAACGAGACAGAAAGTTAACAAGGATATCCAGGAATTGAACTCATCTCTGCACCAAGCGGACCTAATAGACATCTATAGAACTCTCCACCCCAAGTCAACAGAATATACATTCTTCTCAGCACCACATCACACTTATTCCAAAATTGACCACATAATTGGAAGTAAAGCACTCCTCAGCAAATGTAAAAGAACAGAAATTATAACAAACTGTCTCTCTGACCACAGTGCAATCAAACTAGAACTCAGGACTAAGAAATTCAATCAAAACCGCTCAACTACATGGAAACTGAACAACCTGCTCCTGAATGACTACTGGGTACATAACGAAATGAAAGCAGAAATAAAGATGTTCTTTGAATCCAATGAGAACAAAGATACAACATACCAGAATCTCTGGGACACATTTAAAGCAGTGTGTAGAGGGAAATTTATAGCACTAAGTGCCCACAAGAGAAAGCAGGAAAGATCTAAAATTGACACTCTAACATCACAATTAAAAGAACTAGAGAGGCAAGAGCAAACACATTCAAAAGCTAGCAGAAGGCAAGAAATAACTAAGATCAGAGCAGAACTGAAGGAGATAGAGACACAAAAAACCCTCCAAAAAATCAATGAATCCAGGAGTTGGTTTTTTGAAAAGATCAACAAAATTGACCGACCGCTAGCAAGGCTAAGAAGAAAAGAGAGAGGAATCAAATAGACGCAATAAAAAATGATAAAGGGGATATCACCACCGACCCCACAGAAATACAAACTATCATCAGAGAATACTATAAACACCTCTACGCAAATCAACTAGAAAATCTAGAAGAAATGGATAATTTCCTGGACACGTACACTCTTCCAAGACTAAACCAGGAAGAAGTTGAATCCCTGAATAGACCAATAGCAGCCTCTGAAATTGAGGCAACAATTAATAGCCTGCCCACCAAAAAAAGCCCAGGACCAGATGGATTCACAGCTGAATTCTACCAGAGGTACAAGGAGGAGCTGGTACCATTCCTTCTGAAACTATTCCAATCAATAGAAAAAGAGGGAATCCTCCCTAACTCATTTTATGAGGCCAGCATCATCTTGATACCAAAGCCTGGCAGAGACACAACAAAAAAAGAGAATTTTAGACCAATCTCCCTGATGAACATCGATGCAAAAATCCTCAATAAAATACTGGCAAACCGGATTCAGCAGCACATCAAAAAGCTTATCCACCATGATCAAGTGGGCTTCATCCCTGGGATGCAAGGCTGGTTCAACATTCGCAAATCAATCAACGTAATCCAGCATATCAACAGAACCAAAGACAAGAACCACATGATTATCTCAATAGATGCAGAAAAGGCTTTTGACAAAATTCAACAGCCCTTCATGCTAAAAACGCTCAACAAATTCGGTATTGATGGAACGTACCTCAACATAATAAGAGCTATTTATGACAAACCCACAGCTAATATCATACTGAATGGGCAAAAACTGGAAAAGTTCCCTTTGAAAACTGGCACAAGACAGGGATGCCCTCTCTCACCACTCCTATTCAACATAGTGTTGGAAGTTCTGGCTAGGGCAATCAGGCAAGAGAAAGAAATCAAGGGTATTCAGTTAGGAAAAGAGGAAGTCAAATTGTCCCTGTTTGCAGATGACATGATTGTGTATTTAGAAAACCCCATAGTCTCAGCCCAAAATCTTCTTAAGCTGATAAGCAACTTCAGCAAAGTCTCAGGATACAAAATTAATGTGCAAAAATCACAAGCATTCTTATACACCAGTAACAGACAAGCAGAGAGCCAAATCAGGAATGAACTTCCATTCACAATTGCTTCAAAGAGAATAAAATACCTAGGAATCCAACTTACAAGGGATGTAAAGGACCTCTTCAAGGAGAACTACAAACCACTGCTCAGTGAAATCAAAGAGGACACAAACAAATGGAAGAACATACCATGCTCATGGATAGGCAGAATCAATATGGTGAAAATGGCCATACTGCCCAAGGTAATTTATAGATTCAATGCCATCCCCATCAAGCTACCAATGAGTTTCTTCACCGAATTGGAAAAAACTGCTTTAAAGTTCATATGGAACCAAAAAAGAGCCCGTATTGCCAAGACAATCCTAAGTCAAAAGGACAAAGCCGGAGGCGTCACGCTACTTGACTTCAAACTATACTACAAGGCTACAGTAACCAAAACAGCATGGTACTGGTACCAAAACAGAGATATAGACCAATGGAACAGAACGGAGCCTTCAGAAATAATGCCACACATCTACAACCATCTGATATTTGACAAACCTGAGAAAAACAAGAAATGGGGAAAGGATTCCCTATTTAATAAATGGTGCTGGGAAAATTGGCTAGCCATAAGTAGAAAGCTGAAACTGGATCCTTTCCTTACTCCTTATACGAAGATTAATTCAAGATGGATTAGAGACTTAAATGTTAGACCTAATACCATAAAAACCCTAGAAGAAAATCTAGGTAGTACCATTCAGGACATAGGCATGGGCAAGGACTTCATGTCTAAAACACCAAAAGCAACGGCAGCAAAAGCCAAAATTGACAAATGGGATCTCATTAAACTAAAGAGCTTCTGCACAGCAAAAGAAACTACCATCAGAGTGAACAGGCAACCTACAGAATGGGAGAAAATTTTTGCAATCTACTCATCTGACAAAGGGCTCATTTCCAGAATCTACAAAGAACTCAAACAAATATACAAGAAAAAAACAAACAACCCCATCCAAAAGTGGGGAAAGGATATGAACAGACATTTCTCAAAAGAAGACATTCATACAGCCAACAGACACATGAAAAAATGCTCATCATCACTGGCCATCAGAGAAATGCAAATCAAAACCACAATGAGATACCATCTCACACCAGTTAGAATGGCAATCATTAAAAAATCAGGAAACAACAGGTGTTGGAGAGGATGTGGAGAAATAGGAACACTTTTACACTGTTGGTGGGATTGTAAACTAGTTCAACCATTATGGAAAACAGTATGGCGATTCCTCAAGGATCTAGAACTAGATGTACCATATGACCCAGCCATCCCACTACTGGGTATATACCCAAAGGATTATAAATTATGCTACTACAAAGACACATGCACACGTATGTTTATTGCGGCACTATTCACAATAGCAAAGACTTGGAATCAACCCAAATGTCCATCAGTGACAGACTGGATTAAGAAAATGTGGCACATATACACCATGGAATACTATGCAGCCATAAAAAAGGATGAGTTTGCGTCCTTTGTAGAGACATGGATGCAGCTGGAAACCATCATTCTTAGCAAATTATCACAAGAAGAGAAAACCAAACACCGCATGTTCTCACTCATAGGTGGGAACTGAACAATGAGCTCACTTGGACTCGGGAAGGGGAACATCACACACTGGGGCCTATCATGGGGAGGGGGGAGGGGGGAGGGATTGCACTGGGGAGTTATACCTGATATAAATGATGAATTGATGGGTGCTGACGAGTTGATGGGTGCAGCACACCAACATGGCACATGTATACATATGTAACCTGCACGTTATGCACATGTACCCTAGAACTTAAAGTATAATAAAAAAAAAAAAAAAAAAAAAAAGAAATATAGACCAATGGAACAGAATAGAGACTCCAGAAATAAATTCACACATTTACAGTCAACTCGTTTTTTACAAGGGTGTCAAGAACATACATTGGGGAAAGGCCAGTCTCTTCAATAAATGGTTCTGGGAAAACTGGATATCCGTACGCAGAAGAATGAAGCTAGACCCCTATCCCTCACCATATACGAAAATAAAATCAAAACGGATTAAAGACTTACATCTATCACGTGAAACTATGAAAATACTAGAAGAAAACACTGGAGAAACACTCCAGGACATTGGTCTGGGCAGATTTCTTGAGTATGACCTCAAAGGCACAGGTAACCAAAGCAAAAAAATGGGCAAATGCATTGCATCAAGCTAAAAAAGTCTTCTGCACAGCAAAGGAAACAATCAACACAGTGAAGAGACAACCCACAAAATGAGAGAAAATATTTTCAAAGTACCCTCTGACAACGGATTAATAACCAGAATATACAAAGTTGTCAAACAACTGAAAAGGGGAAAAGGATCTTATTTTTAAATAGGCAAAAAATCTGAATGGAACTTTTCTCAAAAGACAACATATGTTATTAGCCTGTTTTCACACTGCTATTAAGAACTGCCCAAGACTGAGTAATTTATAAAGGAAAGGGGTTTAATTGACTCACAGTTCAGCATGGCTGAGGAGGCCTCAGGGAACTTGCAATCATGGTGGAAGGTGAAGGGGAAGGAAGGCACCTTCTTCAAATGGTGGCAGGGAGAATAATGAACACAGGAGGAACTACGAAATACTTATAAAACCATCAGATCTCATGAGAACTCACTCATGAGATATATAATGAGAACAGCATGCGGGAAGCTGCTCCCATGATGTAATTACCTCTACGTGGTGTCTCCCTTGATACGTGGGGATTGTGGAGAATATGGGGACTACAATTCAATTGAGATTTCGGTAGGGACACAAAGCCTAATCATATCAATATAAAAACGGCAAACAGGTATATGAAAAAACACTTACTAATCATCAGATAAATACAAATCAAAATTATAATGAGATATCATCTCACTCCAGTTAAAATGGCTTTTATCCAAAAGACAGGCAATAATGCTGGTAAGGATGTGGAGAAAGGAGAATCCTCATACACTGCGGGCAAGAATATAAATTAGTACAACCACTATGAAGAACAGTTTGGGGTTCCTAAAAAACTAAAAATAGAACTACCACATGATCCAGCAATACCACTGCTGGATATATATCCAAAAGAAAGAAAATCTGTATATCAAAGAGATATCTGCATTCCCCATGTTTATTGCAGCACTATTCACAATAGCAAAGCTATGAAAGCAACCTAAGTGTCTATCAACAGATGAACAGATAAAGAAAATGCTGTACATATACACAAGGGAACATTATTTAACCATAAAAAAAGAATGAAATCCTGTCATCTGCAGCAACACAGATGAAACTGAAGGGCACTGTTAAGTGAAATAAACCACACACAGCAGGACAAATATCACACGTTCTCACTTATATGTGGAAGCTAAAAATAGTTGAATTTACAGATATAAAGAGTGGAATGATAGTTGCTAGAGGCTGGGAAAGGTAGCAGAGAGCAGGGGATAAAGTGAGGCTGGTTAATGTGTACAAAAATACAGATCGAATGAAAAAGAGCTAGTATTTGGCAGCCAAATTGGGTGACTACAGTTAACAAAAACTTATTGTATATTTTTATTAGGTTGGTGCAAAAGCAGTAAATAACTAAACAAGAAGAACTGAAATGTTCCTAACACAAAGAAATAATAACGGCTTAAAGTGATAGATATCCCGATTACCCTGATGTGATCATTACACATTGTATGCCTCTATCAAAACATCACATGTATCTCATAAACATATACAACTATTATGTGCCCATAATAATCAAAAATAAAAAATGTTGTAAAATAAGTACAAATTACAGGGAGTGCATATTTCTTCCAAATAAATAAAATGTTTAAAATATATAAAATAATAGAATAGCTGCCTTTTAAGGCACTGATATATCCATCAATGAAAGAATATTAAGCAGATACAGAAAAATGAGAATTTTCTGAATATGCACGTTAAAACTTTTTAATATAGTCAATGCAAATTTTCAAAGATATGTATTTTTATAGTTCCTAAATAGTTTAAAAGCATATGGCTTAATAATTCACTTAGTAAAACTAAAAACATTAAGTGAAAAAAATGTATACAATTTTAATTGGAGCCTTTGTCACACTGGCAAAGCAGTTTGCTAAAATGATATAGTCATGTGTTCATTAACAACAAGGATACGTTCTGAGAAATGCACTGTTAGGCAATTTCATCACTGTGTGAACATCACAGAATATACTTCTACAAACCTAAATGGTACTACATACATAAGCTGTGTGGTATAGCCTATTGCTCCTGAATGAAAAACCCGTACAGCATGTTGTTGTACGGAATACTGTAGCTAATTAGCTTGCAGGACTAGAAGTTGCTCTGGATGAGTCAATGGGTAAGTGGTGAGTGAATGTGAAGGCCTAGGACATTACTGTATACCACTGCAGAATTTATAAGCACTGCATACTTAGTCAACACGAAATTTATTTTTAAAATATTTTTCTTCCTTCAATAATAAATTAACCTTAGCTTACTATAAATTTTTACTTATAAACTTTTTAATGTTTTAACTTTTTGATCCTTCTGTAATAACAGCCTAAAACACAAACATATTTTACAGCTATAAAAATTTTTTTTCCTTATATCCTTATTATATAAGCTTTTTCCTATTTTTTAATTTTGTATTTTATATTTTTAAATTTTCTGCTAAAAACAAAGACACATACACATTAGCAAGGCCTACACAAAGTCAGGATCATCAATATCACTGTCTTCCACCTCCACATCTTGTCCCACTGGAAGGTCTTCAGGGATATTCATACGCATGGAGCTCTCATCTCCTATGATAATAATGCCTTCTTCTGGAATACTTCCTGCCTAAGGCTATTTTACAGTTTTTTTTTCTTGTAAGTAGAAGGAGTACACTCTAAAGTAACAGTAAAAAGTATAGTAAACACATAAATCACTAACGTAGTTGTTTATTATCAGCATCAAATATTATGTACTATATATAATTGTATGTGCCATACTTCCATACAACTGGCAGTGAAATAGGTTTCTTTACACCAACATCACCTCAAACACATGAGTAGTGCATTGCACTATGCCATTTTGACAGCTACATCATCTCCAGGGATAGGAATTTTTCAGTTCCAGCATAATCTTATGAGACCTCCATCATATATTCAGTCTGTGATTAACTGAAATATTATGCATGGCATAACTGTATTTTACTCATTATATTGATAGTTTCATTTTACTTAATTATTCCTAAAAAGGTCTGCACAAATGAAACTCTACCACAAATGCCAAGCCTAATTGCAACACACAACAAAATTTTGCTTTTTGTGATTCCTATGATTGAACTGTTTTTAAATTGGAGATTTCTCCTATTAAAAATTCCTAATTCCCACCACTTAATATATCTGTTCTATGGATCTATTTTCAGACACCAGTGTGCTAAAAATCAATGCCCAATCTACACTTAAAATTCACCACAGAATTTTTAAAAACGTGATATTAAGAGCAGAGGAGAAACTCATAGTATCACTAAATTTAAAAAATACCTTTCTGAAAAAAATCTAATGATTTTTAGATCAAAAGGAAAAAGTTAACATTTAATGACGTTAATAATGGCTTCCCAACTATACCTCCAAAATTCTTAAAGCATGAAAAATACTAAAGCAAAACATTAATATTATACTCACCTTGAGACTCACATTGAGATTCTTAGAAAGTTTATGAGGTATTGTTAACCTAAAGTGAAATAAATTTCCCTCAGGACTAACCCAGAAGAGCTTTATGGTCCAAGTTAGTAAAACCATCCACACAATTCCCCTCTGAGATTTGTAGATTCCCTAAAAGCCATAATTCTAAGTATAACAAAAAAGGACAAACTGACATTTCCTTTACTGTCATAGCAAATGCAAGGGAATTCTGAAAATCTTCAGTTAAATATATATTCCACATAACCAAATATGAAAAAAAAGTATCTACTTCTTCTATTTTTGCATTTTATTTGCAAATAATTTCAAAAGTGCAAGAATAGCTAAAGAACTCCCCATACACATATACCTGTCATTCAGATTCCCTAATGGTCAACATTTTTCCCGTTTATCATTAGTTCTTTCTCCCTCTCTCTTCCTTCCTCTCCCTTTCTCCCTCTCCACCTCTCCCTCCCCCTCCCCTCCCCCTCTCCCTCCCCTTCCCCTCCCCCTCCCCCTTCCCCTCCCTCTGCCTCTCCCTCTCTCCCAATTGTATAAATCATTCTTATTGCCGCTAATACTTTGGTATGTATTTCTTAAGAACCAGCTGGGTGCAGTGGCTCAACCGCCTATAATCCCAGCACTTTGGGAGATCTCGAGGTCAGGAGATCAAGACCATCCTGGTTAACAGGGTGAAACCCCATCTCTAAAAAACAAAAAAAAATCAACCGGGCGTGCTGGCGTGCATCTGTAGTCCCAGCTACTCAGGAGGCAGAGGCAGGAGAATCACTTGAACCCGGGAAGCAAAGGCTGCAGTGAGCCAAGATCACTCCAGCCTAGGCTACAGAGGGAGACTCCGTCTCAAAAAAAAAAAAAAAAAAGCACCCTCTTTCTATTATACATAACATAAAGGTGGCAGTTACCACCTTTATGAAAGTTAACATTTGTACAATACTTTAATGTATCTATACATTTTAATTTTGTGAACTGAGTACATAATGTCCTTCATAGCATTTATTAATTTTCATCCAGCATAGAATCCAGTCTGGAATCACCAGTTCTCATGCATTTGTTGTCACCATGTTGTGCACCAGTGGTCAACAACCAGTTGTCATGTCTTGTAAGCTTCCTTTAATCTGGAACAATTTTTCAACCTTCCTTTCTCTCCCATAACATGGATATTTTTGAAGAATAAAGCCAACCATCCCTCTTTTTAGATGGCATATTCTTTATCTGAAGTTTGTCTGATGCTGCTTCATGATTAGCTTCAGGTTAGGCATTCCTAGTCACAATACTATAAGGTAGGGGTTGGCAAGCTGTGTCCTGTGGGGTCAAACCTACTCTGCTGCTCATTTTTGTAAAAAAAAAAAAAAAAAAAAAAGAAAGAAAAAGAAAAAAAATTATTCCCACCAACAGTGTACAAGGACTTCCTGTTTTCCACATCCTCACCAATACCTGCTGTCTTTTGTCTTTTTTATGGCCATTCCAGCAGGTGTGAGGGGATAGGAGTCCCATTGTAGTTTTAATTTGCATTTCCCTGATGACTAGTAATATTGAGCATTTTTTCATACACCTGTTGGCCACTTTTATGTTTTGCTTTATAAATATTTTTATTTTTTATTGTTATGGTTACATAGATATATATATTTATGGGTCACATGAGATATTTTGAAACAAACATACATTGCATAATAATCACATCAAACATTTATTCATTTCTTTGTTACAAACAATCCAATTCTACTGTATTATTTTAAAATGTACAATAAACTGTTGTTGACTATAGTCACTGTTGTGCTATCAAATACTACTTTACTCATTCTATATATATTTTTTGCACCCATTAATCATCCTCACATCCCCACCAACGACCCTTCCCAGCCTCTAGTAACCATCATTCTACTATCTCCATGAGTTTTTTATTTTTAGCTCCCACAAATAAGTGAGAACATGCAGTTTTCTTTCTGTGCCTGGCTTATTTCACTTAATGATTTCCAGTTCCATCCATGTTGCAAATGACAGGGTTGCATTCTTTTTTATGGCTGAATGGTACTCCATTGTATATATGTACCATTTTTCCTTTATCCATTCCTCTGTTGATGGACACTTACGTTGCTTCCAAATCTTGGCTATGATGAATAGTACTGCAACAAACATGGGAGTGTAGGTATCACTTCACTATAATGATCTTCTTTCTTTTGGGTATGTATCTAGCAGTGAGATTGCTGGGTCATTTGGTAACTCTATTTTTAGTTTTTTGAGGAACCTCCAAACTGTTCTCCATCGTTGTTGTACTAATTGACATTCCCACCAATACTGTATGAGGGCTCCCTTTTCTCCACATCCTTGCCAGCGTTTCTTATCATTTGTATGTCTTCTTTGAGAAATGTCTACTTAGATCCTTTGCCAATTTTTTAATCAGGTTGTCTTAAGTTGTTGTTTACATATTTTGGCTATCAACCTCTTATCAGATGTTTAATTTGTGAACATTTTGCCCCTTTCCATAAAATGTCTCTTCGTTCTGTTCACTCAGTTACTTATCTATGGCTTGCTTTCACCCTATAATGGCAGAATTGAATAGATGAGACAGAAACTGCATAGTCTACAAAGTTTAAAATATTTACTATTTGAACTTTTACAGAACTGGTTTTCAGAACTCTACCACATGTAATGTCTCTTTCTGTAGGTATTATATGCAAAGGCACATCGTGTCCAATTCCCCTTAGTTTGTGATGTTAATTTTGATCACTCAGACAAGTTATTGACAGGTTTCTCTACTGTGTAGTTATGATTTTTCTCCTGCACCTTATCAGCAATCTATAGGGGAGACTTAAATGCCATGCACATCTCATTAAAAAACTTCATACCCACTCCCACAGAATTAACATCCACTGATGATTCTTTCCCATACCAACTTTTACTACAACTTTTGCAAAACGATTTTTGAACTCCAGCTATGACAGTCTGCATTCTATGTAGAGGCTTCCCTTCTCTGTATTAGTACCTGTCTGCTCTCAGTGTAAGCCTATGCATTCCTATTTTTTCAATAGTTTTTAACGTACTTCTTTCCTAAATTATTTTAATGCTCAAATTGTCCCATGTTTTACCAATGGGATCCCCTAGAAGGTGACTCCTGTGTTCTTTTGACATGACCCATCATTTTCTTGAGCCCTTCCTTAATTTGATATAACAAGATATACTCAGCTTATCTTTACTTTCCTTCTCTCAGTCATAGAATAAGCAACTCCTCCAAGGAGCCCTGCTTCCTTTTCATAGGAAATATTACAAACCAGATATGGGAATATGAGTGTTCTGTGTGCTCACGACTACTGGGGTGTCTTAGCTTCTGGGCCCTTTCAGAAGAATCTACATCTATGTATTAACCTATTTATTTATGCATCTACACATCTATGTATCTATTTATCTAAGTAATCATAAACTCATACTGATACCTCCAATTGCAATCCATCCAGGGCAGGATTCTTCCTTGACTTCCCCATTTCATATCTGCAGTTCTCATCTTCCACATGGAGAACTCTGGTTCCCAAAAACAATACATTTACTTTTCAGTCTAAAAATATATCTAAAACAATTTCAGAATTGCTTCACCTAAACCTTCAAAAAACAAACCTGAAAGATCTGTTTACAGTCCTTCCTCACATCTACACCTAGTCTGACAGCATACAGTCAAATACTGTGTTCAAAAATCACTTGCATTAGTTCTGTTCACCCCCTTTCAGAATGATTATCCTATTCATTTGAAACACAGTTGGGTTCATTTGTTTCAGCTTACATTGTTTTATTTTTTACTTCCTTTTTTATTTAATTGTTCAATATGTAAATGATTAATATGCTTCTAAAAATCAATGCTTCTAAAAGTCAAGACTATTTTTTAAAAGAGTAAACACAGGTAAATATACTTTCATATCATATATTTACCATAGCATTCTCTACCACCGCTTGTAAATAACCAACGTATTTGTTTTCTGGTTTATCTTTTCTGTGTTCATTTTTGCTCAAATAAGCATGCATAACTATATTTTACTTCCCTTACACAAAAAGTAGTACATGTATATATATTACTACTTCATAGTTAGTGTGCATGTATGTGTGTATATATATATAGTTGTGTATATATAGTTATATGCATAGTTTTTTTTTTGTGTGTGTGTGTGTGTGTGTGTATAAAACCTTGCACTGGAGATAGTGCGCACCCTTGTTTTGCTCTTGAAGTCAACAGAAATGCTTCTATCCATTATGAAGTATAAGATGCTAGCTTTGGGATTGAAACATATTTATTATGTTCATATAGTAGCCATCCATTCCCATTTTCTCAAGTGTTTTTATTAGAAATGTGATTTAATAACAATGGAAATAATCACATCATTTTTCTTCTTTGACCTACTAATATAGTGAGTTTTATTAATATATTTCATAATAGTAATCCTTGGATGCCTGGTTACATATCCCACTTAATTAATGATCCTCATCTATTAATGTGTATTTATATTATTAAGTGGGATATATAACCAGGCATCCAAGGATGGTTATTATAAAATATATTAATAAAACTCCACATACATTAAGACAAGAATGTGTTGGAGTGTTCATTTTATTTAGAATTTTGTGTTGATATTTAAGGGGGAAAGATTTTATTTTTAATCACATAGATATGTAAATTTTCTATTTCTGTGTAGTGGGTTTAAGTGGTAATGTTATACTTCCCTTGTAAAACAAATTTGGAAGTTTTCCTTCCTTTTTTATTCTCTGAAACAACCTACACAGCATTGAGACTATCCTGCTATTAAGATTTTGCTAAATTTATTCTCTGGTATCATCTAGGCCTGGTGCTTTCTCCACTTTTTCTATGGAAAGTGTTTTATGTACACTTTCTATATTTATTGGGTTCAATTTGGAAAATTGCTACTTTCTATGAAATAAATCATTTCTTCAACATTTTCAAATTTAACTGCATTGGTGTACAAGATAGTCTATTATTTTAATATCCTATCAATATTAATTCTCCCTTGTCATTTCTTATTTTGTGCATTTGTGCTTGCTCTCTCGTTTCTTGATTAAATGAGCTGCTGGCTTGTCTATTTTTTTTTTTTTCAAAAAAATTAATCTATTTTTCTGTTCTTACATCATTAATTTCAGCTGTTATTTTTATTTTCCTCCTAGTTATGTAAAAAGTTACGCAGAAGTCTTTACTTGTTGTTTTAGCTATTTTTTTCTAGCTTTTTGAATTGGGAATGTGGTGCATTTATTTTCATTCATATTAATATAGTTGTTTAATATTATAAATATACCTCTGATAACTGCTCTAAGTGTATCCCATAAATTTTTATATGTGTTGCTTTTACTATCACTATTTTTCAGAAATTCTGTAATTTTTCCTTGTATTTCCCCATTCACCCAACAGAAAGATTTTATTTAATATTCAGGTGTTTATTTTCAATACTTCCATTCTTGGGAAACTAGTGATTTTTTATATAGTCAGTCAATTTTTGTGGGTTTTCCATGTGCACTTGGGAAGATAACATTCTCTATAATCAGGCTGTATTGTTCGATATACATCCTTAACTTCAACTTTATTAGTTACATTGTTTAGATTTTTTTAGGTATTTTCTTATTTTTACCTTGTCATGTATTGACAATAATGACGGACCTGTTTTGTACCGAAGTGACACTGTTTCTGTTTCTCTTCACTGCCTGTGGTTTTTGTTTTCTATAGGTGGTTGCTGGGTTGTGTGGTATATGGGTAAATTCTTCTAATATATATGATATCAATTTGGTGAACTGTGGGTTTTAGTAATTATAAGGTATTCTTGTCTCATATAATGTTTCGATATTCCCTACTGTCTTATTGTAATCATTCACCTATGAAATCTTTATCTGTTCCTTTATTTTCATCGTTTCTGAATCAATATGTTACAAATGTTTCCTAAATAATGCAGAGATTTGTGTTTTGTTTTATGCAGCAAGTTGAAATGTTTTGTTTTAATAAGCAACTTAATCCCATTCCCATGTACTGATATTATGGTGAATCTCAACTCAGTCACAGAATTTTATGTTACAATTACTATGTGTATTATAACGCATTTTTCTGAGTTTTTTTCCTATTTGATATTTGCTTATTTCTTTTGGTATGTAAGAACGTTTATATCTTTGTTACAGTGTTTTCTTTTGTGTATATACCTTTCATAGTGCCCTTAATTCTAGTCTTTCTTACCTAATTTTATTATCTGTTCTGTCAGTTTTAATCCTCAGTATACCTAGAACAATAGTCATCAGCATTTATCATGGTTCAATGGTTCCTTTTAGTTGCTTTATCACATCATATTATAAGTAATTTACACAATAAAAAAGTGTCCGTCAAAAACTACCTTTTGCAGATTCCAAAAAGAATTTAAATACAGCAAACCTCTTTGTATTAAAGAAGTGTTGGGGCATATAAACATAATAAAAAATAAAACCATATTGTTCACTCATTGAATCTTTGAATTTGAAAAAATTCATTTAGGATATCATTTCCTGAAGATCCACAGTCTGAGATTTAAGTAAATGATCAATTACGCTATCACCAGAGTTCACAGTGTGCTATCTGTCTCTTTGCATTGCTATTTGTCTCTCTGCATTCATCTTCTTCTTTGTGTAATAACTGTGAAAGATCTTTCAACTTTTTACTAGTATGGGCAGAAAATGAAAAATTCTAAATTCTCAACTGTGTTCAACAAAAAATAAAAGTGGGCTACAATGATGGTACTTTGTCTTCTTGTATGCCTTCTTTAAAGGTAATAAAATACTTTGGGCACTACAATAATACAACTAAAGGATGACAGTTTTTTCACTGTGGCATCCATCTTTCTAAAAAGCTTCTGTTTTATTGTTAATTTTTAGCATAGTTGTAAAATAACTGATAAGCAATGAATTAGTTCCTAAAATGATAAATAGCAAAATGCTTCAGAACATAGAAAATAACAACATTTAAATTCTACAGTGTATCTTAGATTTTTAAAAGAATGCAACAGACCCCTCTGTTAATTACAGATAGAATATTTTATTCTGATTTTTTTAAAAGGTAAATGTTCTCTTTGTTCTTTGAAAGACTTCTAAGAAAAAACAAAATGTATAAAATAATAGTCTTCACAAATAGGTAGGCTTGCTCAGAAAACAAACTAAAAACTAAAATTGGGTCCAATAGACCTTGATGGAATATGAAGTGTTAAATGGCATCTTTTGATTACTATCTATTACATATGCAGCTGTCAATGTTCTTATCTCTGATTTCCCCTTTCCTCTCCCTTCTCTCATTTTTAACTGCATTGTTTCTACTTGGACAGAACGTGTAACATTTGCACACTTCGTTGTCTACCCATATTCCCACCTTTATTTTAGTCTCTAAATTTTAGCTCTAAAATTAAGTATGTGAAATGTTTTCCAACAATCTTTTACCTGAAGTGTTCCCATTTATCTGTTCATTAGATGAAGCTCATTCTCCAGGACAGGGATTGGAAAATTACAGCCCATTAACTCCACCAATTGCTTTTGTAAATCAGGTTTTATTGGACATAGTCACACTCACCCTTTTATGCAATTTATACTGTTTGTATACAGTTTCAATGGAAGAACTGAGTAGTGACAACAGAGTCAACAGAATTTAGTAGGGTACAAAGCCTAAATTACTTACTATCTGAACCTTTACCTAAAAACATCTGCACACGCACACCTCTACCCTAGTATATAAATTTCTCAGGTAAGGGCACACACATACAGTATTAACTGAGTTTTTCTATGTTCAAAATTATTTTTGATAGCCTTGACACCTGAGGTACAATTTGGCAAGACATAAAACCCTTCGTCTATACTTTCTTAAGTCTCTTGAAAATTTTGTTCCATGGTTGCTTTGATCTGTATGTTGCTTTTGAAAAATCTGATACCTGTCTAATCTCTTGCTTGTAAGATATTTCATCTTTCTGCTGGAAAATCCTAAAGATTCTTTTCTTCATCTCTTAAAATGTAATAGTTTATCAGGATATGTCTCAAAATGGCTACGGTGGGTATATTTTACCAGGTACCAAACCCAAAAGCTCAAAAGCAAGGAAATGGATAAATAAATTGTGGTAGAGTTATACAATGAATAAAATACTAAATATAAAGAAGTTAACTGCAGCAATATACAATGACATAGATGAATCTTGGTAATAATCGTGGTAAACAAAATCAAAGAAAGCCTGAGAAAATGGCATAAATATGACCTTTTTATAAAGGTCAAATACAAGCAAACCAGATGATATGTGCATGTATATGTAATAAAGCTATTTTTAAAAACAAATATACAATAAGAATTTCTGGATTTCAGAATAATGGAAAGTTGAAAACAAAAAATTCAACTTTTTTTTAAATGAACATGATTTTAAAGAGAAAACTGAAAGGAATACAGCAAATGGGCTTTTTAAAAAATAAATATCCTCCCATCAAATACACTTCGGGGGTATTTTGCTAGTAAGATACAATTACTTCTAGGTTGACAGCATAATAACAAAAAAAGTTGAGTCTGAGTTAGCATAATTCAAAAAGAAATTTAAAACAATATACAACAAAAATATTTTCTTTAATAAATAGGAAGACATACATAAATAAGGGTGCTGCATATTAAAAAATTAGAACAGCTACTTTTGAAAGATGATAAATATGTCAATCTTTAGCATTAAGAGAAAATAGTAGAAATGGAGTGAAGGACCTAATTCCGTGCTATTCTGAAATGTTTATACTTCTGCCAACATTTTTCTCCACTAATAAAGTGTGAAATCCTCTCACAAGACACTTCTTCCTCTCAGTTTCCAGAATAAGAACATATTAAGGATCATTTTGGTCAAAAGTTATATTTGAATCTCTAAAAAGTCAATAGTAGCTACCGTATCAGCCAGGTTTCTGACAGGAAATAAATAATGTGCTCAAAATAAAGTATCTAATAAAAGTATAAAGTATACTTTATATGATACTTATATTATAAAGTATCTAATGAAAGGCTATTTATAAAGGTATGACCAGGGCAATATCCTGAGACCTACCACAACAGGAAGCCTTTACCACCCATTGGCCTTAAAAAAGCAAGAGGAGGGAGTGTTTCCAGAATTCCTAGAGAATGGCTATATGAAGACACCTGACAGTTCAGCCTTCAATAGAGCAACACAACTAACCCAAGGTTATCCAGCAGGGAGAAAGTTGGTGGAATAAAATACCTCAACCCCACTCATCTCCTACCATCAGATCTACCATCACTGGCTCAGCCTACCTGGAAGCCAGAGGGCATGGAAACAGGATGGACAAAAATAAAAGGTGGATGTGGAGAGAAAAATGGATAACATCAAGCACAGCATGTTATGAGTCACCACTAGAAGGAGAATAATAATTATGTATAGTACACAATTTAAATAAGTTGGTTAATATACTAAAAACAAAGTCAAGAAACACAGATTCACACTTTTAAGGAAAGCATGCTGAAAACCCTATTTATTCATCCACAAATATTTATCAAGCATTTAATATATGGCCCTTTACTAGAAAGTATACACACAGGAGGTATGTTGCAGAATTCCTGCTCTAAAACTTCTTAGAAAAAGAATATAAATTTTTTTAGAAAAAAAAGAGTACCCATATAAAACAGCATATATGTAATTAATAAACAATGGAAATTTATTTCTAACAGTCCAGAAACTGGGAATTTCAAAATCAAGGTGCTGGCAGATTTGGTGTCTGCTGAGAGCTACGCTCTGCTTCAAGATGGTGCCTTGTTTGCTATGTCCTCCAGAGGGGAAGAATGCTGTGTCCTCACATGACGGAAGGATGGAAGGCAAAAAGGACCCAGCTAGCTCCCTCCAGCACTGTTTGTAAGGCACTAATCCATTCATGACAGCAGAGTCATCCTGACTTAATCACATCCCAAAAAGCCCCACCTCTTAATACTACCACACTGGGGATTAGGTTTCAACATGAATTTTGGAGGGGACATACTCAAACATGTCATATTCATTTAAAAACAAAAGGACACAGGAGCTTAGAGGAAAATAAAACAACTTCCAGAAAATGAAAAATGCAGGAAATAAAGCTGTGGATTAACAAGTCTTTTCATCACTATACAATTATGAAGGCCACTTCCACTCTGTGACAAACAAAAGCATGTGGAACCTTTACTGCAAGCTGATTCCTTCATTATAAATTTTCTGGATTTTTCCAATAATTTTGAACATAAATCTTGTTGTCACTGCCACACCTAAGCACTTGACAACCCAACATCACTTTTAGAAGCTGTACTCTAGGATGCTCTCACAAAAAAGTTCCCTTCCTTGGCCAGGCATGGTGGCTCATGCCTGTACTCCCAGCACTTTGGGAGGTCAAAGCAGGCACATCACTTCAGCTCAGGAGTTCGGGACAGGCATGGTGAAACCCCATCTCTACTAAAAATACAAAAATTAGCTGGGTGTAGTGGTGCATGCCTATAATCCCAACCACTCGGGAGGCTGAGGTAGGAGGATCACTTGAACCCAGGAGGCAGAGGCTGCAGTGAGCTGAGATCATGCCACTGCATTCCAGCCCCTGTGACAGAGTCAGACTCTGTCTCAAAAAAAAAAAAAAAAAAAAGGAAAAACACAAAAAACTAGTCTCTGTGGAGATAACAAGCATTTACTTTATAACTAAGATAATAAATCACCCCCTCCTTATATTCAAAGCAGCCCTACTTAATATAGGATCATTCCCTAAAGTAGCACTTTTCTATAGTGAACTTAATTATTCTGATAGCATCTTTAAACTACATTTACCCTTCCTTTTGTACTCTTTTCTTTGAAAGTACTATAGATTATCTTATGACACCACATACTTTCAACATGCAAGCAGCAAATTCAAAATGCATTAGGGATAAGTAAAGTAATATATTAATTTTTCTACTAAGAAATAATTTTACAAAAAATTTGTTGGGTTTTGCTTTGTACTTTGATAATTCACAGAATGTTAAACTGCTCATGGTTTATCTACTATTCTTATAAAACTCATCAATAATGTATTCTTCCCATTTTCATCTTACACTACATTCTTAAGTATGCCTGACAAGTAATACAGTTAGTAAGACAAAAATCAAGCCAAAAATACCCTACTGATAAATTTATTTAGACACAGTATTTTGGTTGTAGAATAAGCCAAAAGAAACTCAATATAAAAATATGTTTAGATTATCTAAAACAGAATTGGCATTCTATAATCAGATTATCCCAAATCAAACAAAAATCTACCAGCAGATGAATATATCAGCTAACAACCTATATCAATATTTATCACTAATAGTTGATCAGAATAAACCCATCGTGCTTTCCTGGCCACCCTCGGAAAGCATAACCACCATTACGTCTGATGGCTGAATGGGACGAACATTCAATAAAGGAAACTATGAAGCACATGAAATATATTCGGCAAACTGTGAATTATAAACTATATTCAGTAAGAATGACGTATAGTAATCAGGTGGCCTAGAGATTCCATTTTAATGGCCAACATTGAAGGTGGACCCATGTAGGTATAAGATTAGAGAGTATCTATATAAAGTCAAGATCCTTGAAGATATACATCCTCAATGAAAAAGTGAGTTTTTAAAAATATGCTCCGTGGAGGCAGACAGATAGCATCTATTTCAGCCTTGGTTCCACATAAACAAAACAACTGTTCCCCCTGGGAACTTTGGGCCATTTACTAGATATCACGCTACTTTGGGGCATGAATTTTCCCTATATATAATGTCCAAAAGAAAATTATTTGCCAAATTTTAATTTAAGTTGGATCAGGGTTGCTAGGGCCCTAGAAGCATACTTTCTCTCTCTTAAGAGCAGGTGTAGGCAAAGTAAGACCCAAAGGCTAAATCTAGCCCACCACCTGTTTTTGTAAATAAATTTTTATTGAACATAACCATGCCCATTTGTTTATGTATTGTCTATGGCAACTTTCATGCTACAAGGCAGAGTTAATTAGTTGTGACAGAGATTGTATGACCAATAAAGCCTAAGATATTTACTATCTGGTCCTTTATAGAAGCCTTTTGCTGACCCCTGTAAATAAATGTAGTACTTACTGTTTAATTTATTTATAATATAAAATAATATAATTATTATTATATCATCGTGCTTGAAACAAAACAAAAATAACTAAAACAGTGGAAAACAGTATCCTATAAATTGGAAGCTGATCAAAGAATAATAGTATTGCGTAACTTTAGACTAAGTTAAGTACTCATTTTAAAGTTTCAAAAGTCAAAACCTGTGTTTCAAGGACAAACATGGTGACAGTTTAGTTCTGAATCTCCCCCATCCTCCCTGGAAAAAGAAATAGAAAACAAAAGGAAAACACGGGGAAAGTGGATGAAGTGAAAGGAAAAGAAAATTACATTTCCAGAGAAATTATGAGGGTAAAAAAAAAAATTCCTCATAAAGTCCAGATTAGGTACGAATGTACAAACATCAAGTGCAACCAAAAGAGCTAAACAGAAGCAGCCACAAAATTGCTGAAAGGGAGATGAGAAACAAGTAGCATAGAGGAAACTAATGGAAGCAGATCTCAAAACTTACCATACCCATCCCACAAAAAAATAAAACAAAGTAAGGGGAAGGGGAGCCCTAAACATGTGAAGAGGTATAATTAAAAACAAACCAACAAAAAAGGCAAGAATGACTTTTAAAAATATAAGACATGCACAGAAAATTTACAAAAAAAAGGAATCACAAAGCAAAATTCAACTCTCTCGTATGCAAGAAATGCATTTCTTTTAAAAGTGATTCTAAAACACTAAACAATCATAACCATAAAGGGATGAGCAAAGCTATACTAGGAAAAGACTGACCAAAAAAACAAAACAATGGCAATATTAATAATGGATGAGGTAGAATTCAGGTCAAGAAAACATTAAACAACAAATCATTATAATATTAAGTAATACAATTTACAATAAACATATAACAGTTATTAATATCTGTAATAGCAACTTCTATAAAACATAAATTCCAGAATATATAAGGAGAAATAGGAAAAATAGACTAACACTTTAAAATTTTACTTCAACTTTCACAGCAAGATAGATCAAGAACAAAAAATACTAAGTCAGTAATAGAAGGCCTAACAATATAATCACTAAAGTCAATATTATAAATAAACAATATCAAACTCCATACCTTGATATTATTGGATTTATCTTCTTCTCAAGTGCCTATCAAATCTTTATGAAAACTGAGCCACAAAGAAAATTTCATAAAATTTTAAAAGTAGAAATAATACCAACAACATTTCCTGAGCACTATAAAACCAAAAATTAATAGCAAAATCAGAAAATTGTCTTTCTACATAGAACATCTGTTAACTGATTCAAAAGTTGGAATAACTCAGCCACACGTCTGCCTCAACATTATCATGAGTTTGTTATGACAATAATGTATGTAAGCAAGCGTATTCAACGTAGCATTGCTTACTAACCATTACCCTCCAACGTGTTCCCATCAATAGCCATTATCCTCTGATTACTTCTATTTTCTCAGTAAAATAAGAACTAAGGTCATCAATTGAGAGTGATGATAGAGAAGGAAGTGTCTGAAACTTGAGGAGAGAGGAAAAGGTATGAAATAGTCATCCAGGAGAGCTGGGAGAGAGACTATGCTAGACTGGCAAAAGTTTCAGATGTCATTAAGGACCAACTTGACATGAGTAATTATAAACTTACAGCTAAGTAAGTATCAGACATCATTTTTTTTAAAAAAACTTGAGAATGGTAAGTACGAAATTTTAAGCTGGGTAGGTTTAGAAGTATGGGTAGGGTTAGAAGTACGGATAAAAAAGGTAGGGTTAGAAATATGGACAAAAAAGAGTGAGAGAGTGGAAAAACTGATAGTCTCAACAGACTAAAGGCTCTGGTAAGGTCAAAGAATTGTCAGAGTGTGTGCACTAGAAATAGTAAGCTGGAGAGATCAGTGGTACTTGAAAAGTAAGATATTTCAAATGGAAATTATGGACTCATTGTACTGGAATAACAAGGTCTAGAACGTAACAATGGAGAGAGTGACTCAAGGAGGATGGAAAACAAAATCTTTGGTAGACCAGGAAATTGAAAGGCCAGGTAGGAGAAGTACTTAAGTGCATATTTACAACATTAAAAATATCTGCCTTATGTATTCTGGACACAGTGACAATAAACCAGAAGCTAAATTCCTCAAGAAATAAAACACAGCCATCTGAGAGCAAAAGATGAGTGCAGGAAGGTGAAGTAACAGGTGTTATATTCTGATGATGTAAGAGTCAAAACCAGGCAATTTAAAGGAGGAGGAATTGAGAATAGAGTGAAAATGGCAATAAGAAGAAAAGGGGATATGTAACCCACCTTCAACCCAGCTGTACTGAGAATATGTAAACAAAAACAGCCATCACTTGAAAGAACTGCAAGGGAAACAGTGGAATATTTTGAAGGGGAGTCTCGGTCAGGAAACGAGTTTTCTCATTAAGTCTGCACAAGGACTCTAAATAGTTGTATATATAGTTGTCCATACATAAAAGAGCCAAGAATTTGAGTTCATAATACTGGCCAGAGCCAGAAAAGAATTATTTTCTTGAATCTGAATAACCACCATGGGGTATATATTTGTAAACAAACTAAAAACAATAAAAAAGGTTACCACTGTTTTAAAACATGTTATAAATAATTCAAAAAAATGAAGTACCAGAAAAACAAAAAGGAGTAAAGGTATAATACAGAAACTCACATGCAGATTGCCCTAGTCACCTTCACCTTCACGTAACAGATAATAATCTCTTGTGGAAGCCAGCAGACTATCCTTGAGAAGCTGACTTTAAAGAAGTAATACATACATAAAGATATAGCAGTAAGATTAGAAATAGAATGCTAAAAATGAAAAATCCTGAAATCATGCAATGCATAGTAAAGAGATTGGGATAGTTTCACTGCTTGGTTCATAAATAAAATCCAAAGAAATAGCACCACCTACTGGAATTTTACATATTTTTTTAAAAATTCACAAATCTTAGAAAATGAGGCTATTATGTAATATTTCCCCTCATTTGGTTAGAAAGGTAACCTTAAACATTAAAGAACAAAATCTAACATAATCAAAAAAGTTTATATTAAAAATTACCAATTCTCAGCTTATAATTTCAATCTCAAATAACTCACCATTTTGACTAAATTAATATGAAGATTTTATTAAAGAGAAAAACATTCCCAATCAATAAAGAAATTACAATTTTTAAGTAACTCACAGATATGGTATTCCTGTATGCTGCTTGTATAACCATATATTGCAGAATATCCAAATATTATGATCATGACAACATCTCTACTATCCAACTCCATAATATGTGCTGAATGTCCCTCCACAGCATACTGCTGACCATGTCCAAGAACAGTAGGAGTTTTTGTACTCCATGACTGACTATGTATGTTAAAAACCCATAATTCATCTGTGACATTGCCATCATTTGTTTCAATTCTGCCTCCATACATAAAGATGTTTTCCTGTAAATTAAAATACATATATTAATAGACAAAATAATGTTACATCTTAACACATATTAATTAAAAATAAAGGTTAAATTTACATAAAATTTTAGTAATTGCTCACAACATGCATAAGGCATTGTTCTTATTTGTAAAAAGTAATAAGAACACATGAATAACGACAACTAATGCTTTTATACACAAAAAGGGGGGAAGAGCAAAGCTTTCAAAAAGCTACTTTAAAATATATTTTTTAACTATTACATTATATACTCAATTAAGTATACTTTTAATTATCATACAGGAAGAGAACAGTAAACTACTGCTTTAAGAATGGAAAACACAATAAGCTAATCAAGAACTTAAAATTTATGGGTGAGATAGTCCTATAACAAAGAATAATGTACTCCTCCCATATAACTGAAGAGTAACAAACTAAGTTGCTGATTAATGTTACTCATAGTCTTTTCAATATTTGAATCATCTGAGTCCCCAGCGGTTACGTTTGAATTTTACCATCTCCTTGTACTGCTTTGTGCTATTCTCAGTTATGCACTGTTTTCATCAAGTGCTCTTCACCAAAAAGGCATATCACACTTGTGCATCACATGGAGTACACCTCTGTTACCATTTCTAATGGCTATGGACAGACACCACGTGCCTTCAGTTCACCTTTGGTAAATCCTTGTAGAACTTTTAAATTATACAAATTATTTCAAATGTATATGATGGAAATAAATGGTACATAAATGATGTAAATTATCATTATTTCAACAAATTAGAAATAGAAAAAAAATTTTCCAACCTGACAAAAGATATTTAAGGAAACCCACAGCTAACATTATACCTAACAGTGAAAGACTAGATACATTTCCCTAAGGTCAGGAACAAGACAAGCATGCCTGCTTTTGCCACTTATATTCAACTTTATACTGGATGTTCCAGCTAGAGCAAAAACTAAATAAAGACATCCAGCTTGGAAAGAAGAAGTAAAATATTTCTATTTGCAGATGATCTGATCACACATAGAAAAGTCCTTAAAAATTAAAAAAAAAAAAACACTTAGAGTTAATAAATGAATCAGCAATATTACAGAACATAAGATCAATGTACAAAAAGTAAATTGCATTTCCATACACTTGCAATGAACAATCCAAAAGTGAAATTGGGAAAATAATTACACTGACAACAGTATCCAAAAGAATAAAATATTTATGAATAAATTTAATAAAAGAAGTCCAAAACTTATACTCTGAAAATTACAAAACTACTGTTTAAATACATTTTTAAAAGATATAAATAAATGAAAAGACATCCCATGTTTAGGGTCTGAAGACTTAACATTGTTAAGATAATACTCTCCAAATTGATCTCAGATTCAACACAATCCCTATCAAAATCTCAGCTGGCTTCTTTGTAGAAACTGACAAATTGATTCCAAAATTCATAGGAAATTGCAAGGGATGCAGAACATCAGAACATTCTTGTAAAAGAACAAAACTGGAGTACTCACACTTCTCAAAAACTTACTGCAAAGCAAAAGTAATCAAGATAGGCTGGGCATGGTGGCTCACGACTATAATCCCAGCACTTTGAAAGTCTGAGACGAGTGGATCACTTGAGGTCAGGAGTTCAAAACCAGCCTGGCCAACATTGTGAAACCCTATCTCTACTAAAACCATAAAAAAATTAGCTGGGCATGGTGGCAGGCACCTATAATCCCAGCTACTCAGGAGGCTGAGGCAGGATAATCGCTTGAACCCAGGAGGCGGAGGTTGCAGTAAGCCAAGATCACACCACTACACTCCAGCCTGGGTGATAGAGCAAGACTCTGTCTCAAAAAAAAAAAAAAAAAAAGTAATCAAGACAGAGTGATACTGGGATAAATCAATGGAATAGAAGTGAGAGTCCAGAAATAAACCCACACATCTAAGGCCAATTGATTTTTGACACGAGTACCAAGACTATTCAAAGATAAAAAAACAGGTCTTGTGAACAAATGGTGCTAGAACTGGATAGTCAGATGCAAAAAAAAAAAAAAATTAACTTGTACCCTTACTGCATACCACATACAAAACTTAACTCAAAATAGGTCAAACAACTAAATGCAAGAATCAAAGCTATAAAACTCTTAAAAGAAAAAAAATTGGGTTAAGTCTTTATGACCTGAGATTTGGCAGTGAATTATTAAATGTGACACCAAAACACAAGCAATAAAAGGAAAAAAAGCTAAATTGGACTTTATCAAAATAAAGTCCAATTTTTTGTGTTTAAAGAGATAACATCAAGAAAGTGAAAACAGCACATGAAATGGGTGAAAATATTTGCAAATTATATACCTGATAATGGCTTGCATCTAGAACATATAAAGAATTCTTACAACTCAATAATTAAAAGACAACCTAATTTTAAAATGAGCAAAGGACTTGAATAGACATTTCTCCAAAGACAATATACAAATGGCCAAAAAGCACACAAAAAGATGCCCAACATCATTAGTTAACAGGGAAATACAAATCAAAACCACAATGAGATAACACCTCACCCCACTAGGATGGCAATAATCAAAAAAGAAGATACTATTAAGTGTTGGCAAGGATGTACAGAAATAGAAACCTTCATATATGGCTGGTGGGAATGTAAAATGATGCAGCAACTTTGGGAAACATTCTGTCAGTTCTTCAAAAAGTTAATTTGACCCAGTAAGTCCACCCCTATGTATATACCCAAAAGAAATGAAAACATATGTCCAGACAAAATCTTACACAGAAATGTTGTTAGTAGCATTATTCATAATAGCCAAAAGGTGGAAACAACTCAAATGTCCCCAACCAATAAATAAACCTGTTATATATCCATACAATGTAGTATTATTTAGCCATAAAAAGGAATGAAGAAGTATTGATACATTCTACAACATGGATAAACCTTGAAATTATGCTAAGTGAAATATGGTAATCATAAAATATATAGTATATGACTTCATTTATATGAAATGTCCAAGCATAGACCAATATATAGAGAAAGAAAGTAGCTTTGTGACTGCTTAAGGCTAGGGAAGATAAGGAAGTCTGGGGTGATACCTAAAGGGTACAAAGTTTCTTTGTGAAGTGGTGAAAATATTCTAAAAGTGATTACACAACTCTGCAATCTTACACAAATATGCAACAAATGGTTGCACAACTCTGAATATACTAAAAACCACTGAATTGTACACTTTAAATGAGTGAATTGTATAGTATATCAATTATATCTCAGTAAAGAGAAATAAAGAAAAAATAAAACAGGACAAAAAATGTATGTGTATGTTTTCATACGTAGAAATATTTTTATTTTACTTTTACAACACACAAATGCGTGGATAAACAGGTGGTAGTTTGTTCTTTATACTGCTCCCATGCTTTCCAATTTTTTTTACAACAGCACAGGAAACATATAAATTCATATTTAGACGGCCTAGCCAAAGGCCACAAAATACATGAATTTTTATTGATTCAAAATGAAAACCAATTAATGTCCTGTCATTTTAATCTGCTAGATTTATGAATCCCACAAATACATAAAAATAACTAATGTCAATACAATCCCTGTCAAAACCCCAACACTTCTGCAGGAATCGAAAACTCAACCCTAAAATTCATATAGACTTTCAAGGGGCCCTGAATAGCCAAAACAATCTTGAAAAATAAAAACAAAGTAGGAAGTATTACACTTCTTAACTTCAAAACTTATTAAAAAGCTACAGTAATCAAAATAGTATGGTACTAGCATAAAGACAGACATATAGATCAATAGAATAAAATAGAGAGTCCAGAACAAAAAAAAAAAAACCCTCATATATATGGTCAAATGACTTTCAGCTAGGATGCCAAGACCATTTAATGGGAAAAAGGCAGTTTTTTTAAAACAAATGGCGTTGGGGAAACTGGCTATCCACATGCAAAGGAATGAAAATGGACCCTTACATCAGACACAATTAACTCAAAATGCAACAAAAACCTAAACCTAAGAACTAAAACTTTAAAATTCTTAAGCAAAAATATAGAGGAAAAGCTTCATGACATTGGATCTAGCAATGATTTCTTGTATATGACACAAAAGCATAGGTAACAAAAGAAAAAATAGATAAATTAAACTATATCAAAATTAAAAATTTTGTGCATCAGAGGACACTCTCAACAAAGTGAAAAGACAGCCCATAAAGGGGGAAAATATCTGGAAATCATATTCTCATATAGTGTTAATACCATAATATATAAAGAGCTCCTCCAACTCAACAACCAAACAAAACAACCCAATTCAAAACTGACAAAAGACCTGAATAGACATTTTTCCAAAGAGGATATACAAATAGCCAATAAGCACTTGAAAACATGTTTAACATCATTAATCGTTAGAGAAATGCAAATCAAAATCACAGTGAGATGTTCATTAGGTCGATTATCAAAAAAACAAAAACAGAAAATAACAAGTGTTGACAAGGCTGTGGACAAACTGGAACCCCTGTGCACTACTGGTGGAAATTTAAGATGATGCAGTCATAGTGAAACACACTATGGCAGTGCTAAAAAAAAAAAAATTAAACATAGAATTACCATATGATTTAGAAATTCCACTTCTGGGTATACACCAAAAAAAATGAAAACAGAGACTCAGATAGTTGTACACACATGTTCATAGAAACATTATTCACAATGGCCAAAAGATGGAAGCTATCTAAGTGTCCATCAACAGATGGATAGATAAACAAAATGTGGTATATACACATAATGGAATATTTATTCAGCTTTAAAAGGAAGGGCATTCTGACACATGATACAACATGGATGATCCTTGAAGATAGTGTGCTAAGGGAAACAAATCAGTCATAAAAGGACAAATAATGTACAATCCCATTTACATGAGGTACCTAGAGCAGTTAAATTCACAGAGACAGAAAAGTAGATGGGTCGTTTCAAGAGGATAAGGGAAGAGGGGAATGAGAAGTTATTGCTTCAGTTTTGCAAGATGAAGTGTTCTGAAGATAATGGTGGCCATGGTTACACAACAATGTCAATGTACTTAATGCCACTGAACTCTATACTTAAAAATAGTTAAAATGGTAAATTTTATGTTACATGTATTTCGCCATAATTTTTTAAGTGATTGACTAGGCATAAAGTAATAGACAAAAACTCAATCTTCATTTCTTTACATGTCATGTGGGGGATTGTTCTAAAATCTATTCTTTTACTAAAAGCATAAGAGTATGTGGTACCTCAAGTTATTATGACCCATATAATCTATTGTTCTCATTAAATGTTTGAAATAAATCTGAGATTTAGTATTTTTTACCCTGTAGTAAACTATCAAAAACAAAATCTGATTAAAATTTAAAAAGCAGGAGCCATACCTGATATAAAGCAAGAGAGTGTCCGTATCTCTGGAGAGGTCCCCTTGATAGAGTTCCTACATTCCATATACTGCTTTCTAAATTGTAACTAAAAGCAAGAAAAGAAAATAACTTCATAAGCTAAGATTCATTTTTGTTTTTTTAATTTTCACATGCTTTTTATTCACTTGTGTCCAAGTACTCATTAAATTCAAAGAGTTACAACTAACAGATTCATAATTTATGTGCCATATTAGAAATTTTTAATAAAGACTCATTCAAGATATACCTACACTAAATTAGGATTCAATCTTCTAAATGTATAATATACATTAACTTGACTAGGATATTTATTACTGGAATTAATCATCCAACTGCCTTTAATAATTTCAATCAATTAAGCTAAACAATAGTGAACTGACTGTATTTTTTAGTTTTTTTTCTTAAAGCCAGGTTTCCTTCTTGGAAACAGCTGAAAATTCTCTCCATTTGTTTTAGGTATTTATTTTTATTCCTTTTTTTTTTTAGTTGGCCTGATACTTATAAAAATTTTTTAATGATAAATTTAAGTTGGACATATATGGTATACATGATATTTTGATATATGTATAGAATGTGTAATGATCAAATCAGGGTAATTAGAATATCTATTACCTTAAACATTTATCTCTTCTTTGTGTTGCGAGCATAACATTTCTTCTCTTCTAGCTATTTTGAAATACATAATAAATTGTTAACTATAATTTCCCTACTTTACTATCTAATACTAGAAGTTATTCCTTCTATCTAATTGCTTTTTGGTACTCATTAACCAACTTCTCTTTGTCTCCTTCTCCCCACTTCCCTTCTCATGCTGTGGTAACCACTATTCTACTCTCCACCTATATGAAATCAACTTTTACAGCTCTGACATTTGAGTGAAGACACGCAATATTTGTCTCTCTGTTCCTGGTTTATTTCACTTAAAATGACTTCCAGTTCCATCCATATTGCTGCAAATACAAGATTTCATTTGGAGGGGGCTAAATAATATTCCACTGTGTATATATACCACATTTTCTTTATCAATTTATCAGTTGATGGACACATGTTGATTCCATATTATGGCTATTGTAAATAGTGCTGCAATAAACATGAGAGTGCAGATATCACTTTGATATACTGATTTACTTTCTTTTGGCTACATATCTAGCAGTGGGTTTGCTGGATCATACAGTAATTCTATTTTCAGTTTGAGGAACCTCTGCACTGTTTACCATAATGACTGTGCTAATTTACATACCCACACACTTATCTTAGCATTATATAAATTAACCAATAAGCATCTATTTCCTATGCACAAATATAGCTTGTTTACTGATTTTTTTAAGATTGCATAAAATGAATTTGGTAGTATAGAAGCTTCCATAAAAATAAGTTACGGTTGGATTATGTAACATAAAAAGAAAATTGGTATTTTTTCCTACTGGTGTAATACATATGAATTCAAAGTCCCAAACCATGAATCTCAAATGCTTATATTCTATGCTCAAATCTCCTCCATTTGCTAAAATATACAAAAGGAAGCATCCAGCCAAGAAATAGGGGCCTGTTTTAAGTTAAGAAGCTTGCTATCAAATGTTATCTCCCCACTTCTCTTTCTTCCTTCAATGAATTAGGAAAGGCAAGGAATTGTCCAAGTGCCCCTTCACCAGAAAGGTAAAGGTTACCCAATTTGTCTGCAGCATTGTTTATTTCCTACCTTGGAGTTGTAAAATAAATGTGTATGATACAAATGAGGAAATATAATCAGAACACAACTTCCACAGATTCACACTAGTCCACCCATCTACCAGTATCTGCAGCCAACACACTGCCTTCCAAGTTATCATAAATTAGGGCTGTACAAACTATTTCTGTAAAGGGCCAGACAGCAAATATTTTAGGCTTTGTGGGCCACAATGGTCTCACATATTCTTCATTTTTTCATAGCCCATTAAAAGTACAAAATTCAGGCCAGGCATGGTAGCTCACACCTCAAATCGCAGCACTTTGGGAAGCCAAAGCGGGAGGATCACTTGAGCACTGGAGTTAGAGACTAGCCAGGGCAATATAGCGAGACCCCGCCTCTACAAAAAAATTTAAAAATCAGCCAGGCATGATGGCGCGTGCCTGTAATCCCAGCTACTCAGCAGGCTGAGGTGGGAGGATCACCTGAGCCCAGGAGGTCAAGGCTACAGTGAGCCATGATCACGCCACTGCACTCCAGTCTGGGTGACAGAGCAAGACTCTGTCTCAAATAAAAGAAAAAAAAGCAAAAACTAAAAATGCTAAGAAAAAATTCTTAGCTTCCAGGCCCTGAGCCCCTACTCTGCAGTTTGATGAGCCCAAGAATAGCAAGTGATTCTTCTTCCTTGAGCACGAGATCTCTTTCCCACATCACCATGTTTTGTCTTACTAGATCTTTGCCATCGGCACACAAACATGGTGTTACAAACCATTAATAATAAAAGAAAAAACTCTTGACCACACTCTCCCTTAAGCTACTCTCCCATTTCTTTATTACCTCCATCCCCACCCCACTTTCCATTCTGTCTGAAACTAACTCTAGACATGGTTTTAACCCCACCACTCCAGTAAAACTGCTTTTGTTAAGGTCAATTTCCTCATGCTAAATCCATGACCAGTTTTCAGTCTTCATTTTCCTTGACCTGGATAATCGTCAGCATTTGACATTATTAATTATTCCTTAATCCTCACATACTGTCTTTCCTTGCCTTTGAAGATACTGTACTCCAGGTTTTCCTATCTCACCAGTCATTCTTTTTCAGTCTCCTTTGATGGCTTCCCCTGTTCTCTACAACCTCTTAGTGATGTGGTGCCTCAGGCTCAGTTCCTGGTCCTTTTCTCTACCTAGAATGCATTCCCTTGATAATTTAATCTTAACCCAAATCCTGTTTCTACTCTTCCTCCTAATCCCCAGTATATCATCAATAAACAGCCATGGTAACACTTTTAAAGTATGGATCAACACATGCTCAAAACCCTCCCACGACTCCCAAAAGATGTACAACATCCTACATGATCTGTATCTCTCCTCTGTTATCACTCTAATTTAATGTATCCCTCTCATATATTCCATGCAAATTGCATGGGCCTAATTGTCGTTCCTCAAACAACTCAAGGAGTTCCTATCTTAAGTCTTTGATCTGGCTCTTTTCTGTGCCTACAAATAACTGCAATCCCATGATCTCCTTCAAGTTTTTGCTCAGTTCTCACCTTTGTTATGAAGCCTACCTTAACTATTACATTGATAATTGCAACTCCCTCTTCTTTGGCACTCCTGCTTTACCTACCCCTACTATTCTATCTATATCTATCCATTCATCCATCCCATCTATGTCTCTATATGTATATATGTTCATAGCTATAAATTATTTTGGTAATTATTTTTTTTTTTGGTCATTGCCAGCCTTTCCTCACTAACTTTACAAAAACAGGGGCATTTATTATATCCAATGATATATCCCAAGCATCAAGCACGTAGTGTTTTCAAAAGTTTGCTATCCTCATGAATACATGTTAATTTTCATTAATGTTAATGTATATATATTCTGTAAAAGTCTTTCTAATTTAATAGATACTAACACAGACCTTTTATATTTAGTGAACAATTTGTCTTAAAATGTAACATTTCCACCCCAATTAAATTCCACTATAGAAGATGATTAAATCAAGTTATGACTGATCCTATCACTTCTGAAAGCTGTTATCCTTACCTACAATTGAACTACATTCAGAATGATGAAAAGTATTCTCTAAACTGTGAAAACAGCAACACAATTATTCTACTCTGATACCTCATTTGTTTATATAAACAAATCTATATAAACACTGCAACCAAAATACCCAGATTTCAGACCAAAAAAAAAGTTGGCTTAAATAGTTTATCTGGTTCCAATGGAAAATATACAAATTTAAAAGAATATCAAATAATATTCATCATTTAATTTTCAATATGCTACTCATCTTGCAAAGAACACAAACTTAAAATTTACAAACTTCCTTGTTGACAATTTTGCTCTTTGTCTTCACAAACTCAGCTTTGGAAATATCACAATTTAATTCAAAGTTCAACTCTACTTTCATAGACTTTTCATTTTCTTTAAACATGGTTAATTTCCTTTTAATTTTTACATTTAAATATCATTATTTCTTCAGGTTTTTATCTTAACAATTCATTTTAATCCCACCAACTCTCTTTCAATTCTTCCTTCTGTATTTTATTCTTCATATGTTAAAAAATTCTAATTCGTCACTTAAACACTTACATAAAACTCCCTCCTTCTCTCCAGAATTTATTCGATTTTCTAATTTAATTCCAGTCACATTCAATCATAGTTTTAAAGCAATCTCCTCTTAGAGAATTTCTGAAATGTTCCTAATTACAAGGGTTAATATATTCAGTGGTTAGGGTTGGCAGATAAAATACAAGATACCCAGTTAAATTTGAATTCCGATAAACAATAAACAATTTTTTTGTTAAAGCATGACTCGTGCAAAATTTGTAAAAAACAAAAACACACATACAGCAAAAGGGCCTTCTTATACTAAAAATGTACTTGTTTTTTTATCTGAAATTCAAGTTTAACTGGGTATCCTGTATATTTATCTACTAAATCTGGCAGTCCTATTGGGTATACACCATTACGGTATACTGTCCAGGGCAAGTTTTGATTGTTTGCTGCCCAAGCTATTCGTTGTTACATAATACGAACACTACCCCTGGAAAGAACATTAAACATCAAATGATTCTCCCTATTACCTTTTTTATTCTATTACTAAACAGTTCATAAAAAATAATCATTAGCTGAAAAGAAATCAGATAAAGCTGCCATCTATATGATTCCCCTTATCCAATCATGCAGAGAACAATCTGTTGAGCCAACAGTAAATCAATCATCTCTCTCATAATACCAGAACTGTTATCCCAGTGAAAGCTGGTAAAGTACATACAAAGTAAAAGTTCAGGTAAATTAAAATTTACAGAACAAATTGAGAAGATTTTTTTATATGTGATTATACTTCATTTAAAAAAAAGATGGCATGATTCATTTTATCCATTATAGGCAAGGCCTGCCTGTATTTGAAGTTAATACTTTCTTACTCAGAATTTATTAAAAGCACTCTAGAGAGGTAATAACGTTTCTATATGAAGCAAACTTCTATGTACAAAGACAAATCTTTAGCTATGGACATATTGAGTTCATATATTCACAAATCAGTCTCATTAGCAAATAGATACTACCACAAAAATAACCGCTTTTACACTTGGACAACAACTTTTTTAAAAAAGACATTTTGGATAAAAATCCAGCTTAAAAAATAGCAAGAATCTGAAAATAAATACTTACTTTAGGACCATTTGAAAAGAACTGTAGTTAAAAGTATATCCACCAATCACCCACATAAATTTCCCATGTAAAACTGCTTTATGTGAAGCCCGACCTACAGAAGGACTGAAGGGTTTAACATTTGGCAGAATCCAGTAAGACTCAGTAGAGGGAACATTCAAAGAACAATCAGGACCTATTAAAAAAAATCAAACAACACACTAGATTAAACGAAGCCCTCAGATTATAGAAATACAATATATGGATTAAGAGAATTTAAGAATTCAATGTTTATCATATTAACAAATATAACATATATATAACAAACTATCTGAAATATAATTTACAAGAGTAATACAGCAAATGTAATGCTTGGAGGCAAAAAAAGTCATATACTCACAATCGGACTTGGATGTTCAAATAAATTTCACAATTTTAAAGAATTATTTAAATAATATAAAATGTCAGATTGACTTTAGCATGCTATAAGAGTATTAAAATAGAAAACAGTGTACTCAAATATCAGTTCTGTCAGGCAAGTATGTTTACCTCTTTCATCATCAAGCCTCCATCTACAGAAATGGATATGATAATCTACTACCAAGGGTTATAATAAATATTTATTTTTTTAAAATAGTGGAAGTAAAAGCATTTAAAAATTAAAGTTTAAAAATTATTAACTATTAAACAAATATAAACACACCGATTAAATTTTTCCTAGCATTATTAAGAACAGTCAAAGTCTGCTTCAGTAGAGAGTCCTCAAAAAGAAAAATATATTATCCACCATAAAATAAAAATTATGCATGAGATAAAAATTATTAAATTAGTGCAGAATAATTTCAAATCCTATGAAATTGAAAACACAGCCTTTTTCCTATCCATATTCATGATGTTACTTATAAGTCTTGGCTTCCTCATCAGTGTTTCTCAAACATAATGGAAGGAATCCTCCTAAAAGGAATATATTTTCATCAAACTTTAGGGCTCACAAATTATTTTAATCGTGATGAAACTAAAAAATTCTCAAATACTAGACATAAACTCCTATGGTTAAATTTCTTTTATAAGCACAAAACCAACATACATTTATAAATTATATATAAGCAAATTTATAAAACTAATATTTACTGAATACGATAAATGATACTGTTTTGCTTAAAGTAAATAATGGGTCCCAAGTTAAAAATGATACTAATTCTCACAGCGCCTTTTTTACATCATTTTAGCACACCTATGTTATTCTGACAACATAACTCTCCCACCATTTTTCTTCAACCCACTTTTTACAAATCTTTTAAATTCATATACTATGGCATATAATCATTTACCCTTCACTTGTCACAAAAGTATTAGTACACTTCAGTTGTATTGTTTTTAGCCTACAATAATTAAAGGGATACTTAATCCCAACTTTAAACCATCAACACAACTTCTGGCATTACAATACAGTGGCAGTACTCAATTATGAGATCAGACAGTGAATCTTCAATTTGCTTATATCAAAAGTTTTAGATTATCATTTAATAACAAAATTTTAAAACTCCCAAGCAGAGTCTGATTTAAGAAATGTTGGCCCATAAAGTTTTCATTTCTTCATTTGTTCACTCACCCAGGTATTAGTTGATTCATCTTCAAGATTTTTTTCAATGCTTACATTGTATGGATCTGCATTTTTCAGGTACAAACTAGGAAGTATCTCAGATTATCTCTTTGATAATGATAATATTTTAAATCAGCTATAGAAAACTATTATTTCTGAGTAAGAAAAGACTATGAACTATTCCTTAGTAATTAGAGATATTAAAGGAACTTTTTTAATTTAACTACTGTAACTTAGAAATCATTTAATGGTTTTATTAAAACACAGCCATGTTCATTCAGTTAAGTATTGTCTATGGCTGCTTTAGCAGAGCTGAGTGGCTGCAACAGAGCCATGTAACTTGCAAAGTAAAAAATATTTACTACCTGGCCTTTTACAGAAAAGTTTGCCAACCTATAATTTAACTGAAAAGACATGAAATCATATAGAAATTATATATAATGCATCTATTGGTATAAATTTTGTATCTATTTTCATAAAAGGAAATATAGTTTTATTTTAACATGTAAGTCAGTTATACCAAAGCAAATAGAGTAAAATGTGAATAGGTGAATCTGGGAAAGGGCATTCAGATAGTCTTTGTACTATTCTGATTCTTGTATAATAACTTTTCTAAAACTTTAAAATTATTTCTAAATAAAACATTAAAAACAGGCCACCACCCAAAGGCACAGAGTTGAAAGCAGTCAAGTAATATATGGGTATCACTTGGAAAAGAGTCTGATAGAGAACGATGGCATGAAAAAATCTTGAAAATTGGGTATATTTTTAAATCACCAATATATTTATCAAACCTGCATTAAAGCAAAATACTGCAGAGCAAGTTTCCAGTAGGCTGAATAAAGGTATCCAGGTCTTAATCACCTGAAGCTTTGGATTTTACCTTATATGGCAAAAGGAATTTTACAGATGTATTAAATTAAGGATTTTGAAATTTGGGAGAGATTATCATGGATTATCTAAATTCGCTCTAAATATAATTACAGGTGTCCTTATAAGAGACGGAGATTTGACTGCAGAAGGAAGCAATGTGACTATCAAAGCAAGATGCTGTACTCCTGGATTTGAAGATAGAGGAAGAGGCAAGAAGACAAAGAATGCAGGGAATGCAGTTCCAGGAGCTGGGGAAAAAAATCAAAGAAACAGAGAATCTCCTTTACCTTCCAAAGGAGGTACAACCCTGCTAAGACCTTTATTTTGGCCCGGTGAAACTGATTTCCGATTTGTGACCTCCAGAATGGTAAGGGATTAACAAATCTGTTTTGTTTTAAGATACCAAATTTGTGATAATTTGTTACAGCATCTGTAAAATACCAACACTAATAATTAAATTTATTTAATTTAACAAAATATTGCTATTTAATACAGAAAATAAGCTTCTAATGATTTCAATTCTGTACTCTAAAATACTAAATTTTCCACACAAAAAAAGAAAATAATCAAAATTCTTCCTATCTTTACTACTAGTAAATTTTATGTAACTTGTGGAAACTACTAAAAAAATGGTCTGTAGCCCAATCTATATGTTGTCGTTATTTTACTCTAAATTAATCAGTTTATAAATAGAACGATGAGATTTATAAATATAACTCAAACATTTAAAAAAATTAAATGTCTTAATTTGAAGCTTTCTGTATTCTATAACCAAAATGACTTAAAATGTAAATTAATAAACTGAATATTAACTTAAAACACAAACAACCACACGAAGACTTCCCCAGCCATTAAATATCTAATACTAATATCTACACTTAAGGCCATCTAAGCAAGACTCCTCTTCTTTTAATTTTATTTCTGCTACTGAACAATTATACACATTTATGGTCTACATGTGATATTTTGATACAAGTATACAATGTGTAATGATCAAAACAAGGTAATTAGGATATCTATTGCCTCAAACACACTTGTGCTGTAAACATTCCAAATATTCTAGCTATGAAATATATAATAAATTATTAACTATAGTCACCCCACTGTGTTATTGAACACTAGAATGTATTCCCTCTGTCTGACTATATTTTTGTGCCCATTAACCAACCTCTTGTCATCCCTCTCTCCCCAAAACTTTCCCAGCCTCTGGTAACCATCATTCTACTCTATCTTCATGACATCAACTTTTTTAGCTCCCACACATGAATAAGAACATGCCATATGTGCAAGACTCTTTTTTTATAAAAATATATCCATGAAAAACCTTCTACTACTTCATACTTTATATGCAACATCTTCCCATAACTCTCTCTGCATTACTTTTCTCAATCAATATAGCAACTTCTCAAGATAGTATATCTCAGCTATTTTTTAAAGGGTGTAATAAACAAATTCACCTCATAGTGCATTTTCATAAAGAATCTTCTCCACAGGTTATGTATAGTTTTAAAAAACCAAAGAGTATAAATGAATTTCCAACACTATAACTTTAAGCGTTAGTGTCGGACTGCTGAGAGATTTTGAAGGGAAAAAGCTACTACATAATCAGACAGAGTAGAATTGTACTCTGAAATATCCCAAATGTATATGTCCAACCCCACCATCTCTCATGAATTCAAACTACTACTTGCCATTTCCACTTGGATATCCATAGAGGGTCATCTCAAACTTTACATATGTCGAACTAAAACCTTGATCGTTTCCTCCCAAACCGATTCCTTCACTAGTGTTTGCCATTTGAGTAAACGGCACTTCTATCCATCCACCTGCTCAGGGCAAAAATTTTGGTGCCATTCTTAAGTTGCCTCTTTCTCCAACACCCCATACAAGCAACCCACAAACAGACTGAATATTAATTAGGTATGCAGGGATTACAATCTTTCCACATGTTAATGTATAAATGTTTCAATGATTGTTGGTAAGTAGATGTACCTCAGCAACCCAAGTATCAGCCTTGCTGTCCCAGTTCCCGACTCCTCACTTGAGATGATTCAGACTTCCCTACAATAGATAACTAGAGGGGTAATGTCTGGCACAACACGGCTCATCAAGATCTTACTCTAGTCCAATGGCCACAATCCATTTTGATTGATGTCTGGTCTGTACCTTACTAATTATAAGCATTTTTAAATTCTAGCACCCCACCATATCCCAACCACTGATCCCTTTCTCTACAACTACCATTTCAGTCCAAGTCCAGTCTCACCTGGACTACTGCAATAGACTACAAACTGGTCTTCTTATTTCCATTCTTATCCCTTTCCTATAACATTCAACTATCCAGAATGCAACCAGAATGATTAAAAACATAATTCTACTCCTATCATTCCCCTACTAATAATCCTTCAGTGACTTCCCATCATATTAAAATACAATGAAAAGTACTTAACATAGTCAACAATTACTACATGATTAGCCTCAGTATACACTTACAGAATCAATCAATGGATGGATGGATGAATGAAAAGCACCTTAAGCTGTAAAGGAGTAACATCATGAGCTATGCAGTCAAATCTAGCTTTCCTACTTACTAGCTGTGAAACCTTGGACAAAGTTATTTAATTTCTCTAAGCTTCAGTTTAATTGTGGAACTTCCACCTAGAATATACAATTTTTCTAAAGATAAAATGAGATTCTATGTAAAATGCTTAATATGTAATACTATAATAAATGCTTCATAACAGTAACCTTATCGTTATTATTAAGACAACCTTCTCATTTTATATACAAAGAAATTAAGTATAATTAAGTCCCATATATAAATAGTAACCTTGATTGTAAACAAATTAAACCTTCCACTTAAAAGACACAGACTGGCTGAATGGATTTTTAAAAAAGAAAAACAAAGAAAAACATGATCCAACTGCAAGAAACTTGTATAGCCTTTAACGATGTATAGAGGCTGAAAATAAAGGGATAGAAAAAAAATCCATTAAAACAGAAACTAGAAACGAGCAAGAGTAACTCTACTTAGAGAAAACAGGTGTTAAGCCAAAAACGATAAGGAGAGACAAAGAAGGTCATTTTATAATGATAGAGGGATCAATTCAGCAAAAGGATATAACAATTCTAAACAAATACATAGCCATCACTGGAGCACTTACACATATAATGTAAATATTATTAAATTTAAAGGGAGAAATTAATAACTTTAAAGGTAGAAATTTAAAGGGAGAAATTGGCCCTGGGCCAGTCTTTGGGTCTCAGGGGTGACAGTGGGAGTCTAAGAGTGCCTGTCTTGGGCTCCCTGGCACCGTTTCTTGGCACCAGTGTTATCTGATCCAATAAAATAACAGTTGGGGGCTTCAACACCCTACTCTCAGCATTAGACAGATCATCTAGACAGAAAAAGAAATATTGGATTTAAACTGCACATTAGACCAATGGACCTAGCACACATTTATAGAACATTTCAATCAACAGCTACAAAATACACATTCTTCTCATCAGTCATAAAATGTTCTCCAGGATAGACTATAGATTTGGAAACAAAAGGAAACTCAAAAAAAATTTAAAAGTCAAAATCATGCCTTGTGAAACCACAATAAAATAAAACTAGAAATCAATGAAAAGAACTTTGGAAACTGTACAAATACATGCAAATTTAAAAACATGTTCCTAAATGATCAAAGGATTAAAGAATAAAGAGAAAATAAAAAAAATTTTTGAAACACATGAAAATCAAAAACTAAAAGCTATGGGATACAGCAAAAGCAATGCTAAAAAGGAAGTTTACAGCACTAAGTACCCATGTCAAAAAAGCAGAAAGGTTTAAAATCAACTAATGGTGCACCTCAAAGAACTAGAAAAGTAAGAATAAACCAAACCCAGAATTACTAGAAGATAAATAATAAAGATCAAAGCAGAACTAAATGAAATAGAGGCAGAAAAAAAAATACAAAGGATCAACATGAAAAGATGGGTTTTTAAAAACATAAACAAAACCAATAAACCACTTCCTAGATTAAGCAATAACAACAAAAAAATTGAGAAAACCGAAATCAACAAAATCGGAAATGAAAAAGGACACATTACAACTGATACCACAGAAATACAAAAGATTATCAAAGACTATTATAAATAACTATACACTAACAAATTGGAAAACACAGAGAAAATCCACAAATTCCTAGACACATACATCCTACCAAGATTGAATCAAGAAGAAATATTTAGAAAACTGAAACAGACCAAAAACAACTGAAGAGATTCAAAGTAGTAATAAAAAGTCTCCCAACAAAGGAAAGTCCAATGTCCAAAGGACAGCTTCAATGCCAAAGTCTACAAAACTTTCAGAGAAGAATTAATGCCAATTCTCTTCAAGTTAGTCCAAAAAAAAAAAACATGGAAAAGGAGACAATTCTCCCTAATTCATTTTACATGGCCAGGATTAACCTAACACCAAACCCAAATAAGAAAGTAACAAAAAAAGGAAAACTACAGGCCAACATCCCTAATGAACACAGATGCAAAGATACTCAAAAAATACCAAATCTGGCAGCATATTAAAAAAATAATAAACCATGATCAAGTAAGATTTATCCCAGGGATGCAATGATGGCTCAATATATGCAAATCAATAAATGTGATATATCATATCAGCAAGATGAAGAACAAAAACCGTATTATCATCTCAAGAGATGCAGAAAAAGCATTTGATAAAGTTCAACATCCCTTCACAATAAAATGTCTCAACAAACTAAGCATGAAGGGGACATACCAAGATATAAAAAAAGCCATATATGGCAAACCCACAGTTAATATCATACTGTTAGAGGAGTTAAAAAGAAAGTATTTATAGGCAGTTAGTAAAGGTAAAAGAGTTCTCAGTGGAATTTCCTTTTAATAAAAAGCCCCAAAATCACTTCTTTTCTAACAAAAAGCAGCCTGAAAAAATCAAGGTGCAAGCACAGATAAGCAAGCTGGAATGCTGGAAGCTGTGCCAATAGAAAAGGGATATCTGGAAGCCGGGTATATTCAACATGGAGAGTTTCTCTTCCCTTTTGTCGCCATGTGTGCAGGCGTCTACGCTAGCCAGGTAGAGACCCCAACTGCGTAATAAAAGATTAGGGTGGGATGGCCAGCCTCTTAGTGCACTATGTAAATGGCACACCTGGTCCAACCAATCCTCTGGGCCCTATGTAAATCAGACACCACCTCTGAAAGCCCCTCTATAAAACCAACCATAGCCGCCTAGGCACAGTGGCTTACGCCTGTAATCACAGCACTTTGGGAGGCCAAGGCAGGTGGATCACCTGAGGTCAGGAGGTCAAGACCAGCCTGGCCAATATGGCAAAACCTCGTCTCTACTAAAAATATAAAAATTAGCTGGGTGTGGTGGCACCCACCTGTAGTCCCAGCTACTCAGGAGGCTGAGGCAGGAGAATCACTTGAACCTGGGAGGCAGAGATTGCAGTGAGCCAAGATCACGTTACTGCACTCCAGTCTAGGTGACAAAGTCAGACTCTAAAAAAAAAAAAAAACAAAAACAAAAACCTACCACATCTGGCCTCAAAGGGGAAGATCCATTCGGAACCCCACTCTCTCTGCACAGGAGAGCTTCTCTCTTCTTTACTTTGCCTATTAAACTTTCTAGTCTTAAACCCACTCATTGTGTGTCCACGTCTTTGATTTCCTTAGCACAAGACAACAAATCTCGGCTATTTCCCCATGCAAACGATGCCGCTTCAATACCAAATGGGGAAAAACTGAAAGCTTTTTCTCTAAGAACTGGAGGAAGACAAGGACGTCCACTTTCCCCACCTAATCAATATACTACTTCAAGTCCTAGCCAGAGAAATTAGGCAAGAGAAAGAAAGAAAAGGCATCCAAACTGGAAAAGACGAAGTCAAATTGCCACTCCTTGCTGATGATATAATCTTATATCTAGAAAACCTGTAGACTTCACCAAAAAACTCTTAGATCTAATAAATGAATTCAGTAAAGTTGCAGGTTACAAAACCAACATACAAAAATCTATAGCATTTCTATACACAAATAATGAACTAGCTGAGAAAGAAATCAAGAAGGCAACACAATAGCTACAAAAAAATAAAATACCATGAAATATATTTAAGCATATGGACAATCTCTACAGAAAAACTACAAAACACAGAAGAAAGAAATTGAAGAGGACACAAACAAATGGAAAGACATCCCATGTACATGGATTGGGAGAATTAATATTGTTAAAATGACCATACTACCCAAAGCAATCTACAGTCAATGCAAACTACCATAGTCATTTTTCACATAATTAGAAAAAACAATTCTAAAATTCACATGGAACCGAAAAAGAGGACAATAGCCAAAGAAATCCTGAGCAAGAAGAATAAGGCTAAAGGTATCATATCACCGGACTTCAAAATATATCATAAGGCTATAGTAACCAAAACAGCATGGTACTGGTACAAAAACAGACACACAGATCAATGAAACATAATAGTGAAAGAATAAATCTATATATTTATACTCACTGATTTCAAAGACACCAAGAACATACATTGGAGAAAGCACAGTCTCTTCAATAAATTGTGCTGGGAATACGGGATACTCACATGCAGAAGAATGAGACTACACCCCTTGTCTCTCACCATATACAAAAATAAACTCAAAATGGATTAAAGACTTAGAACTATCAAACTACTAAAAGAAAACATAGGCAAAACACTTCGAGACATTGATCTAGGCAAAGATTTTTTTGGCTAAGACCTCAAAAGCACAGTCAACAAAAACAAAAATAGACAAATGAGACTATATTCAACCAAAAAGCTTCTGCACAGCAAAGGAAACAATCCACAAAGAGAACAGACAACCTGCAGGATGGGAGAAAATATTTGAAAACTATGTTACTGACAGGGACCTAAAATCCTGGATATACAAGGAACTCAAACAACTGAACAGTAAACAAATAATCCTATTTAAAAGTGGGCAAAGGTCATGAAGTCATTTCTCAAAAAAAGACTTACAAATGGCCAACTGGTACATGAAAAATAGTTTAACACCACCAATCATCAGGGAATTTGCCAATCAAAACCACAATGAGATATCATCTTAGTTAAAATGGTTATTATTAAAAAGACTAAAAATAACAGATGCTGGCAAGGATTCAGAGAAAAGGGAACTTTTAATACAGTGTTGGTAGGGATTTAATTTAGTACAGCCACTATGGTAAACAGTATAGAAACGTCTCAAAAAACTTAAAATAAAACTATCATATGATCCAACAATCCCACTACTGGGTATTTATCCAAAGGAGACGAAATCACTACAGCAGAGAGATACCTGCACTCGCATATTTATTGCAGAACTATTCACAATAGCAAAGATATGGAATCAACCTAAGTGTCCCTCAACAGACAAAGGGATAATGAAAATATAGTGTATATACATAATGGAATGCTAGTCAGACACACAAAAAAAGAGAATGAAATCATGTCATTTGTAGCAACATGGATGGTCATTATGTTAAGTGAAATAAGCCAGCCACAAAAAGACACATATCACAAGTTCTCACTCACATGTGGGAGCTGAGTTGATCTCATAGAAGTAGAGAATAGAATGATGGATACCAGAGGCTGGACAGGGTGTGTGCGTGGGTAGGTGGCGAGGATAGACATTGGCTAACGGATACAGACATATAGTTAGAAGATACAAATTATAATATTCTATGGCAGTGTAGGGTAACTATAGTTGGCAACAATGTATTGTATATTTCTAAGTAGTTAGAAAAGAGCACTTGAAATGCTCCCAACACAGAAATGATAAATACTCAAAGTGAAGAATACCCAAATACCCTGACGTCATCATTACACATTCTATGTGGATAACAAATATTCACATATACCCCATAAATACATAAAGTATTATGTATCAATAAAAAATAAGTAAAAGGTAAAGTAAGCAAAAACTAATCTTACTCCAGGATTTTAGACTTTTTGATGCAGTTTTAACTCATACCCTTAATTTATATTTAATCTATACTATCATGAAAAAGCATTTATTTTACTGTTAAAGTGGTACATGTTTAAAGAGCCAACTATATTTATGTTCTTTTTGCAGTTTTCAACTGAACACATTAAATAAATTGCTACCTTTGAACTATATCAAATGCAGGTTGTTGATATAATTTTGGGTATTTTAAAGAAGTATAACAACAAGAAAAAAAAATACTCTAACAGTATCTCTAAGGTGGTACTTCAGTTAGTTTTCTTACATGTGAGTCACAGAAATTAATTAGGCTAGCTTAAGGGAAAATGTGACTGTATTGAAAAAATATGTAGAAATTCAGAGAGTTTTTCAAAGAGGAAAATCACGCTTAGAATAGACAGGTACCTGGATTTTTTCATCCCAGCAAGACTATGCTACGTTAGCAAAAGGCAATTTCCCAAAAGAAACTGGATTATTAATAATAAGGGTAAGATATGCTGGGAAGAAAGATCTTAAGACCAAGACAGGTAAATGTAGCTTATTGTAATCATTCCAGAAATAGTCTTATGATTTAGTGTGTACTGAAACTGAAGTTCTCCAATAAAAATCAAAACCAGACTTCAATGCAAGAGTTCTCTCTTCTAACATCATTTAAAAATTTTGATTTTGTTAACAGTATCCAAAGTATTCTACATATGTTCTAGACCCATAAAATCAATCTCCAAAGACCAGGTATTAACTTTTGTCTGTTTTAAATATCCACAACTATTCTGACAATCTGTTAATTTTATAAGACAATGAATTGTGTGAGTGGTAATCATTATACTAGATCTGTTCCAAGAATACTTGGTTCTTAGAGTTTAGGTCAATGATGCTATTGTAGCATGGAAACAAATTGCCCTCTTATTTAAAGATCAGTGGTTTCCAATTTACTCTTTTTGGGCTGTGGAAGGCTTAAAACAAAGTTTTACAAGGAATCTCAATATGTAAAATATTGCAAAGCGATGACACTATGGTTGAGGCAGAAAAGAGCCACTTATCTTCCATCCTATCCCCACCCATCTCCTGATATAACCCTTGCAGCATTTTGAAACTCCTGGTATTATCAAAATATGTATGCTTAGAAAAGACTAACTTCAAAAATTTTGAAGACTAATTTTTTTTGAATAATCATAACCATCAAAATTATATTTCAAAAACATCTAAAATAATAAATTATCAAATAATGAAAGCATGTATGTCAAAACTTCTTCTAGGTACAAAAGTTAAACTGCCCATTTTATTAGACTGGTGAATGTATAATGCTCACAGAATATCTAAATAGTTGCCTAATGTATAAATATTATTTACAAATTCCAATTCTTTATTAATAAAATGTACTGAACCTCACTGCAAAGAGAAGATTTTACTAAATCGAACTATTACAAAATGTCTACTTACTAAAAAGGAAACTGCTACTGTAATATCAGCTAGTCAAGCATATACAGCAAGACACTACTTCAATTCACTTTGATCGAGTTAGCATCTCAAGACTCAGAGAAGGGCAAATAATCTCTTTGTATAAATAATGAAATTTATAACCAGATAGTTAATTGACTTTCCCAAGATAACTTTAATTGTGAATAGAGAAGAGTTCCTCCATAAATTGAAATAACATTAAGAAACATTCATTCTAAGAATTTTCATGACCCGGGTGTGGTGGCTCACATGTTATCCCAACACTTTGGGCTGCTGAGGCGGGTAGACCACAAGGTCAGGAGTTTGAGACCAGCCTGGCCAACGTGGTGAAACCCCATGTCTACTAAAAATACAAATAATTAGCTGGGTGTGGTGGCGGGAGCCCGTAATCCCAGCTACCTGGGAAGCTGAAGCAGGAGAATTGCTTGAACCTGGGAGGTGGAAGTTGCAGTGAGCCGAGTAGTGCCACTGCACTCCAGCCCAGGCGGTATTGCAAGACTCTGTCTCAAATTAAAAAAAAAAAAAAAAAAGATTTCTCATGTTATTGACTAAATGCTTGTGTCCCTTCAAAATTTATATGTTGAAACCCTAACTCCCAATGTGATAGCATTCGTAGGTGGGGCTGTGGACAGGTAATTAGATTTAGATAAGATTATCAGGGTAGGATCCTCATGGTGAGATCAGTGCCTTACGAAGAGAGCTTGCTCACTCTCCAGCTCTCAAATGTTCACACTCTCGCGCGCGCTCTCTCCCTGGCTCTCTCTTGCTCTCGCTCTCTCCTCCTCCCCTTCTCTCTGCCATGTAAGGACAGAACAAAAAAGGCAGTCATCTTGTTCTATCTTTACGTGGCAGAGAGAGAGGGCCAGGAAGATGGCCCTCACCATGATGGCACTCTGGTACTGGACTTCCGGTCTCCAGAACTGTGAGAAATAAGTGCCTATTGTTTAAGTGACCTAATCTGTGGTATTTTGTTATAGCAGCCTGAGCTAAGACATTATGCTTTGAAGAAAATTGATAAACCATGTTAAGAATATGGACATGGCAATACATAGTATTTAAAAAACAACTGCAAGAAAGATTTAAGATCTTGGTTCTGATCAGCTGAAAATGACAAATGTAGAATTAGCTATATTGAGAGGAGGATTTGCTCATTTTACATTGTCCTACACAGTCAGAGGCAACAAAATCTTATAAAGTCAGAGGCAACAAAATAAGTGGCTATAAATAGTTCAACATAAGGCAAGCTTATCTAAGAAAGGAATTTATATGCCTAGCACAGAATACTCTGAATTTTGTTGTGACCCACAGTTCAGTCTTTGGTTCTATTCTCCCTCTCTATGCTAACTTCCCTGGTAATCTCATCCAATTTCATCAATGGTTTCCAATTTAATATTTAAGACAACTAACCTCCAAATTTATATCTACAGTACAGATCTCTCTCCATCAATTTCCAGACCCATATATCCAACTGCCTCCTCACTATCTCCTTTCTGATATCTCAAAGACATCTCTAACTTGGCATACCATAACCAAATATTCTTCCTAAAATCTTCCTCGTATTAGTTGATGACAACTCTGTCTTTCCATTTGCTCAAACCAAAAAACCTTAGTCATCTTTGACTCTTCTTTCCCTCACCCCCTACATGTAGACCATCAACAAATCCTATTAATCCTGCATTTAAAATCACATTCAGTATTCAAGCAATTGTCACCACCTCCACAGCTACCAACCTGTCCAAGCTACCATCATCATCATCTCTCATCTAGATTATAGCAGTAGCCTCTGAACTGGTACACTGCTACTACAGTCTATTCTCAGGTAGAAACTAATAGGAGCTTTATAAAACTAACCCATATAATATTAATCTTCTGCTCAAAATCCTTCAATGGCTCCCTCATTTCACTTAGGGTAAGAGTCAAAATCCTTACAATGGTCTACAAAGCTAAGAATATTTAGCTGATATGGCTCCATCCTTCACGGATCTCCATCCCCTCCACCAATCCCTTAATTCTACATCCCCAACCATCTCCCTTGTTGTGTAACTTCTCTGAGTTCATATCGGACTAATCTCCCCATCAGTAATTCAATTCCGGCCACAATGGCTTTTATACTGGTCCTCATGCACACCTGGCTTGCTCCTGCCTTACGGTCTTTGAACTGACAGTTCTCTCTGCCTAGAATGTTCTTCCCCTCGATATCCGTATGGTTGAACTCTCTCACTTGCTTGAAGTCTTTTCTCACATGTCATCTTTTCAATAAAACCTAAGCATATCATCACATTTTAAATGTAACCCCCAGATCTTTCTATTCCTCTTTCTCTGTTCTACTTTAATTTTCCATTGTACTTATCACCTTCTAACATACTATATAATTTATATTTATTATTTAGTGTTTGTCTCTCCTAGCCTGAATGAAGTTCCACAAGGATCTCTGTCTTCTTTGTTCCGTGATGTATCCCAAGGACCTAGAGCAGTGCCTAGCACTTAATAGAAGCTCAAAAAAAAATTGTTACATTAATAAATGAAAAAAATAAATAAATGAATTCATGAAAGAGGGCTGTCATATACACATTTTAATGCTACTTTTATTTTTAAACAGTCAACTTTCTTAGTAGGTTAAGAGTAAAAATTTAATTTTATTAGCTCTCACAAAAAAGTCAGATCTGCTGTTTTTGTTAAGTGGGAAGAATTTAATGGAATTAAATGCATTGCCTGTCACTTCTCCCTCCTCAAAGTTAAAAGAGAAGAAATAGATTGACCGTGTTCATTATTAGTATATTTCTAAAAGAAAATGTAAGCTACTTTGTGAATTTCTTCAAGGCAACCTATAATCTCATGTGTACTTATATACTATCCTAAAATAACTAAATATGTCCTTATATGTTATATGACTAACCCAGATAAAATACTTCAGATAAAATATTCATGGATTTGAGTTGAAAGACTTTACATTTTTCTAAGTCAAACAAAACTACCAAGTTTTTACAATTTGAATGCCAGAGTTCAAGTGCGTTTTCTGGTAGTCAATACTGCCACCCAATGGCAAATGTTAAAATCTAAAGCCAAAAGATTGAAACAAAGTAAGACCAAGATTCCAAGAACTAATGCTTGATAAAATAACATTTTAAATGTTCAAATTCAATTGCTTCTCTCAATGTTCAGAAGTAATTATACAGGAAGTAAGTAACATAATTTATTAGAGTAATAATCTTACAAAACATCTCTAATTGAATGTCTACATATCACTATACTAGTAAACTAAAACATTTCTAATTCATTCATTCAACAACAACCACCACCACAACAAATGCCAGTGGCTAGTACATGCCATGCACTATATTAGGTTCTGGAAACGCGAAGGTGATCAAAACATAATCATTCCTAACTTCTTGGAGTTTATATTCCACTGGCAAAGATAATCAAAGAATCATACAAGCACGTAATTATAAACTGTGATAAATGCTATAAATTTAAAAGATAGGGTCCTATGACAGCATATTACAGGGGGATCTGACCTGGACTTAGAATATAAATGGGGTAAGGGTTTTCAAGGAAGAACTTTGGAATTAAAAAAGGTCTTGAGATAGTGAGGGACTGAGCATCTGAGAAACGAGTAAGTTACAATAAAGTGTGACTTTAAAGAAAGATCAGAGGCACTACGCAACAAAACTATTAAATTACATGATTTACATTTCCAGATCCTATATTTCAATCAATAATTTAAGAGTTTAAAACAGCCAACTTCAATCCTTATATGAGAATCGTACCTGAATTGAATTAAAAAGGAATACTAAAAACATAAAAATGTCCTGAAGACATTTAAAAGAATCAAGCAATAGGATTGAGCAGGACATTCTGGAATAGAAAACGAACAGGAACAATTTGATAACAGTTAAGCAACTGTCTTATATATAAATGATGGTGACTTGTTTTTCACTGTTCTCTGTAGAATAGGGGAAAAAAATCTGTTGTAATACATTAAGAAAAAATTGTATGCTGAAGCCTGCTGGTTTCTCTCTTAACCTGTCTACCCCTACATCTAGTCCACACTGCAAAGTTCCTCTGAATAGACATGAGAGAACAAATTGGCCCATTCCTTGTTAATTATGGTAACAATCTAGAGTTAAAAATATATCATTTGAATTTTTTGTTTGGGAATCTCAATCATTTGAATCCCCTTTCCTATGTTTGGGAGAATCCTTTATTGTGTGAATTTTGTTCAGAAAGAGAACCTCTTTCACTACAGATAACAGGAAAGTTAAATTCCCTATTTCGTATCTCTAGGCAGCCATGGTATGGACAAGACCTAGGTTTAGCCAAGCAGATACTATTAAGCAGGACTCAGTCTTAATAAGTGATGCAAAGATGTAAAGACAATTTACAATTATTTCTCTCCATTCCTGTAGCATGCAGTACCTACTGTAAGGGTGCCAGTGGTAGTAACCCAAGATCCCATGGCAATGACGGGAATGTCCTACTCAAACTTTCCTTTGGCTTCATCTTTGCTACAGGCCTAGCCTTTCTTTGTATCTGGCCTCTTTCCAACAATAGTTTATCCAGTCTTCTCATTTCTCCTGTGAGCTACTCAATATCCTTTTGTATTATTTAGAGAACAGGTTGAGAGAAGCAAAAATAAGTTGCTGAAATAAGGTGAAAGCTTATTTCTCTCTAACGAACATTCTAGAGATGAATGGGCCAGTGCTACTTATTATAGTTTATGTCATTTATCATCCCCAGGAAAATATCTGAATGATCTAATATTTGCATACAGATTTTATACTCACATCCTACCAATCTAAACTTAGTAACTGATATGGTTTGGTTGTGTCCTCACCCAAATCTCATCTTGAATTCCCACTTGTTATGGAAGGGACCCGGCAGGAGGTAACTGAAACATGGGGACAGGTCTTTCTTGTGCTGTTCTCGTGATAGCAAGTAAGTCTCACAAGATCTGATGGTTTTAAAACAGGGAGTTTCCCTGCACAATCTCTTTTATTTTGTCTGCCGCCACATGAGACATGCCTTTCACCTTCCGCCATGATTGTGAGGCCTCCGCAACCATGGGGAACTGTAAGTCCATTAAATCTCTGTGTTTTGTAAATTGCCTGGTCTCTGGTATGTCTTTATCAGCAGTGTGAAAACAGACTAATACAGTAAATTGGTACTAGTAGAGTGAAGCGCTGCTGAAAAGATACCCGAAAATGTAGAAGTGACTTTGGAACTGGGTAAACAGGCAGAGGTTGGAACAGTTTGAAGGGCTCAGAAGAAGACAGAAAAATGTGGGAAAGTGTGGACCCCCTAGAGACTTGTTGAACGACTTTGACAAAAATGCTGATAATGATATGGACAATGAAATCCAGGCTGAGGTGGTCTCAGACGGAGATGAGGAGGAATTTGTTGCCCAGGCTGGAGTGCAATGGCACAGTCTTGGCTCATCACAACCTCCACCTCCCGAGTTCAAATGATTCTCCTGCCTCAGCCTCCTCAGATTTTTTCAAAGTTACATAAAACAGAGAAACATACAACTACTCGGAAGGGAGTTGGTGGAAGGAACATCATACCTTGGAATCTACTTTGAAAATTACTGTTCTATTGTATTCTTTACACATGAACATGAATTCTATTTGTTATATGTTGCTTTTGATGTCTTATAAAAATTGATCATCTATCCCAATGTTTGGAAGCCATTTTAAGAGACCAGTGCTTTTCAAAGTTGTCTTTTTCCCTCAGGTGACTTATTAAAATTTAAACAAATTTTACAGAAGCAACCAAGATGTCTTTCAGTAGGTGAATGGATAAACTGGTACATCCATACAATGGAATATTATTCAGTGCTGAAAAGGAATTAGCTATTAAGCCATAAAAAGACATGGAGGAAAGTTAAATGTATCCTGTCAAGTCAAAAAGATCAATCATAAAAAGCTACATACTATATGATTACAACTGTATGATATTTGGGAAAAGGCAATACTATAGAAACAGTAAAAAGATCTGTGGTTGGCAGGGGTAGGGGAAGGAAAGAATGAATAGGCAGAGCATAGGGGATTTTTAGGTTAAAAAAACTATTCTGTTGATACTATAATGGTGGATACATGTAATGATACATTTGTCCAAACCCACAGAATGTCCAACACTGACAGTGAACCCTAATGTAAACTAGGACTTTGGTTAATAATGATTTGTCAATGTGAGCTCATGAATTGTAACAAATATACACTCTGGTGGGAGATAGTGATAATGAGAGAAGCTGTGTATGCATTGGGGCAGGAGGTAAATGGGAATTCTCTGTACCTTCTGCTCAATCTTCCTGTGAACATAAAACTACTCTTAAAAATGAAGTCTGTTTTTTCTATTTTATTGTCATAGAAGCAGATGAGTCTACACAGGTCCCTGTACTTTTAGTCATATATTTAATATGTATATATCATTATCTTTGACAACTATACATGATGACAAAATTAAATATTATACAACAAACTTGTGTGCCCTCAAGTAGTCCCAGCTACTCTAAAGGCCAAGGTGGGAGGATCACTGGAGCCCAGGAGTTTGAGACCAGCCTGAGCAACACAGAAAGACCTCATCTCTACAAAAAAAAAAAAAATTTAATTAGCTGGGAATGGTGGCGTGCAACTTGTGGTGCCAGCTACTCAGGAGGCTGAGTTGGGAGGATCATTTCAGCATGGAAGGTCAAGGCTGCAAAAAGCTGTGATCATGCCACTGCACTCTAGCCTGAGCCACAGAGTGAGATCCTATCTCAAAGAAAAAGAAAAACCACAGAAAAAAATGACACACAAAGACCAGGTAGGTTAAGCAAAAGAGAAATGTTAGGAAGGAACTCAAGACTTAATATAAAGCTAGGTTTTTCCTCTGTGTTATCTTAATAAAACCCAAGTTTCTAGAGGGTAACTCATTTTTTAAAAATATACATTAGCATAGAGGCAAACAGAATAAGTCAACCAACAACAAGGGATAAAATACAATGGAGATAACACAATCTGTTACTCTAACCTAAAGAATCCAGTTCCAAATAACACTTTGTATAAAACTACCAGATTTTGAACCTCATAAAGATCGCCTCGGCAGTGCGCATTTTCAAATGTCTCTCATTCTTTGATCATTCCCCATTTGTCCTAGAAGCAAATCTATCTCTTCTTACCTCACTGATTCCTTCCCATTCTATATATCTGAAATAAAAACATCATTTTCCCCTAAATGATTTTGCTCACAATCCTACCTACTTTGGAGCTATGCTTCCTTAAATACAGAATCAGGATCAGGTTTGAGGCACAAAGTAACCAGTCTGCACATAATTTGTCTTGAAAACACCATACTATCTCATTTACCAGCCCTCTACCTTCAAACATATAAATTGAGAAATCATTTCCTTAATTATTAAGAAAATGGTATAAAAATTGGTCTTATTTCTGCATTTTATAATTTACAAAGGACTTTCACACTATTCTCCATAAAAAATGTATATGTATTTATAAATAAATGTGTATATATGCATATACACTCACACATACACATACATAGAGATGCATTTCTTAGATTATTGCTATTATAACTTTGCTTTTAAAGTGAACATACCCAGTATTTGCTTCCCCATTTCCATTTGCTTACAGACATATTAGATTCAGGAATTCTTATGATTTGGGACATGACTGATGAGAATAATAGGATATGAAAAGGCAAAAAAACAAAGGCCAGAAAAAACTCCTAACGCTTTGAATCAGATCTATATGACAAGACTCACAAAATAAAGCCTTTCAAAGAAGGACTAATGAAAGTAAATAAAAAACAGAAAAGGAGACAGAATTGTTCAGAGAATGTTATACAAATGTATCCCTCGTTTGCTTTTAAGACTGCTGAAATGAGGTGCAGACTAATAGCAATTGAAGACCGGTTTGAAAAGTACTGTGTGTATGAGCTATATTTCTATTTATCAGGCCTCAAATTAAATATAATACGGATAGACCATTGTCTCTATAGAAAAGACAGTTATTTTAGTTTCACGACAGAAATGAAAATAAAATTACATCTCAAGGCACTTTTGGGGAGAAGAAAAGTCACAAATGATTAAAAGAGTCACTTAAAATACATGTCCCTGTAATTATAGAACATTTAGAAATTTGTATCTGTCATAATTGTAATTGGTAACCAAATTTGATTTAATAAGAAATCATAGATCTTTTGTGCAGTTGACATACCTAATATTTTTTATAAGCTAACATGAGCTTAAGGCAGGCATAATTTATACAAAGCCTAAAATAATTCCTCTAAGTAAGTACTGAACATACTCAACAAAACTTTTTTGAAAACATCATCTCAGCAATAATGAATACAACTACATGAAGAGCATGTTCTCTTTGGTTTTTAACTTGGGAACTACTGCTACTATTTATTACACTGTATTATAATAACACATAATCAAGTACTTCAGATTATATAATTATTGAGTCAAATTTCCCTATTTCAACAGGATTAATATGTTGGCACAAAGGAAGCTCTTCATATGTAAATGCAACTAGCAAAAAGTAAGCTCTAGGTGGGTAGGTGTATGTATAACTAAGCATATCTCTTAATTTCATAATGATAATATTTATTATTTTATATCCAGATAAACAAGTAAGCCAACATTCTTCAGTATAGTATAAACTTAATCTTTGATGATAGATATTTATAAAAATTACTTTGATATTCTTTCCTAGGAATCTGACTTTTGCAATAAGCAGCTAAAATACTTTTAAAAATATTCCAGTTCTTTTTAAAATAGCCACAAGATGTCAGCCTTTCCTAAGAAATAAGTTTCATATACTGCAGTACCTTGTAAGATGGGCATTTATTTTTGTAATATACTATTTATATTGCCCTTATAAATCAAATTTGAATGCACCACATTAAATTCAGTGAAGTCACCAAATTTGGGGAGAGTCGACAACAAATTACAGAAGACCATAATGATCACACACCTAACAATTCAGTTTCATATATCGCTTCGTTTAGTCTTCAAAGTAGTATGGAGACAAAATCTTTGCCAATTCTATTTGTGACAAAAAAATTAAGAAGTTGATTATTAATCTGAACATTCTAAAAATAAAAGTAAATACATGAGGTTTGGGTGCACAAACTATATCGAAACAAATAAATGTGGAATTTGTATTAATCTATTATACATATGAATCAGCGTTTCAAAAGCCATCACACCACATGTGCTTACCTTGCCAACTATCATTGCAGACACATAATTTTTCTCCCGTTAGGTCACAGTAACCGTGATCTGGACTACCACAATTGGCTTTACAGTAAGGAATATCACAAGCTTCACCCTTCCAGTATTTATCACATTCACAATATACTTGACTTGGAACAGAGATACTAGTTGTACACTTCCCATGACCAGAGCAATTGTTAGGACAAGAATTGATTCTGTAAAATATAATTCATATATATTCAAATTGAAAAAGAATTTCAGTTGATACATCATAAACTTTATAATTTTTATACTGTGTCCTATGTACTTATAAATGTAACACAATTTCACAATGTAATTCTTTACTCTGTGTCCTCTTACTCTTACGAAATTGTTACTATTTATCTGCAGTTGGTCTTAGTTTATTTTATTCAACAGATTTACTTTGATACCAAGACTTCAAATGTCTAAGGACTACATGCTCAACATCTGCAGGATCTGTACAGTTCCAAGCAAAATGTTTTGTAAAGACTTAAGTACTCAAATGTTTTGAATGTATATTTTACATTAAAAAAATTAAATTCATGAATATTCAAAACTATATGAGAAGTCAAGATATAACTTGGCTGTATAATATTTAAAGAGAATGCTATCACCTGTACACTCTTACGGAAGGAAAGGGATGTTTATCATATTTAGTTTTAAGACTCTTTAACTGATTATATTCTACTATATATTTGTTATCCCTTGCATACATACTTGGATACATTGTAGGATAAATAATTCCATAATAAATTGTTAATTCAAAGATATTTAGAATATTTCTGGTGAAAAATTCTCTGGTTATCAATGTTTACATTCTGAAGAAAAGAAAAAAAATAATATATAGACTTCCTCTCTAGCCATTCCTGTGAAAGCATCTGAAAGCATCTCTCATTACTTTACCCTCAGTCTTCTAGATATAAAAATGTTTATAAAGTGTCAGGCATATAATAGATTCACAACGAATATTACTTTTCTTATTTTAGAGGAGATAGTGGTATATAACCACATATCTCTTAAGCCACAATTTCCTTATGTGTAAATGGGAAATATACCCACTTGACAGAACTGAAGGTAATTAAATGACATAATGTATGTATAGCATTCAGTACAGTCTCTGCAATAGAGACTACAAAAACTCAGCTCCCATAATCCTCTTCAAATTACAAGTGATATGCCTTAAAGCACTGAAAGGCAGTTCACAACTCTGTGCAGTCTCACACATCTGTTGCTACCAGTAAAGTTACACTAGTATTTGTTTACTTAATCACTTGCCAACAAACAATTGTAAATTTCATAATTAATTTTCAACCAAACTTATAGGCTTAGATCACATTTTGTGGCATACTATTAAGATTTTATGTCACTTAAGAAAGGATCCTACATACTAATTTGAAATTTTACACAGTAGTCTGCTTCTGATATATAAGACATTAATAAAAATAAACAACAAAAAAAATTCTTTTACATTAAATTACAAGAATCATTAAAAGATGGAATTTTAAAAAAATACTTACGAATAGAAAATGTTGAAACCAGTTAGATTATATGCAGCATCGCTAAAAAAATGTAACAGTGCATAGCCAGATGTAGTAACAACTTCAGGCACAGTTTCATTGCCCCTTATTTCAGGGACTATCAAGCCACTAAAAGAGAACAAAACTGAGTATTGTATGTGTAGATATACATAAGACTGTTAAGCACATAAAATTTTACTCAGAAATATTCTTACCAGGATCAGTAATGCTTGTACATCAGAATGGGCAACTAAAAGGAGAATAAATCTGAAAGAAGTTCTCCATTGCTCACTAAATTAGTTCCACTACTGCTGCCAATACACTAAAATCTACTCTCATGCCACTGTACCCCATTTTTTTCCTTATTATTTGTAAGGAAATGTCTCATTTCTCCTTTTTGTCCTGCTATCCATCCTGTCATAATACTACAGGGTACTCTTTCACTTAATTCATATAAAACTTCACTTAAAGTCACCCTGCTACTCTAATAAGTCACCCTGTACCTTTACTTATTCTGATTGGTTTAAAAATCCGATGAAGCTGAAGACACTCTACATCAGCTAAGCAATTACAATTACATTCTAATTATAGCTGTACATTTCCAATACATTTATCTAGGTGATTTAAAATCAAATATTTTTAAAAATTTAAAAATATATACTTTTATGTTTTTCTAATTTTGCATATCTATGCAAATTGCATTAATATATTACTATTATATTACTATTCCAAAACGAATATTGCTCACATAAGCCCATAAGCACACAAATAAAAATTTGGGGTGGGGGAGATATAAATGTACAAAATAGTTTTAAACTAGTAACTTGTACTTCGTTTTAAGACTACTTGTTTATGAGGAAAATAACCTATCTTCATTTAGTTTTATGTTCTAACCTCTCTAAATCTATGAAATCATGCAATAGGTGAAAGAAAAGAAGCTGCTAACAAACAAATTATATAAATCGACACAGTCAATTCCTTTAGAAAGAGTTAACATTATGTTTAGGTACCGCTAAGAACTGAATTCCCCCATTCAAATCATATTTGACACATAAATGAAATACTATAGTCAAATAATGTATTTGGAAAATACATTCTCAAAGACAAGTTAAAAAGTAATCAACTCTTGATTTAACACTTTAGTAATTATTATTACATCTACTAGGTTATGTTTGTGAAGCAACAAATGATTTTAAAATGAGACTCTCAAAATAATACAAACCCTATGACACCAGTCTTTGTTATACATACATATTGTTCATTGTAATAAAATTATATAAAGGTATTACTAAAAATAATAGGTCTTTATAATAGATACAGCTAGTCTCTGAGAGCTCTCTGAAAGTGATAAAAACAATAGGTCTGGGCTGGGTGCAGGGGCTTACGCTTGTAATCCCAGCACTTTGGGAGGCGGAGGCGGGTGGATCACGAGGTCAAGAGATCAAGACCATCCTGGCCAACACAATGAAACCTCATCTCTATTAAAAATACAAAAAAAATCAGGTGGGCGTGGTGGCACACGCCTGTAGTCCCAGCTACTCCGGAGGCTGGGGCAGGAGAATCGCTTGAACCCGGGAGGAGGGCATTGCAGTGAGCCAAGATCACACCACTGCACTCCAGCCTGGTGAAAAGCAAGACTCCATCTCAAACAAACAAACAAACAAAAAAGAACAGATCTGTTTGGTTTTTTTGTTTACAAATATTTTAAAAACAATAAATAAAAGAGAGTTTCTACTTATTGTATAATACACCAGGAAATTTGGACCAACTGAAGTCTAGTAAAATGACAAATTATATAAAAACAGAAAAATCAGCTTGAAGGCCTGCCCAGGCATTGAGGCCACTTACCCTATGGGCATTTGCTGATTTCAAGGCTGGAGGTAAGACTTGAGGGGCTAAAAAAAAAACTGCGTGGTAAGGATTTCAAGGATTTCACAGAGTGAGGGAAACAACAAGTGAAACCCAGAGCCTTCATGTTGAACTGAGATTTCAATGGTTGGAAGTAAAAGCAAACTACCTAAAGTTAGGCCCTCCAAAGGACTGCACTGCAGCTGAGCTATGAATCACCCCAATATCTGAGTTTGGATTGAGTTGAATATGGATTGCTAGCGTCCCCAGGTAGTCTCTGCAAGAATATAATCTTTCTAGGCCTCAAATTATTACTATATATGACTTTCCAAACACAACATCCAACACACAATTGTCCAGCACACAGTAAAAAAAAATAACACTTCTCCATTCCAATCCATTCTCCATATTCTAAAAAGTCTTGCCTACAGAATCAAAGTCCAACTTCTTTAGTGTGGTGTACAAGAAAGCAGTATTACAGTGATTAAGGGATTAGGATCTACAATTACATAACCTAGATTCATTTTCTGACTTACTAGCTAGGCAACCTTTGGGCCACTCACAGAAAATCCGTGTCTCAATTCTGCATTTGTAAAATTGCAATATTAATACCTACCTAAAGGTTATTTTGAGGATTAAATAAACTAATGCTTATAAAGAACTCCTGCACATTGTCTGGCACAAAATGAGCACTAAGTATATGTCACTGATTGCTGTTTTGGAGGAATGTGACTCCTACGTATCCTTCACATTTCCTACAATAAAGTTACTCAAAACTTTTTACTATTGCACTAAAATATAATGCTCCTTAATGTGACTATACCTTTGTATATATGCTTTTCTCTCTCTAGAATGTCCTACCTGACCCCCAAACTTCATTCTTTTACTCATGATGAAAGTCAACATGAAGGATTATTTATTTTGAAATTATATAGTATTCTTTCATAACCTGACTGTAACATTAACTAGGCTGTGTGAAAAATCTGTTTACATACCCCCACTAATGCATGACTACTGCATACTAAAGAATTGGCTGGCTTTTGTCCCCAGTTTTTGGGATATAACCTCTAAATTCTTGAAATTTCCTGAGTGATAGGAGTGTCTTCCTATTCACGGTGAGCCCTGAAAATTTATGCTAATGAGGTGACTCATGGTGGGCCCCTAATTAATTTAAGGTAAAGATGTAATTGAGAATAGGGGATGGCCACTCCAGAAACACTAACCATGTGATTGAAGTGTTGGCGCCATATGGTATTAGCCTAACTTCCCAAGAGAGAAGGGGATGGGAGGGGCTAGAGATTTGAGTTCAGTCTCATGGCCAATGATTCAATCACTCATGGGTACATAACGAAACTTCAATAAAACTCTGGACACCTGAAGCTCAGATGAGCTTCCTTGTTGGTGATACATGTTGATGTGCTGGGTGGCTAACACATTCTGAGGACCCAGAAGCTTTGCATGTATGATCCCCCCAGACCTCACTCTATGCATCTCTTTATTTGGCTGGCTCTGATTTCTATCCTTTATGATAAAACTATAGTCATAAGTGTAGAACTTTCCTGAGTTCTATGATAATTCTAGTGAATTATCAAAATTTTTGGAGAGAGTAGGAACCCCTAAATATGTAGCCAGATGGTCAGAGTAGGTGGGGACCACCAAGCTTGCAGCTATTGTCTGAAATGACAGCAGCGTTATAGAGCAGCAGTCCCCAACCTTTTTGGAACCAGGGACCAGTTTCATGGAAGACAAAATTTCCACAGACCAGGGGGAGGATGATTTTGGGATGATTCAAGCACATTACGTTTATTATGCACTTTATTTCTATTATTATTACATTGTAATATGTAATGAAATAATTATACAACCCACCATAATGTAGAATCAGTGGAAGCCCTGAGCTTGATTTCCTGCAACTAGATGATCCCATCTGGGGGTGATGGGAGACAGTGACAGATCATCAGGCACTAGATCCTCACAAGGAATGAGCAACCTAGATCCCTCACATGCGCAGTTCACAATAGGGCCTGTACTCCTATGAGAATCTGATGCCGCCGCTGATCTGACAGGAGGCGGAGCTCAGGCAGTAATGCAAGCAATGAGGGCAGCTGTAAATAAAGGTGAAGCTTTGCTCACTTGCCCGCCACTCACTTCCTACTGTGTAGCCCTGTTCCAAGGACTGGTAAGGGGATCTGGGGTAGAGATGAGACCCTTGTTGTAGAGGACTGTGCTTTTCACCTAGGAAATCTGTTCTAGCCCAACTGCAGGTAGTTGGTATCTAAAGTCACTGCAATAGCTATGCCTTCTTCCTTACTATGTACTCTAAGCCTATGACAGTCTCTGGAATTAAGTGTTGAGTAATAAATATTTATACAATTGAAATAATTCAAACATATTAGATTCTGAATTCTTAGCAAGATGAAGTACAAACAGCATACGCTTTTAAATCAGGAGATTGAAATTCAAGTCCTAATCCTAGCTCTACCATCTATTAGAAGCAAATAACTTCTCTGAATGTCAATTTTCTCAACTGTAAAATGGGGATAATAGTACTTAGTACTTCCCCAACACGATCTTTGTGAGGATTAGATGACATTTAAACTGCCTAGCCTAGTGCTTAACATCAAGTGGATATTCAATATCAATAAACATGAGTTTTCCATTTCCCTTAGGAGGGCTAACAAGAACACTTGCTAATGAGAAATCACTAATTCCATCTTCACAGCCATATACTAAATCCCACCTGCTAATTATCTTCCTTTAGTAACAAGAAAGTGTTGGTAAGAATGCTAATGGATGAGTATTAATACAAAGTAATTAGAATTACTAGATAAACAAATGAACAGGCACACACCTAAATGATGGTCAGCCAACGGTATCATAAAAATAGAGTTAAGATAGCAAAGTGATGTTTAAATTGCTAAAAATAAATGTATGAACTGAGGATCAAATTTAATTGTTACAATAAATTGTCTTACAATCTAATTATTTGCAAGGCTCCACTCTATTTTCTCTCTATTGTCCTTAGATGAAGGACTGCTTATGGCTATCCCTTTTATAATGTTCAAACAACTAAAAAATTTAAGCAATAGCAATATCACAGAATAAGTACTTAAGCTCCTAAGGAAATACAAGCCCTTACATTTTTGTCCAAAATAATAATTCACATTCCTGATAAAACAGAACAAAATAAAATGTATTAGAATGGAATGAAATAGAACATTTGCCACATGAAAAGTAAAAACAAAAATTGGAAAGAAAAAATTTTGAAGGGACCAATAAGCTTTTATCCATACTTAAATTTTCAACAATGACAGAACATGTAAGAGATATTGTATAAATAGCAAAAGTAAATAATATGAGTAACTTATCAACAATCATGTTAAATTGTATACAAAATCTATACTACATGTTCATAATTCTTTCTGTGTCTAATAGATTTTCTCCTATTCATGAAACTTTTTATAATAAACATACATAAGATTTTTAAAATGACACAATGCCATAATTTTAAAATTAATAATCTACCATACTACTAACAATAAAATATTTTGAAGCAAACAAAATTCTCATATTTTGAGAATTGGTAGAAACTCCGTCTTTATTAACCATTGCACAAAGCATAACTTAACTCTTTTATGCAGAATTTAAAATTTTACCATTTCACTAAAATAAAAAGACAACTATTAAAAAAAAAAACTTGTCTATTCATTTGTCAGCTAGAACTCACTCTAATATATCCAAATAGATAGTTTTGAAAACATATTCAATCCACTTTAAAAGAATAAACTAAATACAATGAGAATAAAAAATATTTAGAAAGAAATCTGTATTTCCAATGTAGTACTTATCTGTTATATTTACATAATTATTTTTACATAATTACATAATAATATTTACATAATTATTACCTAAATTGACAGTTACAGCAAATAACAAAGTATTATAATCATCTGTGAAATGTAACTATCAGTACCTTTACTAAATTTATTTTGCAGTACATATCAATATATATTTAAAGTTAAGGAATTATACAGTCACTTTTCTGCAACTGATTAAATATAATTACTTACCTAAGTACAGCTATTAAAGGTGCATATATTGAATCTCCATCATAAACATACATATGATCCCAGCTACATTCTGTAGCAAAATGATTGAATCTTAATCTTAACACTGCATTTGGACTGAAAATGAATATGAAATATTTTTAAAATTAAAATATACAAAGCACAGAGTGAATAAATATATAATATTTATTATATAAGATACAAAGCACAGAGTGAAGAAACTTTAGATAGGCTATTTTGTTAGAAATCTGTTTATAGATAATTTTGCTATAAATCCTTATATAATCAGGGTAAAAGATTGATAAGCCATCTTATCTAATTTGTACAAATAAAATGTAACTTTCAAAATCTATTAACAGGACATATGTATGTATCATTATTTTCCTAAAATGTAGTCAATAAAAAATGTTCAGCCAAGCACGGTGGCTCTCGCCTCTAATCCCAGCACTTTGGGAGGTCGAGGCAGGTGGATCACGAGGTCAGGAGATCAAGACCATCCTGGCCAACATGGTAAACCTGTCTCTACTGAAAATACAAAAATTAGCTGGGCATGGCAGCACACGCCAGAAGTCCTAGCTACTTGGGAGGCTGAAGCAGGAGAATTGTTTGAACTCAGGAGGCAGAGGCTGCAGTGAGTCGAGATCACAACACTGCACTCCAGCTTGGGTAACAGAGTGAGACTCTGTCTCAAAAAAAAAGACAACTTCTATGTCTTGATTTAAGGTAGAGGTTACATAGAACTGTATACATCACTGAAACCTTGTGGAACTGTACACTTAAAATGGGTGCATTTTGTTGTATGCAAATGGTACTTAAATAAAGTTGATTTTTAAAAATCAACACTCAAGAAGCCACTATTCTTATTTTTACAGAACCCTTAAATGGAGGCACTAAAAAACTATTTATTTAAATTGTAATCAAAATTCTCAATGAGATAAAATGTTGACAAATAAAATGTAACTATAGGTGCACAGCAGACAATGAACAGCGTTTAAGTTAGAAAAATTTAAATAAAAAATTTTCCAAATATACTCTTTAGAAATTATAAAACAGTTCAAAAATAATTCATAGCTATTCTTTTATGCTCCACTCACAATACACTTACATAGATAGATTCTGTTTCAAGCCCTAATTACTGAAAATACCTCTAAATGAATAATTAACTCTCTCTTCTACAAAATGTTCTTTTAAAAATACTCTTAGAAGTAAAATGCTAAATTATATGAATAGCATAGCTCAGCATGAAATATTTTTATAATTTCTATGAAGTCTTCAAATTTCATAACAAGATGTTCAAAATAAACCCAAAAAATGCCTACTGAATTTAATACCACAGTAGCATAACTCAAAAACAAAATATATATAAAAATTAAACTATTGTCACAAGTGAAGCGGTAGTGTAATTTACATTAAATGTGAAGTCTATAAGTTGTAAATGTTATCTAATAATAAACAAATAAACTAAATGACAAAGTAATTACACTTTAATGCTTTGACATTAATACGATCACCTTTATCATTTAAGAATAGAATACATTAATTTGACCCAGACTATATACTTACTAGCCTTCAATGAGCCATGTACATTTAGTTTTATATTTATAGTTAATTGGGCCATCTGTTAAATATCCAGAAGGTTCTGTTAACCTGGAAGAGAAAACAAAATAATGAAAATAATTACCTTAAACTAACTGTAAGACATATAGCAGGATAAGAAAATTTAAAAATCATTAAGCCAAAGGAACGGGACATAACAATTTTCAAAAAGGAGGATTTATTTACAACTTTGGAAAATTTCAAAGTGCTGTATTTTTCTTTGCATCTCAAAAGATACTTATTTTGGATTTCTTTAAACCTTTATATATCATGACCATTTCAATTTACGAAGCGAAAGACGACACTGAAAGACTGAACATGGTACTGAAGGATTCAATGTTGATGCAAAATAGAATAAGTCAAACTTCATCTGCACAACAATTAGGTTGAAGCAGAAGAAAGAAGATCAAATACAAATCTACAGAATAGAGAAACAGTATACATATGTTCCACTTTGGGGAATTACCATGTAAGCTATATTTTTCTTCATGCACTGGTATTGCTAAAATAGGTGTCACCAAACTTTAAAAAGAGTTCTGCTATAAATATATTTTTTATTATCATTTTCTCCTGTCTACGTTACATCTAGTCCAAGAACTCAATTTTTAAAACAGGACAAATAAAAAAAAATTGTATCTTCTATTTTATGCATAAAAAGAAAAACCTATTTGGAAAAACTCTTTATTTTCAGAAATTAAAAATATTTAAAACAAAAATCTCAATTCTATTTCATTTTGTTTTTCTTACTTCCAGCCCAATTATTTTATCAAGAGACCATATTTTAAGCAATTAAAATGTCTTCCCATTTAATATTTATATACTATACTTATATATGTATATACACACATCACAGCTAATCAATTTTTACATATTCACATAAACATACATACACACACACACATATATATCAGGGCCATTATCAACTTTTAGATAAAATTAAATGTGCCTTATAGTATAGAGCCTTAAATACATTAGGGGGGAAAAACTTTAATTTACCTAAATCAGTGTTGACAGAAATGTCAGTCAATGTTAATGTCATCTGCAAGTCTTTCATAATCCCTGCAAATCACTTCAGTAATAAAGTAGCTAATTGATGCTTAGAAAATCTTTGAAGAGCAACAAACAAATTTCTATATTCTCAAATAAATGTAATAATAATGAGCATTTTCTACATGTCAGGTACCACTATAAACACACAATGTGTTGTCCCATTTAAGAATCTCAAAAACCCTATAAGATAGTAAGTAATTAATAACTCCATGTTATAGATGAGAAGTCTGAAGCATATTTTAAGTAGCAAGTTAAATAACTTGCCCTGATTTTTCACTTCCAATAATATTAATACCAAGTGCAGGAATTCAGAAAAACTCTCCACTGAAGACAACTTAAAAAGTTAAAGGACAATTTTAAAATCTTACAAGTAACAAAATGATAAAATGTACGAAGCCAAGATCCAGAAGTTGCAAATTCTTTAAGAGGAGGCAGGCATTCAGAGATGCTTTTGTTCTGAGAGATCTGCTTATTTAGAAGAGACTGCCAAAAGGTTGAGAGTGCACTTGGTAGCCTCAAGGAGAGAGGAGGACAAAAGTTGGAAGCAACAACCCACAAAACATAGGGGCTCAAAGAAACAACAGGGCACTTTGACTTGGGACATAATGACTTGCAATTAAAAAATGGTATACTAGAAGTTAACCAGCCTTTACCTCAACTATAGGTTAGCTATGAGTCATCTGAGCGACAGAAAACTCCCAAGTCTTAAAATCGGCTTATGGTGCTGCTAGAACTGCCAATATGCCAAGTATCCTAACAGAAGATACATGATACTCTCTAAAGAAAGATAACATTATCCTGGGCCTCAAATTATTTCTATCAGTAATTTTGAAATAAAATGTCTAGCATAATAAAAGACAATTAAGCATATGAAACTACGACAAGAAAACACTGGGGAAACTCTCCAGGATATTGGACTGGGCAAAGATTTCTTGAGGAATAACCCACAAGCACAGACAACCAAAGCAAAAATGGACAAATGGGATCACATTAAGTTAAAAAGCTTCTGCACAGCAAAGGAAACGGCAACATGAAGAGACAACCCACGGAATGGGGTTGAAAATATTTACAAACTATCCATCTGACAAAGGATTAATAACCAGAATATATAGGGTGCTCAAAACAACTCAACAGGAAAAAAAACCGAACAATCCAATTTTTAAAACGGGCTAAAGGTTTGAATAGACATTTCTCAAAAGAAGACATACAAATTTCAAACACGTGTATGAAAAGGTGCTCAACATTACTGATCATCACAGAAATGAAAAGCAACACTACAATGAGATATCATCTGACCCCAGTTAAAATGGCTTATATCCAAAAGACAGGTAATAAGAAATGCTGGCGGCCGGGCGCGGTGGCTCAAGCCTGCAATCCCAGCACTTTGGGAGGCCGAGACGGGCGGATCACGAGGTCAGGCGATGGAGACCATCCTGGCTAACATGGTGAAACCCCGTCTCTACTAAAAAATACAAAAAAGTAGCCGGGCGTGATGGCGGGCGCCTGTAGTCCCAGCTACTGGGGAGGCTGAGGCAGGAAAATGGCATAAACCCGGGAGGCGGAGCTTGCAGTGAGCTGAGATCCGGCCACTGCACTCCAGCCCAGGTGACAGAGCGAGACTCCGTCTCATAAAAAAAAGAAAAGAAAAGAAAAGAAATGCTGGCGAGGATATGGAGGAAAGGGAACCCTCTTATGCTGTTGGTGGGAATGTAAATTAGTACAACCACTATGGAGAATACTTTGGAGGTTCCTCGTAAAAGTAAAAACTTAGCTAACATACAATTCAGCAATCCACTTTTGCGTATATACTCGAAAGAAAGGAAATCAATATACTGAAATATCTGCACTCCCATGTTTGTTGTAGCTCTGTTCACAATAGCCAAGATTTGGAAGCAACCTATGGGTCCATCAACAGATGAACAGATAAAGAAATGTGGTACATATACACAATGAATTACTATTCAGTCATAAAAATAGTGTGATTCAGTCATTTGCAACAAAATGGATGGAACTGGATGTCATTATGTTTCGTGAAATAAGCTAGGCACAGAAAGAAAAACATTGTATGTTCTCACTGATTTGTGGGATCTAAAAGCAAAACAACTGAATCCATGGAGATACATACAGAGTAGGAAGATGGTTACCACAGGCTGGGAAGGGTAGTGGTAAAGTGAGGAGGAGGTAGGGATGGTTAAGGGGAACAAAAAAAAATAGAATGAATGAATGAATAAGACTAGTATTTGAAAGCTCAACAGGGTGACTATAGTCAATAATAATTTCATTGTACATTTTTAAATCACTGATAGTATAATTGGATTATTTGTAACACAAAGGATAAAATGCTTGAGATAAATACCCTATCTTCCATGATGTGATCATTATGCGTTGCATGACTGTATCAAAATATCCCACATACTCCATAAACATATACACCTACTCTGTACCCACAAAAATTAAAAATACATATCCCCCCTCCTCCAAAGAAACATATATTGTAGGAGTTACCAGAGTAATCCTTATCTCCCTCTTATAAGAAGTGATGTGAAGGAACTGTTATGCCTCCCCACCTAAGCTAAACAATAGGAGTACCTGAAAACTACACTCCCTGTCCCGTCCTATTCAACTTCAGTAGTAAAATTTCCCAAACTTAAAAGGAAACTACTCACCACAATCCCCGAATTCCTCATCCTTAGCACTAAAGATCCTACCAAGAGCCGACCTTTTCCTCCTCTTACTACAAAAAGGTTTCCTCTTTGCCAATTCCAGTCCACTGGAAGCATGGGAGGATGTCACCAATCAAGGTAAAAGAAATGGAAAATTCCTTCTCACCACCAAAAGACATGTGTAAAGGGGAAAAATCTCCTGCTACTTCTGTAATAAAGAACAATTCTCCTTCTGCAGTTTCATGATCTCTTCTTAAACTTGGGCAAAGCATTCCCATTACATACGTTGGACCTCTTCACAATCTAGAACTGTCCTTCTAAAATTCAGAGGTCTTGCACTCCAGGACCATACTCTAACCATAAACACCTAGTTTTCTATTTACTTTTTTTACTTCTTACTCCTAATACCCTTACATTCCAATTGTGTGGCGCTCTCCAGAAATTAGGTAGCACATAGTTCAACTCCCTACAAAAAGTAAAATAGGCTCTTACATAACTACTATTTCTAATATTATTTCTAAAATGTATTCTAAGTTTCAAACAACTGTTTTAAAACTGTCTATCATTCCTCTTGAACTGAGAACCATATTGACTTATTCATCTAGATCAGTACTACATAAACTACTAGCCTACTGTCTGTTTGTGTAAATGAAGTTTTATTGGAACACAACTACACTAGTTTGTTTAAATATTATCTAAGATTGCTAACACACTACAAGGACAGAGTTTAGTATTGGCAACAGAGACCATCTGGCCAACAAAGCCTTAAATATCTACTATCTGGCCCTTTACAGAAAAAGTTTGCCAATCACTTGTCTAGATGCCTGCCACATATCCATATGCCTTGTCAATATCTCTTTCTAGCTGAAAGTGCCTAATGCAGAGTCCTTAATTAAAAGCATGCTGGGCTGTTTATAACACAAGGTTTGCCATTAATAAATGCAGGAAAACCAGCACAAATATTAGACAGTACTAAAATTAAATCTAGTGGGATGTTGTTGTCTATCCTGACTATGGATATATAATTTAACACATTATAAAAATAAGAAAGCGTGACAGTTTTAATATTACAAAATCTCTGAAACAATAAATCCTGTTTATCACAGAATATAGGTTTAGTCCTGGCATAACCAGCCTACAAGGAATAGTCAGATCCACTCAGGGATAGTCTTTATGCAGGGCGGCTTTTGTAAGCCTTTTTCACACAAAAATCTTTTTTAAAACAGGCTTTCTAGTTAAAATACTATTTATCAGCTTATTAATTCCTTTTTATTTTTTATTTCATCGTTATTGACGAATAATAACTGCATATATACATGGGGTAAAATGTGATGCTTCAATACATGTATACACTGCAGATTGAGCAGATGAGGCTAATTAACATACCCATCACCTCACATACATATTTTTTGCAGCAAAAATATTTAAAATCCACTCTATTAGCAATGTAGTATATGAAATACACAATGCATAATTAGTAACATTAGTCATTTCATTGTACGATAGAACAACAACAGAATAATAGAACACTTATTCTTCCTAATTGAAACTCTGCATCCTTTGACCAATATTTTTCCTTTCCCTGCCCAACCGACCACCACCCCGCAGCTTCTGGTAACCACCATTCTACTCTCTACTTCGATTGATTCAAATTTTTGGATTCCACATTTAAGTGAGATCAGGTGATAATTGTCTTTCTAAGCCTAGCTTATTTTGCATAGCCTAATGGCCTCTAGTTTCATTTATGTTGTCACTAATGACAGGATTTTGTCCCTTTATAGGCTGAATACTATTTCATTATGTATATATACCTCTTTTTTTAATCCATTGATCCCTTGGTGGGCACTTAGGTTGTTTCCCAATATTGGCTATTATGAATAATGCTGCAATGAACATGTGAACACAAACATCTCTCCAACATACTGATTTCAATTCCTTTGGATGTATACCCAGACTGCAGGATCATATGGTAATTCTATTTTCAGTTTTTTGATGAACCTCCATACTCTTTTTCAAAATGGTTGTACTAATTTACTTCCCCCCAACAGTGTACAAGAGTTCCCTTTTTGCCATATCCTCACCAACACTTGTTATCTTTCATCTTTTTTATAAGAGCCATTTTAAGAGGTATGAGATGACATCCCATTGTGGTTTTGATCTGCATTTCCCCGATGATCAATAATGTTGAGCATTTTTTCATATATGTGTTGGCCTTTTGTATGTTTTCTTTTGAAAAATGTCTATTCAGATTCTTTGCCCATGTTTAAATAGGATAATTTGTTTTCTTGCTACTGATTTGAGTTCCTTTTATGTCTTGGGTATGAGTCCCTTATCTGATGTATGATTTGCAAATATTTTCTCTCAATGTGTATGTCTCTTCACTCTGTTATTTCCTTTGGTGTATAGAAGCTTTTTGATTCAATACCACTTGTCTATTTTTGCTTTTGCTGCCTGTGCTTTTGGAATCATGCAAGAAGTCATTGCTCAGACCAAAGTCATAGCTTTTCTCCTATATTTCCTTCTAGTAGTTTTAGTTTCAGATCTTCCATTTAAATCTTTAATCCATTGAGTTGATTCTTGTATAAGGGATAAGGGTTCAATTTCATTCTTGTACATTTGGATACCTAGCTTTTTAGAATCATTTATTGACAAGACTGTCCTTTCCCCAATGTTTATTCCTCGAGCCTCTGCTGAAAATCAGTGGACTGTAGATGTATGAATTTATTTCTGGGCTCTCTCTCCTGTTCCATTGGACAATTTGTCTGCTTTTATGTAGGTATCATACCATTTTAATAACTATGAGATGACTTTAAAAATTCATGAAAAAAATAGACAGATAAAAATAAAAAATATAAACTTTATTTCTCAACATAAGTTCCATCAAAGTCAAGAAGCTTTTGTAAGCAATGATACCAGTCAGTTAGTCCATCCCTAAAGAGCTGAAAGTCCTGTGAATTTAACCATGTCAATGCAGTCTTGTTTACATTATTAACTGAAGAAAAATAGGTGCCCTGAGAAAACATTTTAAGATTAGTGTATTAGCGTCCATTTTCACACTGCTGATAAAGACATACCTGAGACTGGGCAATTTACAAAAGAAAGAGTTTTAATGGACTTACAGTTACACATGGCCAGGGTGGACTCACAATCATGGTGGAAGGCAAGGATGAGCAAGTCATGTCTTACATGGATGGCAGCAGGCAGAGAGAGCTTGTGCAGGGGAACTCCTCTTTATAAAACCACCAGATCTCATGACACTTATTCACTATCATGAGAACAACATGGGAAAGACTTGGCCCCATGATTCAATTACCTCCCACCAGATCCCTCCCACAACACGTGGGAATTCAAGGTGAGATTTGGGTGGCACACAGCCAAACCACAATCATGGGGCCAAGTCTACTTTTGCTTTGATTGAACCCCTTCTACCTCCTGGTAGCCATTGCTTTGGTTGTGCTTTGTCTTCAGAATTATAGTGGTAAAGTCATGTTTCACCTATTACAATTCTTCAAAGAAATACTTCATGATCTTGATCCCACTTGTTTATAATTTCCACTAAAACCTCTGCTCTTATCTGTAACTAATCTGGTCCGAGTGGTTTTGGCACCCATAGCGTGGAAAGTCTGGTCAACTTTAATTTGCATCCAGAATTAAGCTGAATTAATTGAGATGTCTATGGTGTTGGCTATTGTTTCTGCTGTCAAACATCAGTCCTCTTCAATTAGAGAATGAACAAGATGATTTTTTCCTCACAAACTGATGTGAATAGTCTGCTGCTGCAGGCTTCATCTTCAACATCATATCATCCCTTCTTAAAATGAGTTACCCATTTGTAAACTGCTGATTTCTTTCGGGCACTGTCCTCATAAACTTTTCACAAAGCATCAATAATTTCACCTTCTCCCACCCAAGCTTCACCATAAATTTGATGTTTGCTCTCGCTTCAATTTTAGCAGAATTTATGTTGCTCTGATAGGGGCTCTTTTCAAACCAATGTCTTACCCTCCTTAGTGTCTCAAACTTGATCCCATTGTTACAACAATTTGGTATGAGTTTATTTTGGTGCAAAAAAAAATTTGAAATCCATGCAGATTTTTCATAATACACATTTTCCATTTACTTTTTAAAGGCAAATCAGGTAGTGTAATGCCTCCAGCTTTGTTCTTTTTGCTCAACACTGCTTTAGCTATTTGGGGTCTTTTGCGGTTTCAAACAAATTATAGGATTTTTTTTCTATTTCTATTTTGATAGGATTGCATAGAATCTGTGTATCACTTTGGGTAATGTGGACATTTTAACAATATTCTTTCACTTCATGAATACACAAAGTATCTATTTGTGTCATCTTCAATTTCTTTCATTAATGTTTTCTAGTTTTCTACATATAGATCTTTTACCTCTTTGGTTAAACTTATCGTAAGGTTTTGTTTGTTTGTTTGTTTGTTTGTTTTGATGCTACTGTAAATGGGACTGTTTTTCCTAATTTCTTTATCAGATCATTCACTGAATAGTCATTCAGACTATTCTAGGCACAGGAAATGCATTCTGACTACTATCTTCCACTACTGTTGTCCTATCCGCAATACAGACCAGCAGTTAACTAACTTGGCCCATAAATGAGTGGGTAATTTAATTTTGAGGTGAAGTATTAGCCCATTATGGCCACACAAGAAAATCATGTTCTCCAATTCAGTATTGATATAGCTGACATTTTAACCATTATCTATCTGACTTTGAGGCCTAATTCTCAACTGCTATGGTTTGAATACATGAATCCTCCAAACCTTACACTGAAATTTGATCCCCAATGTCAGAGGTGAGGCCTACCCAGAAGTGTTTGAATCATGCAGGCAGATCCTTCATGAATGGCTTGGTGCCATCTACACAGTAAAGAGTGAGCTCTCGCTCTATTAGTTCCTGAGAGAGTTGGTTATTAAAAAGAGCCTGGCCCCTCCCACCCCTTGCTTCCTCTCCTGCCATATGATCTCTGCAGACACCAGTTCCCATTTGCTTTCTACCATGAATAGACGCAGCCTCAGCCCCGCAATACAAGCAGATGCCGGTGCCATACTTCTTGTACATGCTGAGGAATCATGAGCCAAACGAATCTCTTTTCTTTATACATTATCCAGTATCCAGCCTCAAGTATTCCTTCATAGCAATACAAATGGACTAAAACATCAGCTGATTCTGAGCTCTATAATTCTAACTAGGATATTTCCAAATAAGATTCTAGCTCATTAATACATTTTCCTCAACATTCCCTTAAGCTACTGAGATAACTATACAACTCGAACATTTTTTAATCATGGAGTACTTCTCTTGCACATGGTAATCATTATTTTCAAATTAATCTACTATCTAATGATAAGATCAATCTCTTCCCCTTTTGGCTAAACTGCATCACATCTACTGATCATTTCATAACTTTATGCTATCTGTAAAACATTTCTCCTATTCCCTTTTTGGCTCAAATGGTAGACTGGAAGTATACTGTGTGTCAAATAGGGTCAAATAAATCAGATATCTAAAATGCCAGAGCATCTTCCTTTCATGGATCCAGACAGCAATTAGTAACATTATGCCAAACATTTTGAGCATTAATTCTAATCATTCATGGCAGACCAAAGAAATCAAAGACAGGTACACAAGGTGTTATAAAAAGCTTAAATTAATAAATCACAATCACCTTGTACTATTACTGTTAAAGATAATAAAACTCAATTGACCATCACATTTAAATAATTAATTTTCTGGTTAACTTAATATCATTGACTGAAATTCAGCCAGAATAACTTTTCTCAATGATTTGTTGCTAAATATGCCCCTAAATTTGTTTTTACTGCTGGTAACAAATTACCAAAAACATAGAAATTTAAAAGAACATCCATTTATTATCTCACAGTTCTATAGGACAGAAGTCCCTACAGACTCAGATGGGTGTTAGCTGAGCTAGGCTCTTATCCAGAGGCTCCAGAAAAGCATCCACTTCCAGGCTTATTCACGGCTGGTAGAATTCAGTTCCTTCCAGTTGTATGCATGAGGTCCCAACTTTCTTGCCAGTTGCTGACCAGGGGTTGCTCTCAGCACCAAGTGGCCACTTTCTCTAGTACTTTCAGGCATGGCTCCCTCCATCTTCAAACCAGTATTAGAATGTCAAATCCAGTTTACGCTTTGAGTCTTTAGCTTCCTCTTCTGCTAGCACCCAGGGGAAACACTCTGCTTTTAAAGGGCTCATGTGATTAGAGTAAGAAAATCCAGATAATCTCCCTTTTGACAAATGACATAACATAATCATAACAGTAATACCAGGGATAAAAGTCAAAAGGGCCATCTTAAAGTTTTCCCTACCTCAGTTTATTTCCACAATTTTGGAAATTATAACTTGCTTTGATAACTCAGGATGGTAAAATACTGATATAATAATGATGTTATAATAAAACATCATTATAAAAATTCATTTTTATACATCTAAAGTATAGATTAGTTTGATTTTATACTGACTATATAAGATACCCTGGAAATTATTTTTTAACAAGTCATAGATACCAATTTGTTTATATAATTTGGCTCTTCAGCCTAAAATTAGGTAATGGTGATGGTTGTACCACTCTCTGAATATGCTAAACATAAGTGAACTGTACATCTTTAAAAAGTGAATATGGTGAGGTGTAAATTGTAACTCAGTAAAGTTCTAATTGTTTTTTGAAAAGTGAGCTGGATCATGTGTGCTGAACCAAAACAAGTTGATTGCCTCCTAAAACAGAATATTTAATTATGAACCAGAGTCTCTGCTATGGTTTGAATGTGTCCCCCCCAAAAAAGTGTTGAAAACTTAATCCCCAATGCAACAGTGTGGGGATGTGGGGATAAATGAGAGGTGATTAGGCCATAAGGGCATAGCCCTCATGAATGGATTAATGTCCTTTGTTATTGCAGGAATTAATTCCTTATAAAAGGGTAAGTTCACCCCCTCTTGCCCTCCTCTCTTTCTCTCTTCACCCTCTCTTTGCTCTTCTGTCATGAAATGATGCAACGAGGAAAGCTCTTGACAAATTCTGGCCCCTCAATCTTGGACTTCCCAAAAGAATCATAAGCCAATAAATTTTTATTCATTATAAATCACTAGGTCTCAAGTATTCTGTTATAGCAGCACAAAACTGAGTAAGACAAAAAACTGATATTGAAGCATAGAACGTCGCTTTATCAAATATCTGAAAATAGGGAAGCCACTTTGAAATTCAGTAATAAGTAGAGGCTGGGAGACTTTGGAGAAAAAGGCTAGAAAAAGCTTGTATTGCCATGAAAAGAACATTAAGGATGATTCTGATGAGGGCTCAGAAGAGAACTTCAGGGAAAGTCTAAAACTTCGTAGAGATTACATCAGTGCTTGTGATCAGAAAATTGGCAGAAATGCGGAGAGTAAAGGCAATTCTGAGGCGACCTCAGACAGAAATGAGGAAAGAGATATTGGAAACTGGAGTAACAGCCATCCTTGATATGAAGCAGCAAATAACTTAGCTGAATTGTGCCCATATCTGAGTGCTTCATGGAAGGCAGAATTTAAGAGCAATAAGCTAGTATAATGGAAGTTAGAAAGGAATTACTTAGATAATAAGGGCATGGGAGTCCTTGGTAAGGCTTTCCTTTTCAATGAAAAGCAGCCCCAAATCATTTTCTAACAAGGAGCAGCCTGCAAGCTGGGAACTTGCATGGGTGAATGCTGACAGGAACTAAGGACTAGACATTTGCAAAATGGCGGCTCCATCCTCTCTTCTCTGCCAGCCACCTGTATTGTAAGGAGCAGACAAGATGGCCCTGATCAGCTGCAAAATCCATTTGCATGAGAAGATTTGGGTGGGGCAACCAGCCTTCCCCATGCACTAAGTAAACGTCATACCTGATAGAACTAATCTGTGACCCCTACGTAAATCAGACACCACCTCCTCAAACTGGACTATAAAACTCAGCACATTTGCCACCAGCCAGTCCTTTCCGATCAGAGACCCCTCCCTTTATAAAGGAAGCTGTTTCTCTTTCTCTTCTCTTCTATCAATTAAACCTCTACTCCTAAACCCCTTGTATGTGTCCATGCCCTAAATTTTCCTGGTGCATGATGATGAACCCAAGGGTATATACCCCAGACAACGTAACCGCTTCACTAAGATATCTGGTGTAAGAAATTTCTAAGCAAAATATTGAAAGAGCTGCGTGGCTACTTTTAACTGTATATAGTAAAGATGTGAGAGGGAAGAATGATTTAAAAACAAAACGTTATTATTAAAAGGGAAGCAGAAAGTAAGGATTTGGAAAAGTCATAGTTTGCATATGTAAAGAAAAAAGCAAAGCATGCAAGGGTGTGGCCAAGTAACCCTTGCATAAAGGGATTAGCATGGATAAAAGGAAGTCAAGTGCTAGTCATCAAGATAGAAAGAGATCTTGAAGGCATTTCAGAGGTCTTCTGGGCTGTCCCTTCCATCTAGGATCCTGAGATCAAAGTTTCCAGAAAGGCATCTATGGGACCTCAGCATTCACTGCTCTGTGCTGCCTCAAGTGTCTGCTCCCTGCATTCTGGCACAGCTCCCCTTAGCCTCCCCAGTCACTGCTCAAGCAAACCAAGGTGTGTCTCTGGCTGCATCTCTGGAAACTATAGGAAATAAGCCTTGGTGGTTTCCATCCTTGTGGTGCCAATTCTGCAGGTGCACAGACTGCACAAGTTGTGGAGGTGTGGCTACCTCAATGTAGATTTGAAACGATGCTACAGCAACAGAGTCATCATAAAGTACTTGCTAGAGCAATGCCTAATAGGGCCATGGGAGCAGGGCTGCCTCTGAGACCTCAGAACTACAGAGTCACCCATGTGCAGCCTCAGACTAGAAGAGTGGCAGGCATGAGCCTCCAATCCATGAAAGCTGCCATGTAGGCTCAACCCAGCAAAGCCTAAGGGCTGGGCTGCCTGAGGTCTTGGGGGCCCAATCCTCATCCCAGTGTGCTCAGAAGGCGAAATATGAAGTCAAAAAAGATTATTCTCTAGCTTTCAGATTTAACATTGTTTGTTCTGTTGGGTTCTGGACTTATTTGGGGTCTGTTACTCCTTTTTTTTCTTTTGGAACAGGAATGTATATCCTATACCTGTCTCACCATTGTACTTTGGAAGTAGGCAAGTTGTTTTGATTTCACAGGCTCATAGCTGGAAGGGAATTTTCCCTAGGATGAATTGTGTCTTGAGTCTCACCCATATCTGATTTAGAAGAGACTCTAGACTTCAGACTTTTGAGTTCGTGCTGGACTGAGTTAAGACTCTGGATTAGTGTTGAGAGGTGGGGCATAATGGGAGGTGATTAGACCATGAGGGCATTAACGCTGCTACCCCAAGAGTGAGTTCATTATCAGGAGAATGGGTTCCTTATAAAAGGATGAGATTTGAATGCTTTTGCCTACCCCTTGACCCTCTATTTACCCTCTGCCCACAGGATGATACAGCAAGAAAGCCCTTACAAGATGTCAGCCTCTTGATTCTTGATCTTAGATTTCCCAGCCTCCAGAATCATGAGCCAATATATCTCTATTAATTATAAATTACCAAGTGTATTAGTCCATTTTCACACTGCTGATATAGACACACCCAAAACTGGGAAGAACAGGAGATTTAACCAGACTTACAGTTCCACATGGCTGGGGAGGCCTCAGAATAATGGTGGGAGGCAAAAGGCACTTTTTACATGGTGGCAGCAAGAGAAAAATGAGGAAGCAGCAAAAGTAGAAACCCCTGATAAACCCATCAGGTCTTGTGAGACTTACTCACTATCAGGAGACTACCACAGGAAAGACCAATCCCCATGATTCAATTACCTCCCGCTGGGTAATTCCTTCACATAACACATCGGAATTCTAAGAGATACAATTCAAATTGAGATTTGAAAGGGAACACAGCCAAACCATATCATTCTGCCCCTGGCCCCTCCAAATCTCAGATCCTCACATTTCAAAACAAATGATGCTTTCCCAAAGTCTTAACTCATTTCAGCACCTCCAAGGTCTCATCTGAAACAAGGCAAGTTTTTTCCATCTATGAGCCTGTAAAATCAAAAGCAAGCTAGTTACTTCCTAGATACAATGGGGGTATAGGTATTGGATAAATACAGCCATTCCAAATGGGAGAAATTGGCCAAAACAAAGGGGTTACAGGGCCCATGCAAGTCCAAAATCCAATAGGGTAGTCAAATTTTAAAGCCCCAAAATGATCTCCTCTGATTCCAGGTCTCACATGTAGGTCACGCTGATGCAAGAGGTGGGTTCCCATGGTCTTGGGCAGCTCCGACTCTGTGGCTTTGCAGAGTACAGCCTCATCCTGGCTGCTCTCATGGGCTGGCATTGAACATCTGCGGCTTTTCCAGGCACACAGTGCAAACTGTAGGCGCATTTATGGTTCTGGGGTCTGCAGGACAGGGGCCCTCTTCTCACAGCTCCACTAGGCGATGTTCCAGTAGGGACTCTGTGTGGGGGTTCCAACCCCACATTTCACTTCCACACTGACCTACAGAGGTTCTCCATGGGAGTCCCACCCCTGAAGCAAACTTTTACCTGGACATCCAGGCATTTTCATACATCTTTTGAAATGTAGACAGAGGTTCCCAAACCTCAATTCTTGACTCCTGTGCACTCATAGGCTCAACATCACGTGGAAGCTGCCAAGGCTTGGGGCTTGCACCCTCTGAAGCCACAGCCTGAACTACACCTTGGCCCCTTTCAGTCACAGCTAGAGCAGCTGGGACACAGGACACCAAGTCCCTAGGCTGCATACAGCATAGGAACCCTAGGCCCGGCCCACAAAACCATTTTTTCCTCCTATGCCTCAAGGCCTGTGATGAGAGGGGCTGCCCTGAAGGCCTCTGACATGCCCTGGGGACATTTTCCCCATTGTCTTGGGAATTAATATTTGGCTTCTCACTACTCATGCAAATTTCTGCAGCTGGCTTAAATCTCTCCTCAGAAAATGGGATTTTCTTTTCTATCTCATTGTCAGGCTGCACATTTTCCAAACTTTTATGCTCTGTTTCCCTTTTAGAATGGAATGCCTTTAACAGCACCCAAGTCACATCTTGAATGCTTTGCTGCTTAGAAATTTATTCTACCAGATACCTTAAATCATCTCTCTGAAGTTCAAAGTTCCACAAATCTCTAGGCTAGGCAGGGGAAAAATCAAAGAAATTGAAGAAGACACCAAAAAAATGGAATATTTCATGCTCATGTATTGGAAGAATCAATATTGTTAAAATGTCCATACTATCCAAAGCAATCTACAGATTCAATGCAATCCATATCAAAATGCCAATGACATTTTTCACAGAAATAGAAAAAAAAAAATCCTAGCTGGGCACGGTGGCGGTGGCTCAAGCCTGTAATCCCAGCACTTTGGGAGGCCGAGATGGGCGGATCACAAGGTCAGAAGATCGAGACCATCCTGGCTAACCCAGTGAAACCCCGTCTCTACTAAAAAATACAAAAAACTAGCCAGGCGAGGTGCCGGGCGCCTGTAGTCCCAGCTACTCGGGAGGCTGAGGCAGGAGAATGGCGTAAACCCGGGAGGCGGAGCTTGCAGTGAGCTGAGATCCGGCCACTGCACTCCAGCCTGGGCAACAAAGCGAGACTCCATCTCAAAAAAAAAAAAAAAAATCCTAAAATTTATGCAGAACCAAGAAGACCCAGAATAGCCAAAGCCATTCTGAGCAAAAAGAACAATACTGGAACTATCATATTACCTGACTTTAAATTATACCACAGAGCTATAGTAACCAAAGCAGCATGGTACTGGCATTAAAAAAAAAGACACATAGAACAACTACAGAATAGGGAACCCAGAATAAATACATACTTACAATGAACTTATTTTTGACAAAGGTGTCAAGCATATATACTGGGGAAGTAACAGTCTCCTCAATAAATTCTGCTGGGAATACTGGATATCTATATGAAGAATAATGAAGCTGGACCCCTATCTCTCACCATATACAATAAACAATTAAAGACTTAGAAATCTAAGACCTCAAACTATGAAACTACTACAACATTGGGAAAACTCTTCCAGGACACCTGGAGACTAGGCAAAGATTTATTGAGTAATACCCCACAAGCACAGGCAACCAAAGCAAAAAGGGATAAATGGGATCACATCGAGTTAAAACGTTTCTGCACAGCAAAGGAAACACTCAACAACACGAAGAGACAATTCACAGAAGGGAAGAAAATATTTGCAAACTATCATTCTGACAAGGGATTAATAACCAGAATATACAATAAGCTCAAACAACACTATAAGAAAAAAAATTTAGTAATCCAATTCAAAATATGCAAAAGATCTAAATAGACATTTCTCAAAAGAAGACATACCAATGTCAAAAAGCATATAAAAAGGTGCTCAGCATCACTGATCTTCAGAGAAATGAAAATCAAAATTACAATGAGATATCATCTCACTCCAGTTAAATAGCTCATATCCAAAAGGCAGGCAAAAACAAATGCTGGCAAGGATATAGAGAAAAGGGAACCCTCTTACACTATTGGTGGGAAGGTAAATTAGTGTAACTACTATGGAGAGCAGTTTGCAGGTTCCTCAAAAAATTAAAAATAGAGCTACCACATGATTTAGCAATCCCACTGCTAAGTATATACCTAAAAGAAAGGAAATCAGTATATTGAAGAGACAGCTGTACTTCAATGTTTGCTGCAGCTGTATTCACAATAGTCAAAATTTGGAAGCAACCTAAGTGTCCATCAACAAATGAATGGATAAATAAAATGTGGTACATATACACAAGGGAGAACTATTCAGCCATAAAAAAGAATAATATCCTGTCATTCACAACAACATGGATGGAAGTGGAGGTCATTATATTATGTGAAATAAGCCAGGCACAGAAAGACAAACATTGCATGTTCTCGGTTATTTCTGGGAGCTAAAAATTAAAACAATTGAATTTATGGAGATAGAGAGTAGAAGGATGGTTACCTGAGGCTGGGAAAGGTATCGGGGCAGGGGAAATGGAGATGGCTAATGGGTTAAAAAGTATAATTAGTATGAATTGTTTATAACACAAAGAAAGGATAAATGCTTGAGGTGATGAATACCCTATTTACCCTGATGTGGTTAGTAGGCATTGTATACCTGTATCAAAATATCTCATGTATCCCATAAATACATACAGCTATAATGTAACCACAAATATAAAAAATAAAGAGATATGGGAGAGGAAATATCACCAAAGAAAGATGTCCAAATGTTTAGTCAGCCTTGTACTACTTGGATAAGCCCTACTTGGTCACAATGTATTACGTTTTTTATGTATTGCTGGATATGATTTGCTAATACTTTGTTAAAGATTTTTGCTTCTGTGTTCATGAGAGTTACAGCTCTTTTCCAGTAATGTTTTTTTTTTTTTTTTGGTTTTCTTATCATGGTAATGCCAGCCTTGCAAAATAAGTTACAAAGTATTCTCTCTTACTCTGTTTTCTAGAAAAACTTGTGTAGAATTCGTATTACTTGTTTCTTAAACATTTGGTAAAATTTACCAGTGATGCCATCTGAGCCTGACAGTTTCCTTGTATGAAGTTTTGCAATTTGAATTCAATTTACTCAACAGACATAGAAATATTCTTTTCATTTACCTCCTCATGAGTTACTTTTGTTAATCCCTATGTTAGACCGATACAGGGAATTGGTCCATTTCATTTACTTCAAATTTATGAGCATAAAGTCATGTATAATCTTTCTTTATTATTTTTTTAAAGTCTACAAAATGGAAATTGAAATTAAAAGAAATAGTACCAACTACAACAGCCTCAAAGAACATAAAATACTTTGGTATAAAATCGAAAAATATGGCCAGGCACAGTGGCTCACATCTGTAATCCCAGCACTTTGGGAGGCTGAGGCAGGCAGATTGCCTGAGGTCAGAAGTTCAAGACCAGCCTGGCCAACATGGTGAAACCCCATCTCTACTAAAAATACAAAAAATTAGCCAGGCGTGATGACAGGCACCTATAATCCCAGCTACTCAGGAGGTTGAGACACGAGAATCGCTTGAACCCAGGAGACTGAGGTTGCAGTGAGCCAAGATCATACCATTGCACTCCAGTCTGAGTGACAGAGTACAACTCCATCTCAAAAAAAAACAAAAACAAAAAAAATAACTAAAAATACATACCCAGAATCTGTATCTGATAAATACAAAAAACGTTGTAAAAAAATCAATGAAAACCCAAACAGATGAAAAAACATACTGCAATGAAGAACGAGATAATTCTATATTGTTTACTTGTCAATTCTCCTCAAAATGACTTACTGAGTCAACACAATCTCAATAAAAATCCCAGCAAGACTTTTTTAATTGACAAATTGTTCTAAAATGTGTATGAAAAACAAAATGAACCAAGTAAATTTTCAAAAATAAAAATAAAGTTGGGGGAATCTCATTATCTAACTTCAAGATTTACTATAAAAATATACTAATCCCAGCATTTTGGGAGGCCGAGGTGGGTGGATCACCTGAGGTCAAGAGTTAGAGACTAGCCTGGCCAACATGGCAAAACCTCATCTCTACCAAAAATACAAAAATTAGCCAGGTGTGGTGGCACGTGCTTGTAATCCCAGCTGCTCAGGAGGCTGAGGCAGGAGAACCACTTGAACCCGGGAAGCGAGATTGCAGTGAGCCGATATCACGCCACTGCACTCCAGCCTGGGCCACAGAGTAAGACTCCGTCTCAAATATATATACACATACACACACACATACACTAATAAAGTAAGTGAGGAATTTGCAAAAGGATAGAGATATGGATCAATAGAACAGAAAAGAGTCAAAAAATAAATATACATAAAGATGTCCAATTAACTTTCCATAAAGGTGCAAAGACATTAATGAAAAAAGGATAGTCTTTTCAACAAATCATCATTGGATAATGATAAAGGCTCTGTTTATCAGGAGGACACAATCCAAAATTTTATGCACCTAATAACATAGTTTCAAAATACATGAAGGATAAACAGATAAGACTGTAGGGACAAACAGGTAAATACAAAACTATAACTGAAGATACCCTTCTCTCAATAAGTGGTAAAAACAGACAGAAAATCAGAATGGTTGTAGAAGACTTGAACAAGACTATCAACCAAGTTGAACTAACTGAAATGTATACAACACTCCACCCATCAATAGAAGAATACGCATTCTTTTCACACGCACAAAAAAAATACTTACCAAGACAGACAATATTCTGGCCAATAAATTTTAAAGGATTCTAGTCATATAGCCTTCTGCATATTAAATAAGTTGGATTTATATTAATAAAAGTTGAATTTGGAGCTAAAGAAAACTTCAGGCCTAGAGGGCTTCAATGGTGAATTCCACCAAACGCCACTGAAAAAATAATGCCAATTCCAGAAAAACTCTTCCAGCAAATGATCAAGAGTCCCATGGGGCTCATTATAGGAGGCCAGCATTATCTCGTCACCAAAACTAGTCATATATTATAAGACAAGTGCAGACTAATATCTCTCATGAACACAGATACAAAAATTATAAATAAAACTTTAACAAACCAAATCCAACCTAAAACAAAAAGGAAAGCATATTGTGTCAGAGGAAGTTTATCTTAGGAATGTAAGGTTGGTTTAACATTCAAAAAGTATGTACATAATTCACCATGTTAACAAACTTGAAAAAATCATATGATTATCTCAACGGACACAGAAAATGCATTTAATACAATCCAGTTTCCATCACTGGTAAAAACTCTTGGCAAACTAGGAATAGAAGGGAACTTTCTCAATGTGATAAAAGGCATCTAAAAAAAAAAACTTACAGATAACATCATAATTCATGGTTAAAGATCAAATATCTCCCCCTAAATCATGAGTAAGATTGACCACTCTCATCACCTCTATTCACCACTATAATAGAGGTTCTGGCCAGTGAAGAAAGGCAAGAAAACAAAAAGGCATCCAGATTGCAAAAAAAGGAGTCAACATATCTTTATCTGTAAACAATATAACCACCTAAGTAGAAAACCATAAGGAATCTACAAAAATCTACAAGTAAGTTTGGCAAGATTGCAAGATAAAAAAATCAAACATACAAAAATCAGTTGTATTTCAGTATGAGAGCAACCATCGAAACTGAAAGTTTAAAAAATGCCATTTACAATAGTATCCAAAAATATTAACTACTTAGGGAAAAATCTGACAAAAGAGGTGCAACACCTATTCACTGAAAATTTAAAAACACTGCTGACAGATTAAAGAACTAAAGAAATAAACAGACCTACCATGTTAGGAAACTCAATATTGACAAGGTATTCATTTTCCCCAAAACTGATCTATAGACTCAACATAATTACAAATAAAACCCTGGTAGGCTTTTTATAGAAACTGATAAGCTGATTCTAAAATTCATATGGAAATACAAAGGACTCAGAGTAGCCAAAATAACTGGAAAAGAACAAAACTGAAAAACACTCCCTGAATTCAAGACTTACAAAGAAACAATAATCAAGACATTGTTGTACTGATATACAAATAGACAAAGAGATCAAGAAACAAAGCAGAGCTCAGAAATAGAAACACAAATATATGAATAGTTTCGACAAAGGTACAAAGCTACTTTAACAGAGAAAGAATACTCTTTTCAACAAATAGTGCTAAAACAAATACCTATATGTCAAAAAACTGAATTTAGATCCATACTTCTCCCCATATATAGAAATTAACTTAAAATGGACCGTAAATCTAAATGTAAAATCTAAAACTACAAAACTTCTAGAGAAAAAAAAAATAAACAAAATCTTTATCAACTTGGTTTAGGCAGTTTTCTTTTTTATTTTTTTTTTTATTTTTATGTTTTTTTATTTTTTAAAGACAGGGTCTTGCTGTGTTGCCCAGGCTGGAGTACGGTGACACAATCACAGCTCAGCTCACTGCAGCCTCCAATTCCTGTGTTCAAGTGATCCTCCCCTCTCAGCCTTCCAAGTAGCTGGGCTAAATGGGCACACCGCCACGCAAGCTAATTTTTCAAATGTTTTTGTAGAGGCACAGTCTTGCCTTGTTTCCCACGCTGGTCTCAAACTCCTAGACTCAAGTGATCCTCCTGTCTCAGGCTCCCAAAGTGCTGGGATTACACACATGAGCCACAATACCCAGCCTAGGCAAAGTTTTCTTAGGCACAACATGAAAAGCATAATCCATAAAAGAAAAAAAAATGGTAAACTGGAATTAATTTAAAACTTAGATTCTTCGAAAAATACTGTCAAGAGACTTCATTCTCTTTTCATTGTGTTTTCATAGACAAGCTCCAGACTGGTAGAAAATATATGCAAATGATATAGCTCATAAGAAGCTAGTAATCCAGAAAATGTAAAGAACTCACAAAAATCAATAAGAAAATTTTTTAACATGCAAAAGATTTGAATAGATGCCTATTAAAGAAAATATGCAGATGGCAAGTAAGCACATGAGAAGATACTCAATATCATTAGTCATTAGGGAAATGCAAATTAAAACCCAATAACATACCGTTCACTTATTAGAATCACAAAAATTTAAAAGACCATACCAAGTGTTGATATGGATGTGAAATTAACTAGATAGAACAGACTTACTGCTGATGGGAACATAAATGATACAACTACTTTGGAAAACAGTTTGTCTGTTTCTTTAACGGTTACATATATATTTACCATATGATCCCGCCATTCTCAGGTATTTCCCCAAGAGAAAGGAAAGCATATATCCATACAAAGATACAAAGACTTCCACACGAATCTTCATAGCAGCTTTAAAAGGAACAGCCAAAAATTTGAAACAATCCAAATGTCCCTCTGCAGTTGAATGGATAAACAAATTATGGTGTATCCAGACACTGGAACACTATTCAGCAGTAGAATAAACTACTAATACACCATGAATGAATCTCAAAATAAATATGCTGTGTAAAAGAAGTCAGACAAAAAAGAAGTATATAACATATGATTCTATTTACAAAAAGTTCTAGAAAATGCCAACAAATCTATAGTGAGAGAAAGCAGATCAATAGTTGCCCTGGGATAAGAATAGGCAACTGCAAAAGGGAGGGTTACAAAGGAAACACATGGAAACTTTCTAGTGTGATAAATAAATTGTACATTTTAAATTGTGCTGTTTATTTTGACAATTATACCTCAATCTCTTAAAAATGTTGTTGAAATAACTATCAAAATTAAATTAAACACCTCATTTTTGACAATACTAAGAAGGAAAAATAGTGTTATCAGGGCAGTATATAAGGGGTAACCCAGTGTGAAGAGTCAGACAAGCCTCCTTTAGAAACTAGTATTTAAGGTAAGATTAGAAGGATGATCAATAATCATCCAAGCAAAGACCAGAGAGGAAAGAGTTCACAGAAGTAACTGTGTATAAAATGCACTGAGGCCAAAAAGAATGTGACACTTTCAAGGAACTGTAAAAGACCAGTTGGGGCAGAGGAAAGGAGGCGTGAGTCGAATCAGCTAAAGGGGCCAAAGCATGCAGACACATGTTCTTGAAAACCATGCTACTACAAGTAACTTACCTTATCAATTTAGAACCTAAGAAACACTCAATTTAAATTATTTTAAATTCCTACTGTGTGATTATATACTTTAATAATGTAAAAATAATCCATGGATATAAATTATCCATTAGAATAAAACTTTGAAATAAAGAAGTCTTAGGGACAGGGAACATTCAGTTTAAGTTTATAGTTAGTCAGTTTCCTTACAAGTAAAAAGGATTCCAAGTATATATGTATTTACATATGCATATATGTTTTGTTTTGTTTTCTTTTTGTTTTTTGTTTTTTTGTTTTGAGACAGAGTCTCACTCTGTTGCCCAGGCTGAAGTGCAGTGGCACGATCGATGCTCACTGCAACCTCCACCTCCTGGGTTCAAGTGATTCTACTGCCTCAGCCTCTTGAGTAACTGGGACTACAGACGTGTGCCATCACACGCAGCTAATTTTTGTAGCTTTAGTAGAGATGCGGTATCACCATGTTAGCTAGGATGGTCTCGATCTCCTGACCTCAGGATCCAGCCGCCTCGGCCTCCCAAAGCGTTAGGATTACAGGCATGAGATATCACGCCAGGCCATATGCATATATTTTCAACAGCTTGGTGGAAGAGTTCACACACTTAATTCTGCCCCTTTTTGTTTACAATAACAACCTAATTCCTGACATTATATCATTATATCTTCATTTTGCTGTAACTACAAATAGAATGCTTCATATATGTATATATAAAATTTTGAGAAGTCTTGCTCTGACACCCAGGCTGCAGCGCAGTGGCACGATTACAGCTCACTGCAGCCTCAACCTCCTGGGCTCAAGTAATCCTCCCACCTCACTCTCTCTTGTAGCTGTGACCACAGATGTGTGCCACCATGCCCAGCTACATTTTTAACATTTTTTGTAGAGATGAGGTCTCACTATCTTGCCCAGGCTGGCCTCAAACTTCTGGGCTCAAGGGATCCTCCCATCCTGGCCTCCCAAAGTGCTGGGATTACAGGCCTGAGCCACAGTACCCAGCATACTTCTATTTTAAATGTGTGAACTGAAGTATCCAAATTTGACTAACCTAAGAGGGGTAAAAATATACCCCTTAATATTTGACTAATATAAAGAGCAATACTCTTTAGATTTATATAAATTTACATAAATCTCAACTACTCTACAAAATTAATTCTCAAGAACTCTCTTCTAATAGAGAATGCCATTCAAAGAGATTATAGCAAAATATTTTCTTGCTTAACTTTATACTGAACTATTCAAATAAATACGATTTGAATTATAGTCTGTATCTTTGATTATTATACTTCAAATATATTTTCCTATTCTCAATCCCAAATCCTTTAGTCTAGCTTTGACTGAAAAATCAATGTTCCTTTTGTTTTACCTGTGTAAGGAAGGAATGACTTGTTATTCTGAGTGCTTTATTCTTTTCAAATGGAGACAGAAGACTGGAATCAATGCTAAGAGAACTGAAGTACCACTTTTGATACTATATTTGCTTCTGTATTTCTTCCCCCAACTATCAATCTTCTATCCTCAAGAAGCATTTGAAGAACACTTTTATTCCCTGGCAAAATCCCTACAGTAGAAAAAAAGCTAAGTTACCATGGAGCCAACCAATTAATTTTGACACTTGCTTACCAAGATTGATCAATCATTTTTGATGTCTGTTTGTAAGGTTGCTATACTTCAGTTTAGAAAAAGATATTCAAGATAATTAGTGAAGTGAGATTTTCTAGTTAAAGTCTTTCCCACTGTGTTATTACTTCAAATGCCAGGTAAAACAAGCTACTATCTTCAAATAAACCTTTCATAGGTTTATTTGCATGTACTTTACCAAGAAGAATTATTTTCTACTAAATATAATCCTTCTCTTTAACATTAAATACCAATGCATTCTTTATCCCTAAGAGTATACATAATAAAACACAGATAGTTACACCAGTTATATTTACTCTAATTAATAGCTTGTATTCCACAGAGAAATGCAAAAGCATGTACCCAGTAGAGTACAATGAGTCCTAGGAAATAACAGCTTCCAAGGAAATGACGAATACTCAAATGATTAGCTCAGGATTTATCGTTATTTAATAATATCTACATCAAATATCTATTCTTCTACTCACTAATGTATTTTGTTTATGAACACCACCTCTCAATGTTATTTAAGCTAGTTTTAACTTGATCTGTGATCTTTTTAACTGGGACGACATCTGCTAGTGAGGTCACAGGCTGCTGATCCAGCTGATTAACAAGTTCCGCTACTTTAAAATGTATTCTAAATATGAAGCTTCTCAGGACTGCAGCAATTTTTGTCCTCTTCAGACAAACGGAGCAAACCCACCCACACAAAGGCCAATATCCCTAAATTACATATAAATCAGGCACTCTCCCTATTTATGTAAAAAATGAATGAGGCTTTTTCACTGCTGATGACCAGTTTATATGTTCAAAATTCTCTCTTGCTAGGAAAAGACGCTGAATGCTACTGTGTCATAGCAAACGTTTAAGAACACAAGCAAAAAAAAAAGCAACTAACAAGCAGAATTCAGTAAGATCTCTTTGCTCATCTTGAAACACTTTTTAAACTTTTAATCAGCATCTCTCCTGATTTTTTAAAAAGTATTTTTAAAACTACATTACATACTAACTTTAAAGTATAAACCCTAGAAAAATTTCAACCTATTGCATGAATTTCAATAAACTTCAAGATTTCACTTCCAAAACCTACTAGTTAATTTAAATCATAGAGTCTACCTAAAATTTTAAAGTGCCATTTTAAAAATATACATTTTTACATTGAGTTTTAAGGGACATTTATTTTAATCAGCAACAGTACGTTTGTTTAAAAGAAAAAAAAAAGGAAATATGCTGTGTTTACAACTCCAGGAAATTGTCCTAGAATACATTAATAAGGTGAACCAGTCTTACCTTTGCCCTAGAGCCCAAGAGAAATTTCACCTAGATTTTGGTTATCAGCCTAACAATATCAGTAATCTACAATATTCAAGAGCCAGCAAACTTCATATTAAGTATCTAGAAGACTAAGAAGCTGACTTTCTTAATGACTGTTACCCGCATGTTGTTAGAAACCTGCCGCAAAGTTAACTGACTTTTGCTACTCCCCTACACTGACCCATTGCTTTTTATATCAGGCAAGAATGTAATAAACATCAACCAGTACGAAGAAAGTACCTTCACTTTAGCGAAGCAAACTTCTTAGGCTCCTTGAGCTTCAGATAAGCCAAAGTGATGTTCCCGCACAAAAGCTGATAGTGAATTAACCGATTAGAAAAAAATCCATTATCCTCACCACATAAAAACGTCCGAGTATTTCATCCTTCTATCTAACCTAAAGTAACTTTGTATTTCTCAATTCAAGATTGTCCTAGCAAATTCAACACAGCAAATTCGTTAAAAGTACTCATTCTGGAGTGTGTACTGGCTCCAGAATGCGCCAGCTGATTTGGAATCATAACTCGGCCCTTACTACTGTGTAATCCTGGCCAAGTTACTTAAATGTATCGCCTCGATTTCTCTCCGTAAATCCAGCATAATAATTCAGCAACTCATAGAGTTGTTGTAAGGAATGAATGAGAAAATCGACATAAAGCGCTTAGAAGAGTGTCTGGCACTTAGCAAGCCCATCATAAACTCTACTTATTAAGATCACTATGATGACTAAATAAATGTTAGAAGGGGGTCACCTCCAGAGAGAAGAGGAGGATAGGGGAAGACAGAGGTACTGGTGGATCGTAACTGAACCTTTACACTTTTGTGAATTTTTCACAATGCGCATGTATTTCATGAGTAACTTAGATAATTTCCGATTTTAAAATATACTCCTAAGAAAATGGTGCTGGGCATCGTAACAGATTGTGAAAATGTTCGTGCTGAGCAGCGGAAAGCCGCTGCGGACATCTGGAACGCGGACATCTGGAACGCTCGAGAAAGGCTTAGCTCCCGTCGGTCAGGACTCCCGCGCGGGCCCGAGCGCTCCCGGGGCGCCCCGGGGCTGGAGGGGGCGCGGCGCGGGACCCACTCCCGCCCGCTCCCGCAGCGCGCTGCGGTTCACTCCCTGCCGGGGGATCCGAGGCCGCGACGGGGGCGGGGTAGGCCGCGACGGGAGCGAGGCAGGGCTGGAGGTTCGGGGTCTGGCGAAGGCACTTACTTGAACCTGCCCTGGCAGTGCTGGCACTGGTCCCCCACCCAGCCCGGGTCGCAGAGGCAGGTGGAGTTGACACAGCGGCCAGAGAAGCAGGAGCCGGTCCTCTCGCACGGCTTGGACTGGGACACCTGCGCGTAGAGCGCCAGGTAGAGGAAGCCATAGCACAGCAGCCAGCTGTTCCCGTCCAGCAGCCAGGAGGAGGCGCCCCCGCCGCCGCCCGCCGGCCGAGCCCTCCACAGCCCGGGGGTCGCCGGCTGCGGGGGACCAGTGCGGGCCCGGCCCCCAGTCTCCATCTTCCCCGGCGCCCCTGCCCGGCGAGACTGCGCTCGCGGGCGCCGACAGGGATGCAGTTGAAGGAAATTCCGGCCGCAGAAAACCTCTCCGCCGCCGCTTCTCCTCCTCCTCACCGGCGCCCGTCCCAGTCCCGCTCCCCGGTCAGGAGGGACAGATCCCAACCGCCGTCGCCTCCGCTCGGCTGCCTCCAGTCGCACTCGGGCATCGCCGCCACCCAGTATCCTGACCTTGTCCTTAGCGGGCCGACCCCACACCCGCGGCGTCCCGGGCCGGGCCGGAGACGGGGAGCGGGAGGCGCACACTGTGCCCGGCGCTCCTAAGGGGACCTGACCGGGAGGAGGAGGGGACCCCGCGCGCGGCCCCGCCTCGCCCGCGGCCCGCGCCAACTGCCTCGGCTCCGAGCGCCGCGCGCCCGGGAGGGCGGGGGCCGAGCGGGAGCCCCGAAGTGGGCGCGCCCAACGCGGAAGGGGGCGATCGGGTAGATGGCGGTCAGCCCCGCCTCGCCCGCCCGGCGGCCAGCGGCGCCCCGGCAGTCATTCTGTCTCCGGTGCCTCGAGCCCGCAGCGGCGGCAGCGCCTGGAGCCGACGATGCGTGGGGCCGCCCCCCGCCCTCGCGCGCGCCTACACTCCCCCCCACAGGCCGGGCGCCTTGGTCTCGCTCCGCCCCTGACAGGGACCGGGGACTCCCCCCGCGCGCGCCCACCCCGCCTGGCCCGCGCGCTGACGGGAGACAGGACTCCCAGGAGTGGCCCGCGTGCCCGTGCCCACGGCCCGTGCGGGCACCCCGACCCACTCGCACCCCGCGTCCCTGGAGTCCCACAAATGAGAGATCGACACGGGCTTCGCAGCTTCAGCAGAAAAGAAGCCCTTCCCGTCCGCCGTCTGCAGCTGCAAAAGTGCAGCGCTTTTTCCCTAGCGCTTCCCCCTTCCTCCGCCCCATCCTCCTGCCTATTTCTTCTTTTTCTCTTAAGAGAGAAAAACTCCAACAACACACAAAGAGCTGAGCATGTGCAGCAGGCAAGAGCCTTAAAGGCACCGCAGTCCGACCACGTTGTGGGGTCAGTGAGGGCTGGGAGGGGCGGGGATTGGGGACGGAGAGAGGCGCGAGGCAGTCTCCGCGGAGGGACCTCCGAGGGGGAGCCATTGCTGCCTCGGAAATAACGAGGCCCCCGCCCCCAACAAAGAACTGCGAGGCTCCGAGCCCCGCGCTCCCCACCCCTTGCAGATGCTGCCTCGAAACCCCATGTCTCTCCTTTTCTGCTTGTCAGTGCTCTCTCCTCCATCTGGGACGATATTCTGCCTTGAAAAATATTGCAGCATCGGGGCTTTTTTTTTCAGAAGAGCAGAAGTGATGACCAGAAAAGAGCCGTTTTCCTTCCTCAGCAGCACTTTTGTTTTTTTCAGATGACTTTCCAAGATTGGCTGGCATATTCTGAGATTTTTGTTTTGTACTTTTTGTACCTTCTCTAAACAGTTGCCTTTTTATTTGACCCCCTTGAGAAAGGAAGCCAAACACATTGCAGCCATATACCCTCGAGTTACAGCAATGTTGCTGGAGTCCCACCAAAGAACAGGCAGTATGAAAAAAGAACTCAAAATCCACCAAAGGCATTTCTCACAGAAAAAAAAAAAGAAAGAAAGAAAGAAAGAAAAGTTTGTTGTAACTACACAGTCAAAATATTATTGTTAGGATTCAACTCGTGTTTATTTCGCGTCAGTTCTTTTCATGTCTCTTATCCCCACTTGCAGATGAAATCCTCCATTAACCCCATTTTGCAGATAAGAAAGAGCAACTCAGAAAGGTTGAAATATTGGCCAATGGCACGTTAGGAGTAATGAACTGAGCTTTAGACACGAGGCCTCTGACTGCTTTGCTTTTTCCACTGCTTCTATTAGCAGATGCTTTGTTCTTCCTTTGGTGAATAAAATATACGTGCTGGCTTGGTTTACAAATACCTCAGCAGTGACTTAAAGAGGAAAAAATAAAAACAAAGATCCAGAAGGAGTTGGCTCCTTCGCAAGGAAAAAAGCAAAAGGAAAACCATGATTCTCATTGGCATACAAAACAAATTATAATTTCCATAATTTCAGGTTTATAATTACCAGTACCAAAAATGTCCTTATCAAACCTAGAATTAAGATGCCCCCTTCTTCCCTTAACATCTTTTCCACATCAGGCTGCCCCTTAGAGACTTCTTGAAATGAGTGAAGAAGCAGAGGAGAGAACACTGCAGACACCAGTTAAAAGGAAGATCCTGTTCTGGATCACATCTTTTCATTTCAATGACTGTGAAATCCAGAAGAATTCTTTCTAGTGTCAGCCATGCATGAACATTGTCTGCTGCTTTTCCATTCTTCTCTATCTGCCAGCCAAAGTCAGCCGCATCTTTCTCACATCTAAGGTAGAGTTGCTTTCAGGCGTGGGGAAAGTGGCCAAGCTCTTAAAACCCTCAGTGAGTGTGAAGGTAATTCAAAGGGTGCGCTGTAGTCCCTTTGACAAGAGAGATCACGGCTCAGTCACAGACTGTAGCCTGTATTTGAGCCCATTAAAAATATACTCATAAGTGGGAGTTGAACAATGAGAACACATGGACACAGGGAGGGGAACATCACATACCAGGGCCTGTTGGGTGGGGGGCTAGGGGAGAGATAGCATTAGGAGAAATAACTAATGTAGATGACGGGATGATGGGTGCAGCAAACCACCATGGCATGTGTATACCTATGTAACAAACCTACACGTTCTGCACATGTATCCCAGAACTTAAAGTATAATAATAATTTAAAAATACATATCTTTTAATTGAATAACCACTATTATCAGCTCAGTACTTCACATTACACTGAAGAACATGCAGCCCCACAGGCCTCCTCTCAACATTGCCTTTAGAATCAAGCTGAATATATTAAATTTATATGAATTATCCTCACAAGGATCTCAGAATTTTCACTCACCCTGCATTGTGTTTCCCTCTCACTTTTAGTCAACATTTACAATTATGAATTTAAGCGAGAGAAAACAAGTGTGAATAAAGCATGATTTCTACCCCAGATTAGCTTATCTTCTGTCAAGCTCACTAGACTGTGAGCTCATTATACAGTTGAGTGTCATATACTTTACAAATGTAGACACAGAAAACTTAAATGATTTAAAATGGTCACACAAAAACTCAATGGCAAAGCTTGCCTAGAATCATGAGTTATATTTCAGTACCTTCCATGATCAAGAAATGTTAAAGCTCTAACATGATTATTCTCTTTTTTTCCAATAAAGTAGAGTCAGCCTCCTAGAAGCGCTATATCACACTAAAATAATTCATAGTATTTGTAATAGCAGTCATAAATCTAGCAAAAAGGTGAAAATTTACTCCAAAGACAGTGGGGGAAAATTCACCCTAGTGAAGTGGATGAAACTGTTAAGAATTATCTATTTAAATGTGTCCAAGGGGAAAGATAAGAAAATATTTGTTTTCTTTGGCCTTATATCAGGACCGTTAGATATTTTGAGGTGTATGTTTTGTTTCCATTCATACTACTCAATGATGGTGTTATAATATGATGGGCAAAAATCTGATATCACCAGACTGTTAAAGGAAATTTAAATAATTTTTTAAAAGAACAAGAGAAATGATAGATTCAATATCTTTTGATTGCTACTCAAAAAGTAAAAGATCTTATTTGGGCTAATGAACCAAAGCAGACTCTTCTCAGTTGCTTAATTTAAGAATCTCTGCTCTCTGGTTATTGTTCGCCCTTTGGCTTATATGAGGCTTCTGAAAGCAACCAAGATAATGAGAGCTGCAGATAGCCTGGCCTCAAGAGCTAGAAATGCATTCACTCAAAGGGACCCGCAGCGAAACTGGGGCAGTATTCTTATGACACTAACAGATGATGAATGATCTGTAACGTTAGACAGTTAAAAAAAATCAAATTTAGGTACTTATTAAAAAATTATTGATGATATTTAAAATGTTTATATGGCTATGGATCTGAACCACCACCACCACCCCAATCAAAATCTAACATTCTGCTTTCTCTTGGATTCATTCTTTTCTTCCATCGGTTTCCCTTGCTGTCACAGTTGCAAACACACACATACACTTCTGCCAGTTTTTCTACTTAACACATTTCAAACATATTGTTATAAGTAAATCCAAGGAAATAAATCCAAAGATTATAAATTCATTATGCTGGGCTACTACAGTTTTTTTTTTTTAAGCTGGAAAATAAAATGAACATCCCTAAAGTTTTAATCCTAAATATTCAGTCTTGTCACTTAAAAAAAGTTGATTGCTAATAGCCAATTGCAGAAACTTGTCTTTTGTGAAATCTAATACAATAAAAATATGGGCTAGGACTTCCTGATAAAGTAGATCAAGTATGTGCATTTACCTCTGCTCCCTCTGCAAACTCTACCAACAGGAAAGGTTTGTTTTTTTTTTTTTTTTTTCAGTTATAAACTCACTATGATAAAGAAAATGAGAAAACAGCCAACTTGTAGATGAGAGGTGACAAGGCATTTGGAAGTGTCAATGAAGGAGAAAAGTGAATGGAGAAGTAATAACTAAAACATACACGCCATCAGAGATGAGTAACAACAAGAAACAAATCTGTTTCTCCCAAAGATACCCAGAAAGCCTCAGGACTCAGATGCAAGAGTTACCCCACCTACCAGAGGTGGGGCTCTAGGATAAAAATAAGGGGAGTGGTTGAGAGCAGAATAAGGACCCCACGGTCTCCCTCCCATCCCAAGAAGCTAAACACTACCCCAAACCCAGCCCTGACAGAGGTTTAATCTCTTGGGAAATTGAATTGGAGGCTCCAGACTTAGAGCACCAGGCACAGTAGAAGGAGGGAGTGAGGTACACAGCTATAACTTGAGAGACTAAGTGAAGATCTACCTATTGAATGGTAAAATTTCCCTGCCATCTTTTCCTCCTGTTCCCAGAACATCAATAATCAAATGAATAACTCTCAGACAGAAAACTGAAAGATATTTATCTGCAGAAGTTTAATGGTTCCAAGACAAAAGATACTGTCATTTGGCGTTTTCCAACTACATGAAAATCCAGCTTCTGGATCACTGTATAGTGAAGCCTGATAGTCAATAAGCTTTGCCCAATCCCTTTTTCCATAATTTCCTCCTAAATAAGGTCAATAAATGTTCACTAGACATAAAAGATATAAACAAACAAACAAAAACAAAGAAACAAAGATAATTCTTAACAGTTTCATCCACTTCACTAGGGTGAATTTTCCCCCACTGTCTTTGGAGTAAATTTTCACCTTTTTGCTATATTTTCTTTATACTGCTATAAAGAAAAGGAAATTAAAGGAAATAAAGTCAAATGATATGGAAAGATTGTGCACCATGAAACAAAAGTGAATATTCTTTAAAAAATAATGATAAAGGGACAATCAGGAAACAAAAATATAAATAAATAAATAAACAGTAACCAAACTTAAAATGCAATAAAATTTGGGAAAATTAAGTGTAGGAAATTTCCTTAAAATTATAAAGAAAAGGTAAAGAAAGTTTCTTCTTTATCATGAAGGAAAAACTAAGAAAATTAGAGAATTCATTAATATATACTATTTTAAATTAAGCATTTATACTATGAATACATGTATTAATGTGAGAGTTCATGAATACACAAAATATATAGGAGCAGACAAAATTTGTTTATATCAGTTCATCCTAGTATTAACATAAGGAAATTTCCCAGCACTAAACTGAACCTCCAGATGAAAGGCCCACTGCAACCTAAAACAAAACACTGAGTAAAGACTCACAAATTGAGGGGGAAAAGACAAATGCAATGTATTAGAGGTAAGAATCGCATTAAAATTCTCAACAACAAATCTGAGATATAAGGGAAAAAGTAGATATATGAGGGAAAATTATTTTCAACCTAGAATTCTATACCCAGCCAAGCTATCAGTAAAGTATGAGGATAAAGACATTTATCAGCAAGATATGAGGATAAAGACACACAGCATTTATAAAATTTATCTCCCAGTGTGCCCTTTTTTAGGCTACTACTAGAAAATATAATAAAGGAAGAGACAAAACAGAAGAGAATTGTGCAGGGACATCTCAGGATGACATACAGCTGTGCCCCAGGCCAACAGAATAACCAGTCTAACCTGGAACAGAGGGCTAGGGAGAAAGGTATCCATGAAGATCATAGATATGAGTTGATATGATTTGGATCTCTGTCCAAATCTCATGTTGAATTATAGTCCCCAATGTTGGAGGTGGGGCCCGGTGGGAGGTGATTGGATCATGGGGGTGGAGGTATCATAAATGGGTTAGTACCATCCCCTCAGTGCTATTCTTGTGATTGTGAGTGAGTTATCATGAGATCTGGTTGTTTAAAAGTGTGTGGCACTTCCCTGCCTCCTCTATTCCTCTTGATTCAGCCATGTAAGACATGCCTGCTTCCCCTTCTGCCATGATTGTTAAGTTTTCTGAGGCCTCCCCAGAAGCAGAAGCCACTGTGCTTCCTGTTCAGCCTACAGAACTGTAAGCCAATTAAACCTTTTTCTTCGTAATTTATCCAGTCTCAGATATTTCTTTATAGCAGTGTGACAACTGATCAATACATGAGTATTTGGAATGTTTGGATTTTTGGAAAGAAGATTAACAAGATGTGACAGATCTTGGAGTATTGGGGGAAGAAATAGAATAAACATATAAGAATTTGAGAAAAATGAACAAAATAAGGCAATTGTGACTAGAAAAAAATGTACAAGATGTGATCAATACTTCCTTACATAGTCATAATAAGGTAAACACTGACCATCGATTTAACCAAAAATTAGAATTACCTATTTTTAAAAGATAGAAGCAGGGAAACAGTAATGTTAAATCCTAATTTTTTAGTAAGAAGTCATTATATGTCCAAATTGATAAATCCAGAAATAGCAGTATAATCACACCACATTGAAGAAAAGATTTGAAAGCTTCGTACTCTGGGGCATAGGAAAGAAGGGCAGGAGATGTACATTTTATTATAAGGCTTTTAGTACTCTTTGATTGATTGAAAATTAAAAATTAATTCTAAGACAGATAAAAATAACAAATAAATATGTGCATTCATAATAAAATAGAGAGTCATGGCACCTAAGACTCATAAAAACCTGGGTTTGATTCCTAATTCTGCTGTTGATATGCTGGTTACCCTTGAGTGATCCATTAACCTCTGTGCCTTAGTTTCCCAACACATAAAATTATAGTCAAATATCTATCAATGTCCATTTTAGGACTCAGATGAGGGTCCAAATAGAACACATGAAAGCACCTAGTAAATGATATGAAGCATTAAACAAACTTTGATATTTAATGTTCACCAAAAATTATTATTAGGAAGAGAATTAATTATATTCACATGTGAAGGAGAGGATTACTAAAAGGGATTTGGGTCAATACACACACACACACACACACACACACATATACAGACAGAGCTAGAAGAAGAGGAGGTAATTTTAAAGATGGATGTAGCCAAAGCTCCTTATTTTCTAAGGTTCAATAAAGTTCAGTGACTTGGCCAAGATCACGTAAGTAAGTAGTGGAGTAAACCAAACAAAAACCAAACAGCCAAAGCACAAACCTTGAACCAAAAAGTCAGAACCAAATGAAAGTTCACCAGAAGGGTTAAAGGCATAAATTAAAAGCCCAGCCCAGTCTGTAACATAGAGATTATCAATAATATAATCTGCTATATTGCTATATTAACTAGCTGATTACAGTTCCTGCTTAAACATGGAGCGAAGAGCTAGAAATAAAATAGGCAAGCTTTAAAAAGAAAAATAGCAATTAGACAAGCAGAGTCAGCAACAGAATATTTCTCTTGAAAACAGAGATGTGAAAATTGGACTCATCGAATCAGGAGAAAGTGTGAGAAAAAGGAAAGGAAACAAATGAAGAAAGGGCAAGGCCCAGTGATTGACAAAATGTGTCGAGAAGTGCCTGAATCTGGAACTCTTGAAGCTATTGCAAAACAACTATTAGGCTTCCCCATTCTCTCCTCCTTGGGATAATGTTGAAAGGGATGAGAGCATGAGGAAGATAAAAGGGTCAGGGACCTTTCCTCTGTTCCATACAGGAAATCATTTGCTGGCACTTTTCTTCATAAAAGGCCAGGGGGTGGGGGGTTGCTGGGACTCTTTTTAAAAATACAGTTCTGTGAATTAAAATGAACAGAAGTTCAATTTGAACCAAGTAACAAAAAAGAAAATGTCATATTATTTTATTTTCAGAAGTCATAAATTTTCCCTAATAAGAGTTACCTTGAGAAATTAGAATAGATAATTCTAATTTCTCAAGGTAACTCTTATTAGGAATCACTGCATTGTGTTGTATCATCTTAAATCTAAATAAACCAATTTTAAGTATCATTGAACATAAAGAGAGGCACTTTTGATTTGGAGAAACAGGATCGTTTTGGTTGTGAGAACATCCAACAACTGCTACAATAAGGCATCGCTCACATGTAGATAAACCAGGTAAAATTTTCTATAATCCTTAAATTGAAGTTTGTTTCATGTGCTCTCCGTTTAAAGAAAAAGTCAGTCACAGGAAGTACTTAAAAAACAAAAGCTCCCAAGCAAAATAAACAATTCATAAGAACAATAACATACTGACTTTTAGAAAGCTGCTTGGAGTTCTGACACAGGAAAATATGTTTATGTTTACAAGGAAAGGAGCATGAAAGAGAATTATGGACCCTCTCAAAGGAGAGACAAAGCCATCAGGATGCAACAAGGTTTTCTTGAAAAGAGCTCAGAGACAAAAAGAAACCACAAAACGGCACACACATAAAAAAAGAAAAATATCTGACAAATGATAGCCAGACCCCACAAATCCCGATAACACGACATTCCACTTATTAAAACCATCAGTCTTGGAAGACTCCAAGCACAGTAATTTTGTAAAATGTACACAAGTAAATTAAAACCAGGCTTATGATTCTTCTCATTTTAAGTCCCTCACTCGTACCCCTCTGCAAAAGCTGATGTGAAATTTAAAATTAAATGTAAAAAAGTCAACATGAACCTTGCTGATTTTAAGCAAGAGCCCCACGTTTTACATTTTTAAATCAGAACGTACTCTAAAAGTCTCTCTGCACATGAAAAGGAAGCATACTTTCCTAGGAAAATTTGTTCCGGGTAAACAGAAAACGCTATACCTACAACTAGGAAGCATGTGTGACAGTTTTATTTATTAAGTTATCTGAGCCACTTGGTAGCGGATATTTTAGGACATGTTTTATGGTCATGTTCTTTATTACTGGACACGACCCTTTATGGAGGTAGCAGGAGGTAGTGTCAAGAGAACTGGACAAAGGGCCAGCAGACCCAGTCTCAACAACCAAACAGGGCATGCCTCATTCACCCTCAGTTTCTTTATTCGTAAAACAGCAAAAAAATATTGGCCCTCCCTGAACATTGTTGGAAGAATCCAAAGTCCAAATAAGATGTCAAAATTATTTTTAAAACAGTGAAACCTTATTGAACTGTGTCAGCTTCAATTCCTTTCTCTGCACAAGGACCCAGTGGGGCCATGTGACACTAGAGAACCATGGAGCAAGCTCAATAATTCCTCTGCAGCTAGAGCTCCCATTGCCTGTCACTGGGGCAGGGAGTGGTGGGGGGAGCAGCAACTTCACAGCCCATTGCTTTATTCCTAGGCAAGGTAAGTGACCACCTGTATAGGGTGACTGAAGTGACCATCAGAAGACCCCAGAGAACAAAATACACTGCCCCCACACTCTTGCTATAAACTTGGAACTCCAGCTAGGGATTCTGTCCTTCAGGCTAAGGGTTTGGGGGCACTTATGCCATTGCAAAAGCCTTTGAAGGGCTAACACATTTCGTTTGTACCAGTCATTAACATCTTACCATGAATGACTTTGTACCTATTCTTGAGAGTAGTTTTCATAACGAACATAAGAAAAATATAAAGATGTATCACTTCTACTGCCACCAACAACTCCCCACAACCCAGCACACACACAGCACACACAAGGTGAACATCCTTTGTTACCTGGCCTCTTAGAGGAAACACGAATATGAGAATCACTAACATCCTCTAGTGATCTTAGCCTAATATCTCATCCATGGAGGGAATGCTTATTTTTTTAAAAGCATACCAAAAGAGGCAATGAACACAAAGGAGTTAAATACTAATGGTGAGATTTGAGACAGAGTGGCTCCTGGATGAAAGATTTGACATATATCTCAAGTCAGTTATGGTAGGTAGCTGCTTACATCCCCTAAGTGGAGAGCAAAACTAGCAGAGGAATTTTGGCATCTCTGACTATACAGTGAATGAATCTAAGGGGAGAATTAAAATGAAAGGTTAGGTCTTCACTGGGAAACACTCTTCCTAAACTCAAGTCCAGCAGATATCATCATCAACAGTTCTGCTATTTTTAATGGCTAGGAGGGTGCTTAAGGAAATGTCAGTCTCTAAGATTATCCCAACTCTCCTCTGCATAAATAATAACATCATTACCGACAGATTCTTGGCTCAAACGATCTTCTTTTAAACATGCAGACTAGTCAAAATGAAATACTTGTTAGAGAAAGATTAGAAAGGGTAAAACTGAAAATGATCACTCAAAATTAGGGAAAAAAAGCCTCATTAAAAGGGGGAAAAATATGGACATTCTGAGCCAGCCAGACACCAAAAATATGAATGAATGAATGAACAGCAAAGCAGCAATACTGTGTTGGTAACATGGCCTTTGAGGGTGCAATGACTCAAAGGAAACCATCAGAGAAACCAGTGCGAACCCCCCGTACATGCTCAGAGGCTTGTAGATCTCCAGCAATCCTGGCAGGTCGACAATATTACACCCGCTGGGAACATTTCCTCTGGCTTATGCTCAGCGTATGCCCTAAAGTCTCAGGACTTTCTAATGCTCATTATTTTTATTTTAACTCTGGTGCTGGAAACGCTATCCTCATTCCCATGAATGCTTAATCTTTCTGAATCATCCTATCTGTAGCAATTATCCTATGAACTTATAAAGCTAATTGTTAAGTTTGAAAAAAGACTCATGAGTTTTAAATTTTTTCTGCCTTTTCATTTTATGAAGTGTCTTTTTATTCCTTTATTATTAGAAAATGTAAATAAGCATCCAATCATCCTTCTCTTTAACATTTATTATTTTATAGCTCTTATCAAATTTCTACTGTTTTTCTCCCAACTTAAAAGTCCTAGTTGTTCACCTGTGGGCTCTATCTTGCCACTGTAATTTTTGTAGCTGACCTCCTTTACACTATTTCTTGTCTAGCTCAGTCATTTTTAAGATAAAGAAGATAAAATGGAACAGGCCATTCAAAGTAAGGGTTGGTTATATACCCTGTAAAAATGAACATAAATGTATCATATTGTTTTCTATTACCCTTTTGAACCAGAATAGTTTCTTATTTACTTAATTATCACTGCTCTTTAAAAAGATGCATTCTTTGAACTGTCCATAATGGTGTCTACATGCCTTTCCTGAAGGGTTGTAACTAACTCAGTACCCATGAAGATACTATTTAAGTTATTTCCTTCTGAGATGCATTAGAATCATAGACTCTCGAGGTAAATTTCTGCCTTTGGTGTGTTCATCTACCTGGTTAAGTAAAATATCTAGATGCTTCTAGATTTTTAACTCCTTTACCATCTGTACTAGATAATTATGATGGGAGACAGGCCCTTAACACTTTCTGAGGAAAACTGTCCTGCACATGTCCTCCACTGATAAAGCCCACTTACGCAGCTGTGTTTTGTACACATGATTCTGCTCTCCTCTGCTGCTGATTAGAACAGAGGCAAGCACCAACCTGCGGGCAGCCAGTCTCTAGGCTCACTGGCAGTTTTACAAGTTGATTGGCATGACAGTGCCAATCAAACACTGGGATGTAATGGGACACCCAAATTCTCACTTTGGGGAATTTGAATTAAGAAATATAGAAAGGGTCGGCCAGGTGCGGTGGCTCAAGCCTGTAATCCCAGCACTTTGGGAGGCCGAGACGGGCGGATCACGAGGTCAGGAGATCGAGACCATCTTGGCTAACACAGTGAAACCCCGTCTCTACTAAAAAAAATACAAAAAACTAGCCAGGCGAGGTGCCGGGTGCCTGTAGTCTCAGCTACTCGTGAGGCTGAGGCAGGAGAATGGCCTAAACCCGGGAGGCGGAGCTTGCAGTGAGCTGAGATCCGGCCACTGCACTCCAGCCTGGGCGACAGAGCGAGACCCCCCTCTCAAAAAAAAAAAAAGAAATATAGAAAGGACCAAGTGTAGTGGCTCACGCCGGTAATCCCAACACTGTGGGAGGCCGAGGCAGGCAGATCACTTAAGGTCAGGAGTTTGAGACCATCCCCGCCAACATGGTGAAACCTGTCTCTACAAAAATTAGCCAGGTGTGGTGGCATGCGGCTGCCTGTAGTCCTAGCTACTCAAGAGGCTACTTGGGAGACTCCATTGAACCCGGGAGGCGGAGGTTGCAGTGAGCCAATCGCGCCACTGCACTCCAGCCTAGGAGAGAGAGAGAGCAAGACTCTGTTTCAAATATATATACATACACACTCTCTCTCTCTCTCTTTCTTACACACACACACAGAAAGAAGTAATTAAAATCAAGAGCTGAGGCTAAAAATTTGTACAGAAAAAGAGAGATCATTAGATAGGGAGGGGAAAAAAAAACCGGAGTAACAGTTACAAGAAGGTAAAACTTATGAGTAAGAAGAACTTGTGGATTAGTAACAACTAATGACGTGGAGACGTAGAGTAGAAGATGAAGAGATTTCTGTCTACTGGTGATTAGACAGAGAGAAGCAAACACTGGAGAGCTGTTAAGTCATATTGCTAGCTAAGCAGTAGAGATTCATGAACTCTTGCTGCTGAGCATTCTAGAGCTGCCTTGGATTCAAAATGGCTATTGAGTTATAGTTTCAGTCTCTATTTCTTAAAAAAATTATTTTAATTAATTAAAACAAATTTTTTTGAGACAGGGTCTCACTCTGTAACCTAGGCTGGAGTTCAGCGGTATGATCATGGCTCACTGCAGCCTCAATCTCCTGAGCTCATTCTCATCCTCCCATCTCAGCTTCCCAAGTGGCTGGGTACAAAGGCACGTGCCACCATGCCCAGCTTATTTTTTTTTCTCTTTTTAAGACTGAGTTTCACTCTTGTCGCCCAGGCTGGAGTGCAATGGCGCGATCTCGGCTCACCGCAACCTCCATCCACCTCCCGGGTTCAAGTGATTCTCCTGCTTCAGCCTCCTGGGTAGCAGGGATTACAGGCACCCACCACCACACCCGGCTAATTTTGTATTTTTAGTAGAGACGGAGTTTCTCCAAGTTGGTCAGGCTGGTTTCGAACTCCTGACCCCAGGTGATCCTCCTGCCTTGGCCTCCCAAAGTGCTGAGATTACAGGCATGAGCCACCACCCTGGCCTGAAATTGTGGTCTTAAATAATCAGGGAAGTGCCCACTGATAAAATGACATCAGAGCAGAAATCCAGAAGGAAGGGGTGGATGAACCAGACAGCTGGAGGAAGAAGGTCCTAGAGAAGAAGAACAGCTAGTGCCAAGACTGTGAGCTGTGAGTGTCTGTGGTGTGTTTGAGGAGAAGGCCAGAGCACCTGGAGCAGAGTGAGTTGAAGGACAGCATAGCAGGAGATGAAGTTAGAAAGGAGGAGACTAGGAGTGGATGACATAGGGTCTTATAGGTCAATGTAGAGACTTTTAGTTCCATGACAAGCCATTGGAAGGTTTTGAAAATACCTCCATGCTCTGGCTTACAATTTTAAAGGTTTGTAGGCAACCATTCTGGCTGCTTCATTAAGATTATACTGTAGGGGAAACAAAGGTGGAAGAAAGGGGATAAATTATTAGGAAGCTGTTACAGTAATCCAAGAAAGAGGTAACAGTGGCTTGGACCAAAGTGGTAATTGCAGAATGAGGAGAAGTGGTGAAAGTCTGAGTGTATCTTGAAGATAGAGGCATCAGAATGTGGTGATTGATTGAATGTGGTGTGTGAGAAAGAGAAGAGTCAAGGATAACTCCCAATTTTGGGCATGAGCAATTGGAAGGATGGAATTCCCATTTACTGAGATGGGGAAATCCATGGGAGAAGCAGGTTTGGGAGGGAAGATTAGAATAGAACCTCACTTCTGAACATGACAAGTTTGAGATGCCTATTCGAAATCCAAGTGAAGATATTACATAGGCAGTTGGGTATTAGAGGCTGGAGGTTAGGAGAACAATTGGGGATGGAGATATAAATTTGGGGATTATTAGTATATAGAGTTATTTAAAATATATTCAATGATGACACTGGATTAAATCACTCAAGTGATGATAGAGGAGAGAGGTCAAAAGGTTATATAAAATAATGCATATAAAAACTGAATACAGTAGATGTAGACTTCTACAGATTTGGCACACTTTCCAACTCCCTTTTAAAAATTAGGTATTATAACCTGATTAGTCAGATGGCCAAAACACTGACTGGGAATTTATACTAGTGTTCAGAATCACCGTGTGTTTAAAAAATTGCACATGTGGATATGGCAATCCTTTCCCCCACTGTTTCTCTAATCAAGTAGCCAGATCAATAAGAGAGCCACTTTCTCATGAAAATGAAAGAGGGAAACGTCATCATCTCTCTTTCCTCTTTGATCAAGTGTGCTTGGATTCTCTCATCAGTTTATTTTATTTTATTTTTTTTAATCTCAATTGCCATGGAGGGTTTGGGCTTAGGAGGAGAGAAAGATTTTCTTCTTTACCTCTTATCCTGACCTTTGGACTCTGTCTCTAAGTCCTGTAATCCAGTCTGTTTTACCAGCATATTCTGCAGTGAAGTTTAGGGCACAAGTTCAGATGATAATGAAGTGATGCTTTCATCATGCCACTGCACTCCAGCCTAGCGACAGAGCAAGACTCCATCTCAGAAAAATTAAATAAAAAATGAAAATGAAAAATAAAGTGATACTTTGATTTCCTATCTTCCATTAGCCCTTTGATTTCCTATCTTCCATTAGCCCTTGCACATTTATCTATCCCACCTTGGTTACCTCAAGGGGAATGGTGGCTCCACATTGAGGTAGAATTTTGGCATTCCTGGACCCCATGCCATAACAGTATCAAATGAGTATTAACCCCAATCAGTCGGCACTCAATAAGCATATGTTCTTTTGCCTTAACATGCCGATAATTCCTATTAGAGAGACATGGACCCAAACATCAAAGGGAAGGTTTGTTAATAAATAGAAGGCTGACTATTCCCTTAGTCCTTCACTGTGACACCAAACCCATACTCAACTTGCCTGCAAGGTCGACACCAGAGTCAACAGAGAAAGAGAAGAATGACAGAGGTTCAGGTGAAGAAATTACAGGAAAAGTAGGGAAGTGGACATATGCAGGCCTGTTAGCTTGTCTGATAATGTATATCTAGTTACTTGCACATAAGAATGTGGGCAAATCTAGAAAAAGAGGTGCAAGGATCATGGAAGAAAGGTATAAGGAAGGTTCTGAGGCATCACTCTGTAGAAATCTTTCATCAGGAGCTATAATGGAGTGGATGCTAGCAGCCAACAGAAGGAAAGCAGGCCCCTGCTGCTCCACTCATTTCTGCTGTGCTTACGTGCCGACTCCCAGGACAGATATCTTGCTGCCTTTGAGGTTAATTCACCAAACCCTGAACTGTCTGAATTCTGTGCAAGCAGAATATATTGAGGCCCTGACCACGGTGCCCAGCCCTGCTGTAGAACTATGTGGATCATTTTCAGACTTGATTCAATTTTCTGTTTTATAGAGTCACTCACTCCAAGTTTTGATTCTCAATGGGCCACCAGAGAGAGAGAAAGCAAAATATGTTAATATGATTTGTCAACATGTCCTGTATGTGGAGCCATTCCAATGGCTCACATTTATAGCAGACACTCATCACCCTCAGTCCTTCCACCCATCTCCCCACCCAGAGACTCAGCCCTGTCCCAGATGCCAGACAGGAAGTGCTTGAGCAGCCTCAGCTTGTCAGCCTACAGAGCTTAGTTATGTTGATTTAGAAGCAGTGTCCCAGCAGCGATCACTAGGCCTCCACACTGGGCCCTAAATGCCACCCTTCTTACTATGTTGAGATGAGTCCTAATCAGAACTAACAAGCTCATGCCAAATGTGGTCAGTTGATAGGTGGTATAACTGCAATATCCAACTAACTCATAGAACATCTGCACTTCAAATTTAGTTTTAAGGTCATGTATAGTTGAGCCTGCTAAGACTCTACCTCCTACCCTGAAATCCCACAAATTCCATCATCTTTAGTAGGTACCACTGATAGAACTACCTAGGACCTGTAGCAAAGATTGTTCGACCAAAGGACAGCTGATATATTTGCTCTTGAGTCTAGAATGCAAATATATGTCCCAGGCAGGACTCTGAGTCCTCCCTTCAGTCTATGCCTCTGAATGTGAAATCTAACCACTCCTGAGAAGTTTCTAGTCCTTTAAGGTGCTCCTGGTCCCATCTTTACTATCTGTGATGTAGTAACAATAATAAGACAATGTTTGTTTATTTTTCCTGTTTTAAAAGACAAAAAAAAAAACCCTGCTATATGCCCAGAATAAGAAATGATGAAGAAAAGGTAGTGTGTGGAATAAAATGCAAATGTTTTCAATGTACATTAAAATTTTGATATATTGATCTTAGATTTAAGAGGTTAGATGTGGGTGGTTCCTTGCTCTTCTCTTTTTTTTTTTTTTTTTTTAATTTTTTTGGAAGGTCATTTACTTGTGAAATAATGGATTTTGACTCATATTAATGGCTTTTTTAAAAAATCAAAATTTAGCATGGAAATTTCTATGTAACCAAGAGATATCTTGAGATTAGTAAGAACATTTCAATTATCTGAACTTTGACTTTTACACAGGTGAGTATTCAGTGATTTCAAGGTCCTGTTAAATGCATTCTGTTTAATATTTCTGTTTTCTGACACCATAGTTTAAAACATCTTTCACAAAAAAGCCTAATATAAGTAACATTCTTTAAATGCAATTTAAGTTCATCTATTTGAAGAGGATTAATAAACGCAATATGCTTACCAGAGATTTTTACATTTTGCTACTACTGTCAGCTCTTCGCTTGTTGGTCAGCCCTGTGGTGATGACACTGGACATAATTACAAATAATACTTAAGAGTATCCAGTTGATTGATAACAGTAATATTTAAGATCTTTGCATCTTTGTTAACATCGAGAACATTTTCCAGCCATGTAGGAGATGCCTCAGGACTTGGCTAAAAGTAACATTTTATATCAAATTCAACAAACAAGAAGAATCTTTTTGCTATGCTAAAAATATAGATAACCAGAAGTTTTCCAATAAAGTTTATAAAAATCTCCAGATGTGAACTTGACTTTAGAAGACAGTCTGTTCCTAGTTTTAATGGATTTGATTTTTTTTGCTTGTTTTACTGCAGAAACAAATTTCCCCTGGCAATCATGACTGATATTTTCTTGAACTAATTTTTTCTTAATTTTTTCTGTGAAGGGACAACTATCTTAATTGACATTTATCACCAGACAGACTGAGAATCATTTAAGTTCTAAAATTTTGGAAGAAACATTTCCCATCTGTTTCAATAACCCAACTGGCTAATTACATTGCCAAGAATAACTTGTCACAAACAGAAAGACCATTCTTTGGGGTGGGGGGGAATTCTTACTGCTTTATCTTACATCACATACTGATTGATGAGCAATTATAGAAAACTTATGATACTAATATATGCCATGGATGTATTCTATGAATGAGATTCTGAAAGGAATAACAGAAAGCTGGTTAATCATTTACATTACTTAAAAAGAGGGGATGGAGTCTCTTGATTAGTTCATATCAGATAAGGTACATATATTTACTTTTATATCCTGCCTTTAAGGTGTGGACCACTGAGGTATGAATGGCTCAGCCTAACAAGGAGGAGATAAAATGCAGGCAGTGTGTCTGCAGTATCATCACTATCCTCTGCGATTTTAACATTGCAGGTGGGCAGTCCACCAGTGTGGTGGTGGAGAATGTGGGCTCGGACACTAAACTGCCTGTGTTTGAATTCCAACTTTAGCAGTTACTTGTTTGCCAAGTTATGTAGATTTTTGGTATCTTGAATTCTTCATCTGTAGAAGGGCTATATTAATAATAATAGTAACTGCCTCATAGAGTTATTGAGAATTAAATCAGATAACACATTTAAAGTTCATTCAATGTTAGTTATTAATATTATGATCATTATTAATATTAGTATACCTATTTGGGTGTTAACAGCTTTCCGGTCTCAATTCTGGCTACATATTGGAATCGACTGAGAAGTTTTAGATTAAAAAAAAAAAAAAAGTGCCCAGGATCCACCCAGAAGAGACTCTAATTTAAACAGGTCTTAGTTAGGGCCTAGGAGTGCCCCCTAACCCCCATGCCAAACATTTTTGTTTGTTTGTTTGTTTAGTTGCTCAGGAGTTTTCTAATGTACAGCCAGGAATCTTAGCAAGAAAAGCTAAAAGTCAGCAGGGTGAAAACCTTAGGAACAAGTATATTAACACTAGGAAAGACAGACAGGAAAGACTGAAGACCAGGACAATAAGATAAGTTAGGGTGGAAGGGCCTCTCCACTTTGTCCAGGGAGAGCTGTGCTAAAGTATTTGCTTCTTAGAGCTCATTCTACCGTAATTATTTCTTTATGAGGCCCTAAGATTAGGCTTGACAACCAACTTTTCTGGTGACCTCTGCCCTTTCCTGTGTCTTTAACCACATGTCTGACTTTATCTTTTGGTGGTGCCCCTATTTTAAAAGCATCAGAACCCTTCTTTGAATATTTAGTTTGTAAATTTCAACGAGGAATCCCATTTCCTTAGTGATAATGTATACCTCAGACAGTTTGAATGTAGTTATGGTGATGAATGGTTTCAGCTCAAGAGACTCTTAGCCACTAAATAGATATGTTTGTTCTTTGGAAGGAGTAAGAGGCTCCAAAATGTGAGGATGAACTAGGCTGTTGTTCTTGTTCTATAATAGCTTCAAAAGCTCGCTTTACTTTTAACTAAAAAGAGAAGAGGCGGGAGAAAGATGAGGATAATACCCACATTCAAAGAGTCAGAGAAATGGGCCATGCAGTAACAGAAAAAAGTCTTACATTTCTGATGCTTTATAAAAACTTGAAATTCTGAGTGATCTTATCCTTTCATTTCTGTCTTCGCCTCGCATATTCATTATAGGAAAATTCCAAATGGTAGTGAAAAGTACAAAAAGAACTTGAAAATGACTCATAATTTCAACACTTGTTTCCTTCTTTTAGTTCACAAAATGAAGAGTAAAAGTCTACCTTCTCCATGTCGCCAAAGGTAAACTCTTGCAAAAATGTTTTATATTTATGTGTATGTATACATCTTAGCCCTATCTTATGTTTCAGTTACTATGTTAAGCAATACATGGGAATGACCTCATTTAATCTCCACGATAACCGTTGGAGGTAGACCTATTAGTATTTTTCTTACTCTCATTTTAGAGATGAGGAAACAGAGCCTTACAGAGTTGCTTTACCCAAGTTCAACTCCCATTTATTCATTCACTCCATGAGTATTTATTGAGTCCCTACTATGTGCCAAGCATGATGCCTTAGCATAGGGGATATAAGAGTGAATCAGCCAGACACACTCATAATCCATCTCTTACCTACTCTGCTGCTGTCACTCAGGTCTAAGCCACTATCATCTCCCACTTGGATTGTTGTAACAGTTTCTAACTGGCCTTCCCACTTCTATCCTTATTCCCCTGCGGTCCATTCTAAATACAGTCACTCCTCTACTCAAACACCTTTCATGGCCCTTCGTGTCACTCGGAATGGAATGAAACCTGGAGGTCTGCCAGTGGTCAATAACATGCTGCCTGATTTGTACCTCCTGTACCATCTCCTCATCTCCTGCCACCCACACCCTCATGCTCTGCTGTCATTCATCACCTTGGCTTCCCAGATATATCTTGAATATACCAGGCATGTTCCTGTCTCAGGGCCTTTGCATTCCCAGTTCCTTCAGCCTGGAATATCCTTACCCCATGAAGTGGCTCAGAACATGCCACCTCAAAATATGCCACTTTGGCATCATGATTATTTTGAGCTGAAGGCACCTGAGAAAGAGTACGGGCAGGAAGAGCTCTCAGACTTTCCCTTTCTACCTAAAAGCAGGTCATAAAATTTCCCATGAGAAAGGTGCCCTCCTTGTGTCAGGAAGAGAAGAATAGTATCACCAGAGACAGTTGGAGTTATCACCGAAATGGACCTGTAAAAACAAACTGAAATCATCCTCATTTCCAGTAGTTTCACCTGTATATCCCCTATTCACTGTCCCACAACTTACTGCTTCTAGCCCAAGGCCTTTTGTCTTGTCACATCTCCACAGTGTATCATTCTTTGTGTAAAAAGATTTGTAAGCTTTGGGGCATAAAGTCTTCTTTGGGTCTTCATTTTCCTCTGAGGACTCCCATGAGTACATAAAAACATTAAGTACATGTGCATGCTTTTCTCTTGTTGATCTACGTTATTTTAATTCTTAGGTTAGCCACCAAACCTAAGAGGGTAGAAGGACATTTTTTCCTTCTCTACACCCAAATACCCACATGGCTCATTTCCATACCCCCTTGAAGACTTTGCTGAAATGTCACCTTTTCAATAAAGCCTCCAATGACCATCCTATTTATAACTGCAATATCTGCCCCCACCCCATGTTTCCCCCTCTTCATTTTTATTTTACATACATACCATGTAGTTTGTTTTGCTTACTTTTCTCTCTTTACAATGTAAGCTTTATGAAGGCAGGCATTTTTCCTGCTTCAATCACTGCTCTTTGCAGAATGGCTATTTTGCTTTTTGTAGCATTTAGTTATTTAACAAAGACTGGGCACTTAATATGTTCCAGCAAAACCAACTCAATATTCTTCTACAAATATCAATTCACTTAATCTTCACAATGTCTCTGTAAGACAGGTATTACTGCTACCTCTATTTTGAAGATACCAAATCAGAGGTCTACAAGGAGTAAGTAACTTACTAAAGGTCGCACAGAGAGTAGTGGCAGGACCAGGATTTGAGTTCAGGCAGTTTGGCCCCAAGGTCCAAGCTTTTACCTACTTTACTAGGCAGCCTCATCTTCAAACCCATGCTCTCCTGTGAGCAACAGTATAATCCAGGACCTTAATACATGGGCTATCCCCTTCATTGCTACAGTAACCATGTTCTTCAAATCCAAAATATGGATATACAAGTTCACTCTGTTAACTAAAGGATAATCTGAGAGCAAATGAAAATAAAAATACTAATTTTACTATAATTTTGATAAGAATACAATAAATAAAACATATATTATATCCTCATACTTGCAGTTAAGGTTTACAGAGTCTCAGGGATTTCCTCTTTCATCAACACCTCTTATTTCTAAAGCAAGGAAAACTCAGGTTCAGAACTATACATGTTTATGCATCATGTTCAACATAAAAAAAATACAGCATTAGTCCTCCATAATTGACTGCAATGTAGGTAAAGGTATTGTTTAATGATATGAGGCAGGAACAGAAGATTAAAATGTAATGCCCAAGAATTGAATGAAGTACTTCAACAGTGTTACAGATTGTTCCAAGAACTTTCTATTTACAAAACATGATATGTGCAAGAGATGCAGATTGGATCACATTTTACTTTTAATATTTGGGGATAAGCCAAGGCTAGTGAGCATATAAACTAGACTTAGGTTCATCTGGTCTGAAGTCCTTTAGCTCTGATATTGTTCTTTTGTTGATTTTTTTTTATAGTAAACTTGAAGCTGCTGATTATGACAAAAATGTATTTAAGAAATATATCGTCAGGTGCAGTGGCTCAAGCCTGTAATCCCAGCACTTTGGGAGGCCAAGACGGGCGGATCATGAGGTCAGGAGATCGAGACCATCCTGGCTAACATGGTGAAACCCCGTCTCTACTAAAAAATACAAAAAACTAGCCGGGCGAGCTGGTGGGCGCCTGTAGTCCCAGCTACTCGGGAGGCTGAGGCAGGAGAATGGCGTAAACCCGGGAGGCGGAGCTTGCAGTGAACTGAGATCTGGCCACTGCACTCTAGCCTGGGCCACAGAGTGAGACTCCGTCTCAAGAAAAAAAAGAAAAAAGAAAGAAATATATCGTAAATTGGAAGCACAAGAGAAATAGGATGTCGTGCTTTTTTTCCAAATTTGTATTTGATGTAGAAACCACACTAATATATATGAAATAAAAATTTTTAAATAATTACCCATAGCCCTACTATCAAAGCACAGTAATTCTTCTCTTTTTTTCTGTATCTTCCTCATCTGTGTCTATGAACTCACTTACAAAAATCAGTAAATCTCCAACTAAAGGAAGAATTGGGTCTTTTGTGTAGTTGAGTTCAGTCACTGCCACACTCTTTCTAGGAACCCTCCCTAAATATAGCATATATTTGAAATGCTGAAATCAGGGTATGGTGGAGCTGGGAGGAACCTTAGAGATTATCTGAATTCAACCCCAGCATTTTAGCGGTGGCTGCATTGTCAGTATTGTCAGTTTTGGTAGTAGCTATAACAGCAGCTCTGTCCAACATCAGGAATATGTGCTGGATACTTTCTATGTCTAATCTTCCTGACAATCATGAAAGGAAGAGTGAGTAGAAATTGAGTCCCATAGCATAGAAACAACAATGCCTCTGACCTCCTAGGGTTATAAGGAAGAGGAATTGAGGGGAAATACGTAAATCACTTGGCATGGAGCCTAGTTATTTTTATCATTATCATTCATTTTTCAGGTGAGGAAAATGAGGCTCAGAAAGAACTTGGTCACACAATTTTGTGCTTCAGTTTCTTACAGTCAACTAAGCCAGTGCCTAGGACCTAAAGTTAATGTTTCATAGGCATACTCAGTAGACCCCATGATTCAAAATCACCTGGTGTGAATAATAAAGATTCCATTTCTTAGGCCCTTCCCCAAGCTAACTCAATTAGACCCTCTGGAAGTAGAGAATAGAAATATACATTTTAGAATTTCACTGGCTGCTTCTATGCACTAAGATTATAATCATTGCTGCTCAAGCTTTCCAAACTCACCAGCCAAGTTCCTGGGCCCTAACCCAGGTTTCCCCTTCTGTGAAATGGGAATAATATTACTGCCTATCAAATTAGTTGGAAGGATGAAAATAATATATTGTATAGGAAAGTGCTTCGTACACTGTAAAATAATTATTGTTTCTCTCTACTTGAATCAAGCTCTTACCAAATAGGGAAAGACAATATCCAATGTCTCCATCACAAATTAATAGCACCATCACAGACACAGTTCATGCTAGGTCTAACCAGGTAGCCAGTGAAATTGTATTGTATTTGTTTTCTCTCATTATTTAACTCTTCGTCCTAAACATATAGGCACTGTTCTGAAAACTTGATGTCATCCCTTTGCATCCCTCACTGCCATGGCCTCCCCTGACAAAATTAGACATCACCACAACTGATCTTAAATACCATTCTTCACTGTGTTCTTTCCTCACCTGTTCTAATAGAATCAATTCTATTTGTCTGTGGGTGACTAGCAAGCCTGCAGTTTTCTGAAGAGGTCTTCTTACTTCATGTTTTGTATCTGGAGCTATTATAGTGTGTCTGACATTCTTTTCGAGGTATGTGATTATGAGTTAAACCAGCACATAATCAAACCAGGCTACTTGCCTAATCTCCCTCTTACTAGAGTAGCTTTTAGGGAAGGGAATATAAGCAGCATGCAAAGGACAAAGAAAAAGCCCAGAAGCAACAAGAGTAAGGAATAACGTGTGATCCGTGGGCAGGACTGGACTAAAGTAGCAATAAGAATGCTCCCCAATGAAAAACAGCATGAGTTGTTTCTTCCCACTCTTTCCCACAAAGCTAGCCTCTCCATGGAAACTCCCTTCAAAGAGAATGGAAAAATTTTAGCTAGAAGAACGTGGATTTCCATCTGCCTAAAGCGAAATGTTCAGGTTCACCTAGGCTCTGAATATCTGGGTTCCCAGAACCATATACTATAAAGCCTGTGGCGATCTATTGATTTCTGTTTGATGAGTTCCTACTTTGCTCCATTTTTGTGAGATTTGTGGAGCCACCAATCCTAGTTCTGAATTCCCCTAAACAAAGTGAGTTCTCCAAGGTTAGACATGCAACTCAGGCCTAGCCAATAAATATTCTGCCCTGGGATTCTTATTAAATTTTGAAGCTGGAGAAACAGCAGCTTTGCATTTTTGGTCACAGAGCTAGAAGGGTGAGACTGAAGGAATGTTGTTGGTTAGCATTACCACTGTGGATAGAAGGTCTGCTTGTGGAAAGAGAATAAAACTATACAGAATTTAAGAGAATCTGGAATGAGGGTGGACACCCTGCTCCCTGGTCCCTGCAGTTACCTAGTGCCTTGTAATAAAATCTCCTATGGCTTAAACTCGTCTGAATTAGCTTCTGTACCTTGCAAACCAGAGTTCTTCCTAAGTACAGCTGTGCCCTCAGTTCCTTCTTGTCTTCTCACATACAACCTGGATACACAGTACTAACCTCAGATCCACCAAAAATCACATCTACATCTTCCTCATCTTGATAAACCATCCCTTTGGGAAACAGCATGAAAGGGCTAGTAAATTAATCTGCCTAAGGTAACTCATGACTGATCCTGCCTTAATGTGCTACCTTTCCCAGGAAATCATGCATCTTCATACAATGACTACTGCTGCGACTACTACCAATAATAATAAAAACAACAACAATAGCATTGAGTGGCAGGTACTGTGCTAACCACGTTATATATATTAACTCATTTAATCCGTATAACAACCTTAATATTCCCATTTTATAGGTAAGGGAACTGACATGTGGTGGTGAAGGGACTCTTCAGCCAAAGAAATAATCCCCAATAGTATATTTTCAGAAATGGTATCCAGGAGTCATATGCCATCCATCCTTAAACCTATGTTACCACCCCTATATACCTCCTCATGTGCAATCAGCCAGGGGTAAGAAGTAGCACTGGTCAGCGAGTCTCATATTTTGCTTTTTATCTGGAGACGTGAGGCTTAAGAGAGGCCATTGTTCAGCATTTGCCAGCTAAGAAGAGAAGTCAGATATCATTCATTCAAAACAAGCAAGGAGCAGGCTGGAAGCCAAGGAACTCTGGCCAAAAGAGACTGAGGCAAAAGAATATTCATCATCAACTCTGATCCATACAGTGAACACATGGTTGAATTACTCTCCAGGGGAAAGGAGTCAATGACACTGGGAATATGGTTCAGTGAGATAAGCCAGTGTTTTCTAGTCAAGCCCCTTGCAAGACTGATCTTTACCAAGCTTAGGAGTAAGACAAGCTCCATTCCAGAGTTTCTTCCCTCCTATCCCTCCCTCCCTGCCTCCCTTCTTTCCTTCCTCCCTCCCTTCCTTCCTTCTTCCTTCCTTCTTTTCTGTCTTCCTGCCTTCTTGCCTTCCCTCCTTCCTTCCTTTCTTCCCTCCTTTCCTTCTTCCTTTTCTTCTTTCCTTCTTCTCTCCTTCCTTTCCTCTATAGATACTTAGTGATTCTCTGTGATATATTGAGATAAGATTCCTGCTTTTGGGGAGGTTATAATTCACAGGAAAAATAGGCAATAAAGCCAAAATAACAATAGAGTATGGAATATGTGGTGATATTGTAAGAAAAGCATAAGCTTAGGAGCCAAATAGATTCAGCTCAGAATCACGACTCTGCCTCCTACAAATAGATATGATTTTCTTTTTTTTTCTTGGAAGTTATTTAACTACATGTGCTTGGCCCAGTGCAGTGGCTCATACTTGTAATCCCAACACTTTGGGAGGCCGAAGCGGGCAGATCATCAGGTCAGGAGTTTGAGACCAGCCTGGCCAAGATGGTGAAACCCCGTCTCTACTAAAAATGCAGAAATTAGCTGGACATGGTGGCACGTGCCTATAGTCCCAGCTACTTGGGCGGATGAGGCAGGAGAATGGTCTGAACCTAGGAGCAGAGATTGCAGTGAGTCAAGATGGTGCTACTGTACTTCAGCCTGAGTAACAGAGCAAGACTCCATCTCAAAAAATAAATAAATAAATAAAAGTATGTGGACCTGTGTTTCCTCATCTGTAATATGAGGATAATGATCATATATATTTACTAGTGTTGTTGGGATGATCAAATTAGGTATATTTAATCATTCTGTAAAAAAGTTGACATGTAAAATCCAAGTAAAAATGTTGGCAGTAGAGACAAACTGGTAAAGCAGCCGTCTTCATTTCTGATTTCATTCAACAAGCATTATTAAGAGCCTAGCAAGAACACAGTATCTAGGAAAAATCAAAGATTATCAAGCTCATGTTCTATAATCAAGCAATTTATAAACTAGCAGAAGAACAAGACAGATGAATAAGAAACCGTGTATATTTAAATGCTAAGAAGTCCGATTCGAATAATAAATGTCCCTGGAGGACTAGAGTAGTCAGAAATGTTTCATAGAATTGGTGAGTCTGAACCTGGGCTTTGAAAGAAAGATAAGATCGCTTCTCAGCCTTTTGGCTAAGATCAAGATAAGATGTGGTGAGGAGAAGGAAGGTAATCACCGCAAGGAAACAGCATGAGTAGGTACTGTTCTGGGATGAGGCAGACCAGTCTTGCTAGGGTTTGCTTCCTATTGGGAATCAGTAGGTCAGAAGGCTGGAAAGGATCATTGGGTCCTGTATGACAGGCTGGGGAGTGTGAACTTGTTCCTGAATTCAATGCGTAACCATGAAGGTTTGCATTTTGGAGTATGGCACAGCATTAGTGCTTTATGGGTAATATTGATGGCTCCATGCATGCAGGGTAGATTGCTGGGGACCAAATGCCAAGGAGGTGGAAGTGGGGAGACCAGTTTGGTGACTACGATTGTCCATACATTGAGCCATGGAGACCTGAATATGGCTGTAGCAGTAGGGAAGACAAGGAAGCTGACTACAACAGGCTATTTTAAACTTTTTTTAAAACAGTGATAAAATATACATAACATAAAATTTACCATCTTAACCGTATCTAAGCACAGAGCTCAGTAGTGGTAAGTATATTCGTATTGTTGTGCAACCAACATTCGCAACTTGTTCCTCTTGCAAAGCTAGAACTATAACCATTGAGCAATTTTCCATTTCCCTCTCCTCTTAGCCCCTGGCAACTGTCATTTTACTTTCTGTATAACAGACATTTCATATCATTTAGAACTCTAGATTTTTAAGAGCAAAAGACAACTTAAGCTAACACACAAAGGGGGTGGCAAGGGATTTATTATTGATTTACAAAAGAGAATCACGATGCTTTCAGACAGGAATGCGTTTGGGCCTCTGAACTGACTGGAATCTAACCAGAAAGGTGTCAGACGTCTCCGAGTGTCTGCTTCTCTCTGTGTGCTACTGCATTCCGTCTGTGCAGACTGGCTTCCTCTGCTTCTCTCTCTGCTTGATAGAATATTGCATCTCTCTAGCTCTGAGTTCATATGTTACAGTTCTAGCCATGAACAGAGACTACATAGCTGTTTCTGAAACTCAATTTGAGATTTCAGAGAGCAAAAGTGAGAGATAGAGAATATCAATACGATTGGTCCAGCTTGTGACAACTGTCTATCACTGTTCTAATCAGATACTGTCTCAGAAAGAGTCATATGGAACACACATGGCAGCCGGGCGCAGTGGCTCACGCCTGTAATCCCAGCACTTTGGGAGGCCGAGCGAGGCGGGCGGATCACGAGGTCAGGAGATTGAGACCATCCTGGCTAACATGGTGAAACCCCGTCTCTACTAAAAATACAAAAAAATTAGCCAGGCGTGGTGGCGGGGGCCTATAGTCCCAGCTACTTGGGAGGCTGAGGCAGGAAAACGGCCTGAACCTGGGAGGCGGAGCTTGCAGTGAGTTGAGATCAGACCACTGCGGCCCACTGCACTCCAGCCTGGGCGACAGAGTGAGACTCTATCTCGAAAAATAATAGAATAGAATAGAATAGAATAGAATAGAATAGAATAGAATAGAA